>NC_051157.2:69586690-69926689 GCF_013339745.2 Dermacentor silvarum | reverse complement strand
AGGCAGCGTCTGTAACAAATTCTGCATAAAACTAACAATTTTTGTATAAACACTACTCGAATTCATTACTACATTATTTTTATTATCTTCTTGGGGGCTTTTAGCCTCATTATTAAATTTCCCGTAGTTTGAAACGTGACAAAATTCACCGTATGCGAGTTCGTCATAAGCACACTTTAACTGCTGTACTATATTCAAATCTTAGCTTCGGAGAATTATTAACAACTCTATTGTTGCTCATACTGAATCTGAAATGTAGTATTTTTGCTTCCTTCATTTTTAATCACTAATTTAAATAGTGCGACATGCAGATATTTTGTATTTGCCTTCCTATTGCCGCGCTCAGTTGTTTGTAATTGTTTTACTTTAGTTAATGAGATCTTTCATCTCAATCTTTCTTTTTTGTTTCCTTCCCTTCTTCCTATCTTCCATTTCTGTTTTTCTATGCATTTCTTCCTAAACTATAAGCAGGCGCTGTGCCGCTCCCGGCGGCATTTGCCAGCAAGCTCCATCACTTGTAATAATAATAATAATAATAATAATAATAATAATAATAATAATAATAATAATAATAATAATAATAATAATAATAATAATAATAATAATAATAATAATAATAATAATAATAATAATAATAATAATAATAATAATAATAATAATAATAATCCTTTCCGTTCTCGCGTTTTATTCCGGGCCAATAGGACGATCGAGTGTTTCTGCTGGATACAATACGCGCGAGCGTGCCAACAAAAGCCCTGCTCGCCAAGGCATTGGTGCCCCACGTCTGAACGTAAGAAAACGAGGGACGGACTCTGCGGTGCTAGCAATTTCGAAGCAACCAGAAACCCGGCCGTCCCATTTCCCCGACTAACCCGAATGCCCCGAATACATGCAGGACGCCGCGCATCGCGCTCTCGAGCGAAAGGCCAAAGCTTAGAATTTCCATTTTCAATTTCGGGTCATGTTGCCGGCCTGCAGCAGTGGCCAGGTTGTCTTGACGTGTTCGTGCCTGGATTCCGCCCCTGTTTTTTTTTGTTCTTACCTTTGGGGCCGTTTCTGCGTTACTCTCTCTCCACTTCCGTTCCGAGTCGTTCGTTTCCCTTCCTCTCACCTGTCTCGTGATGTTTTCCGTCTGCCTATGCTTGCAGTCTTGACGTGCTTGGCGAATGATCCTGCTTTTGTTGCCATTCACGTCGCGGTGATTTGCCCGTGATGCAAACAGCCATTTTGCAATTTTTTCTCGCTTTAGGATGGACGTCACGGGCACACTTGCTCCTTTTTTTGTTGCAGTTTGCTTGCCTGTGTTTTTTCTTAGCTGCATTAGGTTTCTTATCTTTACTTATTCTACTGCTCGCTATCAGCTATATATGGCGGCAAGCTTCCATGTCAGTTCTCTCGATCGAACTTGTTTGCCCCCTCCTCCCCCCCCCCCCCCTCCCCCTCCACCTACGGATGTAGGCGCAGAAAAATTTCCAAATTGAATAAGGGTCCGCTTTCTCTCGCGGGCGATTGAGCGCTTTCATTGTATACGCTCTAATTCTGTTGAGTTTATTGTAGCGTGCGTTGTAATAAATTTGCCTCTTCGAATATTTTTGGACCATTGCGGCATCTGCGGCAACATCGTCGACGGCGAAGCTGCTGGCAGAGCGCATGAGAATCCCATTGTGTTTTAATTCCGTTGTCCAGAACGAGGGCAAGCCTGTCACATTGGCGAACTTGCTCGAGATGTGCCTTGGAGGCACTGGCATTTGCCTGATTTTGCCCGCCATCAGTCGGAAATACCCGACGCCTCAATGCACCTGCTGCTGTTACTCTATTCTGTCGACAGTGGAGCCACGCTGCTCTGTTGATACTCTGAGTGTGGCGATCATCAGTGCCAATTCATACATAATACAAATGACGGACAGCGCCGATTTCAATGGTTAGGGTTTTGAAGAAACTATAAACATCTTCTATGTGAGTATACTGTGAGGTTCGGTGGCTAGCCCTCCAGATCGCCCTCAGCCAGCTAGATGCAAGACCTTTCTCGAGGATAAATGTCGTGAGACAGTGATCTCCGATAACCTAGCTACGGAAATTCCGCATAGCGGTTCTGCGGATTTTGATGTCAACCGGACTGAGTCGATGTCTGCGTGGACGTAGCGATAACCATTAGAGTTCGTCTGCGACCTCAGCACGCATGACTACAACGTGTCCTTTCTTGCGTTATTCATTTCACGCTCCGCTTTGCCCTCTATAGTGTAGTGTTGTCGACCGGGTTCAGTAATGGTTGAGCAATCCGAGCTCCCTTTTCCTTTTTTGAACAAAGTGTCGTACACGCAACCGGGCCGCAAAGAGAAACAACTTTGTTCTAACACTAGTCTTGTTTTTGCTGAATGTGTAGTTGTGGCAGAAGACAAACGATGGTCTGGACATCGAGATTGATATGAATCAGAGCATGTGTAAACCTGAGGCTCCTTTTCGTTTGAGAACACGCACTTACGTCAGGCCCCACGGACGTTAGCAGTAAAGCATTTATACTCATTTTTTTATTGACACGATATAGTAGGAGAGGTTGGCGCCTTTGGGTGGCACAGGCTACTCCTCGTCGCTTGATAAAAAAACAAATATCAAAATTTCTAACAAAATACAGCGCAAGAGAATAACGGAAACATTCAGCAGTATCAACAAGTTGTATGCATGACTCCAGGAACTCGCAGAACATGAACTCGTATACAGTTGCATATGTAAACACACGTGCTTCGTAGTGACCGATAACACATAAAGAAGTTCAGCTTCACCGACGAAGTTCAGTTCCACAGAGCAGCGCGCAGACCGTAAGTCTACACATACATAACATACCACATAAATTTCTAACAAATTTAGAAGCACAGCCTTACATCATACATGATTCTTTCAGCAGACACTAAAATTTAATATAGATCTCAGATACTCGTGTTTTCTGAGGAAGCTTCTAAAGCGACAAGCGCTTTTCTCTGAAGTCCCACTGTTGGCCATGAGCCAAGTATATTTTTTATGGTGAATGATCGTCGATCTTAGAGCATTAGATCTGCCCTCACATTCTGTATTTCAGTTTCGTGCCTTGGGCACTGGAGGAGCATGGGGTGCACATCTTCGTCTGGGTGGCCCCACTAGCACTGTGGACGTGCAGGACTTCTCTACCTGCACAAAAAAGTGCCGCGTATATGCTGTACCAAGTCACAGGTGGTGCAGCAACGTCTGAAATTTTCGCTTATCTCTAAGCTTTGACGGAATTGAGAATTTCATACATGGGTCTATAAAAATAACTCGGGACCTTTGGACTGTCGCTCAAACCAGGTATTTTTGCTGAGGCGACCGGATAACTGTCTCAGGGCACTACGGGAAAGAGGAAGGCTTAATGTTTCTTCGTTATTGTGCGTCCGATAAGGAGCTGCATCCGCAGCAGTGTTTCCAGGAATATTGCAGTGACCTGATATCCACTGAAAGGCTATAACGTGATTCTTCGCATTTGCATCTGCGAGTTCTTTCAGCGTTGCATACAATAAATATGTACTCGCCCGATTTTTTCTAGGCTTTTTAGTGAGACGAGCGAGGCTTGAGAATCATTAAATATTACTCCTTTTTGCGCATTCTCTACTGATGCCACGAAGAGCAACGCCGATAATACAGCAAGAAGCTCAGGGACGACGGAAGATGTCACTCGGAATATTTTAAATGTTTGTTGTAATGCCAAATGTGGTATGACGAATGCTAATGTAGAGGAATTATTATTGGACGATCTGTATGTATACATGCAGATGGATATATACTGAGGATATAAGGTGTAAATCTGGCAAAGTGGCAGTTGTTGCGCGGCTACCATGAACATGTCTCTCTTAACTATTATTTCCTCTACCGACAGTTCAATTTTAGATGTCAGCATCGAAGGAGGACAAGCAATAGCCTTATTACTATAACATGATACCATTATTACAATAGATGATACAATATAGCATGCACCTTTGTTTCCTTTGACTGTTTCAGTCTTCATTCTCTCGTCTATTCTATAATTATTTATCATGAGATCGCTCATTTTTTTTCTTTTTAATACATGTTCTTATTGTGAAACCCAAACACTGAGCAAAATGCAGGCAGCGCTGCAGATGCACCTACGCACAAAGGAAACACTCGGTGTAATATGACAGCCAGATAACACTGGTGCCTCATTTTTGCTGATAATTTTATTCAATGTCAGAAAAACACTCCATTTTTTTCGCTTCGTGGGCCAAAACGACCCCGCTTCCCTACTGGGCTGGGTTGAAACTAACGACACAGGGTCGAGTAATCGTTTCCGCCGCATTTCCGGCTCGTTTTCTTGTTCATCTTTACGCACTTTTATAGCACACATTTATTTGTTTGCAACAATCTTGACCATTATTCACTGGACAATGGCCGCAACCCGTGGACATCAGTATTTCACAAGCAGAACAAATACATTCATTAGGCTGAGGAACTTTGCTGAACAGACGATTTTCAAGCCATGATCGCGCTGAATATACTTACTCTGCTTTTACGTTTATCGGTGAGTGAAATACTTATAGCGCACGTTTGAAAATAAAGATGATGATTATCCTCTTCGTGGATTGTCAGAGTGACAGAACTTTGAGAATTTTGCTCGTTTGCAATTAGCGATGAGTTTCCGTTATAACTGGGTGCAGACCTTTAGTGTAGCGCTCGCAGTCGTGACAAGTTGTACCCGGGTCCGCTACTAGAGACAGTAATTTTTCTATAGGGAAAGCAAAGTCTGAACATTACTAAAATAGTACTAATGAGTTTTCGTACCTCCGTATATCTTTAGCCTCTTGCGTAGGGGCATCCCCACTGTGCTATTGCCAGTGTCACCGCAAGCGAACAGCTTCCCGTTGGCAACCCTAACCGGATCCTTTCGGAGCTCGCAGTACGCCTAAAGCTTCACCTTCGAGATTAGGGCGCCAACAACTGTTGAAACAGAGGAAAGCCGCAAAATTGAAAGCCACGCGAAAGTCTCACGCGCACTCAGAACATTGTCGTAATGTTACGAATATGGAAAGCTCTTACTAAAATTACAGTGCTACATATAATTTCCCGACCCGTTTTGCTTGAGCGAGCAAGACATGGAATAATGCAGAGCACTTCCTACATTTATTTCTCCCTTATTTTTCTGAGGCTACGGCCCAATAGCCTTCGTTGCCTAAAAACAGTCGTCGTCAGATAAGCATCTGATGTTCAACTGCTGCTCGGACATCTATTGGCTTTCGCGAGCCATGCACCGTCACATTTGACGGCCGGAATAACTCTATAATCACATATACAACCGATGAGGTCATCTGATGCGACGCTATGTCTCTAAGCGACAAGCGCGACCAGGTAAATCAACGTTAAACGTCTGATCGGTGTTTGCTTCCGTGGAGCAGCAAAAATACATCGCCGTTGGAACCAAAATATATATATGGTTGACTCCCCGTTAGCATAGCATTTTCTCGTAATTGAATATTGTGTAGATTTACGCCCTTTTCTTTTAACAAACAATTATTTTCATAAAACACTGTGTAGAGAGTGCGTGGTGCCGTTTAGGCAAAGTGCTGTGACGATAGGGGTTATCTGCTCTTTTCTTGGTTTCGCCAGAGTGCTCGCGCGACATACGATTTTTGAATACGCGGCTGCGTAGTGTATGACATTAGCGCCACCGTATACCAACAGCCCTGCACTCCTAATGGCCATGCCGCGGGCAACGTGTGCGTGAGTTGGACGCTGACGTGATCGTTGTCATCGGAACCGCACTGCAGAGAAATCTGCGCAATGTCTCTCCCCGCTAACCTGACTTCATCGCTGCTGTGTCATGGGGGACATCAGCGCCTGTGCTTGGGAACAACTACGAGTGTAACGCACTCACGAACCCACGGAAATGGTGAACCTCATGACATGCTGATAGAACCGTAACAAATAAATGGGCCCGAAGTTAAAGCAGTCTTTCGTTTCGGAGAGAAAAGATTAAAAAAATGAAACTTTGACTAATAGCAATGAGATGAAAGGCTGGTGGTTATTGCTGGTCGAACCACCATGAGAGCACAAGGGGAAGATGGAATAATTGAAAGGCCCCTGCATTTTCTCAGTGAGAGAGATAAACCACACGTTTCAATAATACGGCCGACTCTATATTAATTTCTTCGTGAAGAAGCGCTGTTCACCTTTGTGAAACATGGATTTTCTGTACAAAGTAAAACAGAATATTTTATTCATGAACAACTAATCAGTGCAGTGAAGTGTCATGTAAAAAAGTTGAACTTAATATAATATATATCAAAACACATTTTATGTGTATGGCCGATTCCCTTGGCATCTTGGCAAATTGGGTGGTGAAAGAAAAAAAGCTCTCTATAGTACAAAAGAAAAAAATTGCTGGTCTGGTTGCTTCATACAGAGAAGATAAACAAAGAAAAAGGAAAAAGACATGAAAAAAGGCAGAAAAAAGGAAAAGAACGTCGATTTCCGGACAACGTCAGAACTCCGTAAATAAGTTTACTTGTTAAAAGGAGCGACACAGGCTGCATGTCAAAGTAAATGAAAAAGCCGATGTCAGCACAAAGCCTGTAGTGATGCGAATACAACGCATGAATATTCCCACGCAGTCATTGTGGGAAGTGGCGGTACCCACGCATTCACCTGGGCGGTATTGACCGCAGTAAAGATGGGCACAGAAATGACACTGAAGACAGGCTGCTTCGTATAGTAAAGCCTGCATGAGTAGCAAAAATACTTCTTCAGTCGCAGGAAATGAAGGTCCAACGAAAGAAAGGCAAATGCAACAAAGAAAGGCAAGTCAAGAAAGACATAAGGTCGATGGCATGAGAAAGAGTTAATTTTCCTGCTACGAGTCGCACAGCTGCCGTATATTGCGGTATGCCGATGGCTCGGACAGTAGAGGAAATCGACCGCGTCCATCATCATCCATCAGTGGCAGTCGTTACAGAGGCGGCTGGCGCATCGTCCACAATTCCTCGCGGGCTAAAATGAGCGGAAAAAGAAACATCCGGCTGCCGACGACAAAGCAGCCACCAGTGTTCGCTCCTTCCACCCTGTGCTTGTTATCTGGTTTTATTTTTCTTCCGCCGGGATAACATAAAGATGCGAAACACCGTGATGGACTGACTCATTTCCCGACTGACGTGCGAGGCCTCTCTTCGTCGACCAATGCGTGCACGGTGGGTTATGTTAATAGTGAACTGTTGAAACCGCGTCTTGTTTTCCACATGTTTTACACCTTCAGCAGTTAGAAGAACTTTATGTGAAACTTCGGCTTTGCTTTCCAAGTTTGCTGCCGCATGCCAGATGTGTCAAGTGCACATGCAGTACATGTCCGTATCAGTGCCAGCTGCTAAGAGATCATCTGTGCTTGTAGAGCCTGCGGATGATTTGTAAATGATCGCCACTGGCAGGACCTGATGGCGTACCGAGGCGGAACTTTTCAGCAACTGTCAACACCATCTGTACACACTATTGAGAGCAGCAATGAATGTGTGGTAAAACTTAAGAACACGTAATTATTTACCGCAGTTGCTATCCTGGTAAACTGGGGAGGCTTCGCGGTAGCCAACGTTGCGTATATTATTCTGCTTTTCTGCTGCTAACAGAGAAAGTCCGACGGGCCCCGAGCTATAGGAAAACCCTGCCCGAGCGAGTGCTGCTTCATTATTCGCTAGTCGGCATTCGTCAGCGTCGCTCTGTTTAGCCAGCGCTTCCATGAGACAGGGAACAGCTCTCGGCCCTTGTTTCCACCGGCCGACGCTGTTACCTGCAACTAGGATGAACAGCAAAGAAAGACAGCAGCCAGGTACGGACGAAGGCGGGGTAAGTAGCACCGTGCGAGGCGCGCTCGAGACAAAGCATCCTTGTTTGGGTGCTGCTTTCCAAAGACAAGCGGGACAAGCGCACAGCTACGTGACATTCAGCCGAATTTGTTACTCGTCTTTTTTGCTTGTGTCCGTTCTAGTTTGCTGTGCTTACTTCGTGTTGCCAGGGGCTCACGCCCCTGGCTGATGCGGATCCACGTTGCAGCTTAGGTGAGACTAGAAGTGAAGTCTCGGAAGCGTGACGCCAAGTTCCTTGTGCGTGTTTCGAGGCATAACTAAGCGCGTGGTAACAGCGTGTGAGCTGGCGCAGTTGAGGCCTTATTGCTGCGTAAAGAAGTGACCTACGGGGCGCGTGGGGTGTGCTGTAGACGGCCACAAATCATCAAATTGTGACTTTTATTTCTTTTCTTGAAGCTCTGAAAGCAGTTCTAAAGACCAGACTGTCACGGTCGGCTTCCAAAGGAGACTTGTGTGCTCGCGGGCCTGTCGCAATCTGTTGTGTTTGTTGGTTTAGAGACAACTGCTCTGTAGGTATTTTTATCCAGCTGCTGACTGAGAAGCAATGAGGTGAATATACGAGCGAAGGTAAACAGAAAACAAACTTGACCTTAGAGTGTATGGTTTATGTGAACTTTGCTTTTTTGTGTTTTCAGTGCAAGCACATGCGCATACTTCATATTCAAGTGCGGATTCGCCTGAGTGGGGAGGCGAGTAAAACGAAGCAAATGTTTAAATAAATTTAATTATTTACTCTTCTTTCTGGTAAAAGGAAGGAGCGACCAGAAAGAGTCAAGCTACACCGAGTAGTTTGACCAGATGGCTGTCTCCGCAAAATGGTAGCAACGGACAATTGACAGAAGAAAAGTAAGGTAATACACAGTAAAACAAAAGTTGCTTAGATGATTTGGAATTTCTAGGACACGGAAATGGGAAGGATACCTCCATGCCTAACAAGAAATTATGGCCTACTGGGTCAAGATCTACCCAAATAGACAATAACGAGGCAATGCAGTAAGTTAATGTATAAAACAAAGGTTCATGCTCTGAAAAAAAATTAAGAAATAAATTCCATAGCTCGGGAAAACCAGTATGTTGTGTAAGACTGTTCGCTTGTTTGGAGAATAGAGTTAGGGGAGCTGAGAAGCTAGAATATTTTTCACGGATTTATTACCAGACTCCAATCTGAGCTTTCACTTATATTACCGCGATAGCTTTAAGGGCCCCGTGTCGCAGAAAATCCGGCGTCGGCGTGGATGTCGGCGTTCGCGGAGGAAAAAATCATCCAGAACCACCCTGACCGCGCAGGCCCTCCGCGTGGCGTAAGGTGTTAGCGCAGGAGAAATTAATTCCGAACCACCGTGACCGCGGAGGCCCTTCGTCGTGGTACAAGGTGTTAGTGAACAAAAATTGAATTTCTCACAGTGAAATGCGTCAGAAAAATGGTAAAATACAACTTAAGCACAACCTACAGACATGGTGGCGTCTGACTGTTATTTCAATGTACGAGAAAACATAATTATGTTACGAGGAAACTCAAACACATATCTCTTTTGCCAGCATTTCTACCATAAAAACACCGGCTCACTCGGGTAGCCTACTTGCGAAAATGTTATCCAGATGGCGCTGGCATCCTGGGCAGGTTAGGGAGCCTACATGCAAGCCCAGGGCAGGTGAAATTGAGACTTGGCCTGCCAAATGCGTTTTGGACACGCGCGCGCGTCGGGGCAATAACAAACAATTAATAAAATAACGAAGAAAGGTCCTGGGGCCTTCACACTTTAATATAAGATGACTTATATTGCCCCTGGAAAAACATCTTCCCAGCAATGCTTTTCTGTTTAAAAGTGAAGCCGGCTTTAAAGGGATCGGCGTAAGCTTGGTCTTTGTAAGCTGGATTTCCCACGTTCTGTGTTGCAGTGAATGAAGCCTACTTGCCGGATGCGAACGGGTCCCGATAACGCTATCGCGTTCTACTCTGAAAGGTGAAGCTTAAGCATCCCCCAATTTTTTACTAATCGCAGTCGGTACATTTTGGTACTTGGTCATAAAAACCTGACGTTATGGCAGTACCCCAGGTTTCACTTTGTTAGAAAAATTGGCTCCGTGTTCCTGGAAATGCGTAGCGTAAAGCTATAAGCGAGATGATGACAAAGTTGTTGTTTTTGGAAGTTGTTGTTTTTGCTGTTGTTTTTTGCTGTGGCATCAACACATAGCATTACTAATTAAGGAGTATAGACTTATGGGGCTGCAATGTGCGACCCTTGACGATTGCCTTTTTCCAAGGGGGAGCGCTGCAAGACATGACCATGCCCATCGAGCCCTGCTAAGTTTTCTGAAGGACACTGACTTGGCCTCCCGTTTATAGACATTATTGGTATTTTTGTTTTGTTTTTGTTTTGTTTTGTTCTGTCTGCGTCTCCGTCATTTCTTTATTTCCTCTTTTCTTTTCTCATATTTTAATTTGCTCTATTCCCTCCTCCTATAGGAGTAGGCAGGCGTTGTGCCCCTCTCGGTGGCAGTTGTCAGTTTGCTCCCTCCTTAATTCCTTTGTGTCCTTGTGTGTATATGTGTACAAATCAAATAATAATAATAACACATAGCTCATACCCCCGTAGGGAGCCTACATGCAAGCGCTGTCTATACCCCCGTTCGCTATAGCGACCTCTTTCTTGCTTCAATGGTCGCCGTGACGCACTTGCTAACAAAATATGTTCTCGCAGTCCGAAGTCAGACAAATTACGGGAAAAGGAAAGCCGTTTCACTACGATGCAATGTGCTCCATAAAAGAGTAGCTTTACATACGGCCTTGGTCGAAGCAAATTTCATTGTTTCAGTATTTCCTGCTAAATTGTTTGAGTTTTGAATTGATCAACTTTTAAATGCTTTGGTCACCGATGACAATGACTTGTGAAAACTAGGTGTGTGTGCAATGGTGATCATATTACTATATGACTGATGATTGCATATGCGGACGAAATGCAATGGTTGGGCGTAGAACGATAACAGTACGTTATAGAGCATCGGTGGGTTACGCACTTGAGATTCATCGCAAAAATGAAATTGCCGAAGATTTTACAACACGCATGTGCGCAATGAACAGAGGTGAGCATGTTTGAATAGAAAGTCTCTTTCTATAAACTATTTTACAGGGTTTCTGGCCACACTGTCACGAAAATTTCCAGCTACAATTGCTGATATACTTTAGAACACGAATGGGAGTAGTCTTGGATATTTGTGATAGAGTGCGAAGGGAAGTATTTGTCATACGATTGTAGCTTATAGGAACGAGGACGTAAGAAAGCACATGAAAGACAAAGAATCGGCGCTGTGCCTTTCGCGTGCCTTCTAGCGTCGTCGTCGTCTATACGAGCTACGATCGTACTTCAAGTTAAAAGTATTTCAAAATTTGGATGTTTAAGGAAAGCGTCTTAAAAACAAGACATGGAATGCTTAGCAAGAGCCGAGGCACGAATTGTGACAACTTCTTCCACCAACTAAATCCACAAGCTAGTAAACTACGCATTATGAGAGGCGAAATGACATATTAGCATGCTGGAGCGGAACAATACAACTGCATTTGTTAGGTCTGAAGGCTTCCACATACCAGAAGCACTCAACAATAACAACAGCAAATAGAACTTGTGCTTTAAAAGCGAGAGAAAGTCCTGCTGGGGCAACCTAAGAATGTGGTAAGTCGAAAAACAAATCGTTCGCTGCAAAAAAGCTCAAGCAGACATCAGAGCTTAGGCGCTGACGCCCAAATAAAGGAATTAAAGTAACAGCGAAAGAACGCGAGGAATACGAATTGTACTCTGGGCGAAGAAATAAATGACACGTAAAAAAGAAAAAGAAAGCGACCAAAGACAGCCCCAGAACGGTACGAGCGCTTTCTCACGGAGCACCATACGCCGCTCGTAGGCTGTTTGACAGCATGTGGACAGACTAAAGTTCAAAGAGCTAAGAAGTTTTTCTGTACGCTTCTGGTCTTGTACTCGCGAAAGCTAGGCAATCCATTTAACTTGCGAGCTTTCTCTTGGGAAAATGCTCAAATAAGCAGAACACCGCAGTCTCCACTATCTATACAATGTGATCGTAAAATTTTTAAGTAAACCAAACGAAGGAAATGGAAGAGATGCCTACTGATCTTGTAATTGCTTTCAACTTGGTGTTTTTCTTTAGTGAGGTTGATGTGAAACATTTAAACGTGTTCCACACGATCAATGGAAAGAAGGCTGTAAAATAACGCAACATTTTGCTAACATTTGGGGCTGGAAGTATTCGTAGCACTTTTCATTGAGTTGATTGAATCACTGAATTCAATTGACTAGCGAAAGCATCGTAGCAATAATTTATGTCCAGCAGGCTGCTGTACCAAGATAAAGCTGCCCATTCGTTTCACTAAACAAAATAAGAAAAAGAATATGAGAAAAGCTATAACGACGATACTTAGACTAAAGTAGGCGTTTCACGGTTGAGGCTACGCAGAGTATAATATGCGCGTACTGTGCACAGAGAAACGTAATCTTTGGTGCGATGTGGTGATGATAACGATGATGTTGGATCAAACGAGTTTAGCCTGGCAGTCAAGGCCGACGATTGCTCAACCCATAAACTCTTAAAAAAAAGGAAAAGTCGTAGCCGTTACTTTTTAGTGTCACACTATTTGCTATCTTGGTATAACTGGTGGTAACGATAGAGTTTGTAACATTACCAACTAAACAAAGTAGTCACTATTACTAATGGGCGTCAACCACCAATTTAGGGCGCAGTTATCACTACCTGATGCAAATATTCTCGCCTATAGTGAAGATATTGGACCAGCTGTGACGTATTCCAGAGTGGGTCCGGTATATGTGTTGTGTTATAGAAGAGAATCTTTCAATGCGGTAATGGTAACTGCGATCGGATTTCGTAGCTGAGACCCCTTGGTACGTGTGACAACCTTGCTTAGTAACTATAATGTCATTAACTCTATCATTACAAACTGCAGTTATAATAAGGTACCAAATGGTGTGACACAAGGTAGTAACTACTACCTAGTAGACCGTTTTTGTTTAAGAGTGTATAGCGGGTATTTCCGCAGACTGCGTGACAGTGCCCACAAAAACAGTTATGTTTTGTGTGTGTGTGTGTGTGGGTTTTCTTTTATTTGTTTTCTTTTATTCCTTTTCTCGCTCCTACCTATCGCATCTGATTACCCCTCCCGCGGTACAAGGTAGCCAACTGGAGATAATCTCTGGTTAACCTCCCTGTCTTTCCTTTGCCTTTCTCTCTCTCTCTCTCTCTCTCTCAGGGTCGCCACACTTCTAAATGTCCACTGCGGAGAATCACACAAAACGGTTGGGTAAGATTTATCTCCGAACAATTAGGTGATTAGGTGAAGCTTGTAGTGCTGAGTTGTTGCCATGCGCAAGACAGCGCGATGCCGTACTTTGCTCTCATGAATTTCACAAGGCACTGGTGTTCAAGCAATAAGACTGCATTTTCACTTAATATTCTCACGCTCTGCTTCGCCCTGTCATTAAACCAAAATGCACATTAAGATTGCAAAGAAATAGAATAGCGAGAAAATATTCACCCCCAATCTGACGCCTCTGACGGCGACGGTGCTTTCTTGGGAACACTTTTTCGTTATGACATATAACTTTTTATTTATTCAGTCAATACTTTATCGCTCGCCGAAATAAACCTGCATACATGGGAGGCACAAACAGACATGTTTGTGTTCATCTGTGTGTCTCAAGGTCACATTGCCTTAAACCTTAACAGAATTTCTCGTGAACATTTCTTAGCTTGTTGCGTTTAGAGAGTTTGGCAGTTCCAAGGAACGCTGAAATCAATTGGCTTGAGCAATAGCTGCAGTATTCAATAGAAACATGGTCTTCGCATGAAAGATGCAATGACTGGAAGTTTGCGCAGTGCCTCATTAATGAGCACAACTTTTCCACCGTTGCGTGTCAGAGCTCCGGAAACAGTTGTTGCGTAGAAGATGAAAACGCATGCCATCAGACATAGCGTTCGAAATAAAAGACGCGTGAAATAGGGAAGTTGCGCAAGGCAAAGAACGTTTTGAATACGAACGCTGAAATGTACTAAACGAATGAGTTCTACTCTTCATATTTCTTCACCGCTCGTGGTGAACTCCCAAAGTATAAGGCTAAGCAAACATTTTTCTGACGCAAATTTAGTTACCAGTTCTTAAACTTTTAGTGAAAGTGTTCGACAAAGCTGTCTTGCATTAAATTGCATATGCAAGACTAAAGATGCAAACTGGGCCATAGTAACAGAGCCGATGGCAACTGCAGATGGAAGATTACGAAACCGTGAGGGCGATAGACTGGGTTTCTCTAGATAAATTTTTTATTGCAGCCTGTACTTGAGCGTTCCTCTGGAGACACCTCGAACCGTGTATAAAAGTATTTTCGAAATAAGTATACACGTTTCGAATGCCCTGTAACACAATGGCATTGAAACATGGCATCAGACAGCGCATTACTCTTGCCTATTTGCAAAGGTACACATGGAATGGCGCCTCCGTAGTGCTAAATACTTAATTGAAGAAGATAAATCAGAAATCGTGTAAAGCCTTCCACACCGATGTCGAGAACATAGAGTACTCTCTGCCGCACGTTTCCCTTAATTTCAAAGGACTGCCTCGCGTGGGAAACCGAACTGCTTAATAGCTGTACGGATTCCCTTCGCAGCATCATTTCATTCATGCAACATTTTATTGCTGTTGAGAGGCCAGCGACATATGTTACCAACGTTATCAATACCAGAATCAATCAAAGAATCAATCTATCGAAGAACTCAAAGCTGGGCGAGTTGGTACCTATTCACATACTTTGGATTGCGCACAAAACACACAAACGAAAGAAAGGACAGACGACGCGAGCGCGAACTCTCTACTGATACAATTGAAAGAAGACTATTTGATGATGATGACGACGTTTATTGGCATCTAATTCGAAACGGGACGGCGACAAATAGTCACCTAACCTGCTTGATTTAATCAGGTTTTACTACATCTATCACTATGTAGCCTTTTGCCCCTCTTGAATTTTGCATGGAACCATTCTGAAGTGATAAAAATTGCATTGCTTTTTCTTGTTTGCGCGCCGTGTTGCTCAGATCTTGCACCCACAAACTTGATACCACCTTTCACCATCAGACAGCTCATATAGAATTCGCCAGATGCCCCAGGCACATAATAGTGGCTGCTTGAACACGGCTCATCCCTGTTGTAAATGGAGATCTCAAGGTCAGTCGCAGACGCGATGAGGGCACGGAAAGGGTTGCCACTTTATCGTACGCGCGCAAGCTTTGTCATTGTTTGAAAAATATTGTTACGGAAGGCACACCATGGCAATGACACCATATCATGGCACACCACGGTGCAATGACAGTGCTTACCGCGCCTAACCGGCTTTCGCAGATGTGTTCGCAGACCAGGAAAAATATTGAAACCTCTGTTGCATACAGCTAGGGCGGGTGTTGAATAAAGCACAAGTACGCTACACCTGGGGCAAAACCGCAGTAGTGTTCTATGTGCCATTCAGCTGCGGCAAGTCGTATGTTGGTCAAAGGAGTAGGTGCACCAAGAATAGGCTCGGGGAACAAGATTTGCCCCCTGTCCAACTCGGCACGCTCCTACCTGACCGGCCACTGCCGTAGTTGGGGTTTAAGACCTGTGTCAATGGACCCTTGCATTTTGTCAAGAGACAGGTGGAAAATTTGGTGAGAAATTATGGAGGCGTTTGACTTAAAAAAAAAATGGGAGATGCTTAAGTCAGTATGCCATCCACTTTGTCGACAAAAAAAGAATTGTTATATATTTGCAGCACGTTGCGAGATCGACTGATAGCAAGGGCCGCCGGTGTTTAGGTTATTCCTTGTGATGATGTCAGTTTCAACAGCAGATGGTGCTTGTTAGG
Source organism: Dermacentor silvarum (assembly GCF_013339745.2). Classification (NCBI taxonomy): domain Eukaryota; kingdom Metazoa; phylum Arthropoda; class Arachnida; order Ixodida; family Ixodidae; genus Dermacentor; species Dermacentor silvarum. The sequence goes on along the minus strand of NC_051157.2, from coordinate 69,910,905 downwards.
TTCCTTAAATAATGCTTCTTTCTTAAAATTACCAGTTGAGAGTTTGCGCACGTGTCGTCTGTCCTTCCTTTCGTCGGTGTGTCTTGTGCGCCATCTAAAGTATGAATATCAATCAATCAATCAATTAGAAGGCAGTGTGCTTTTGACGACAATGGCAAAGTGGTGTTTTAGATACGTTCAGAACATCATCAGCCTATACTTATGTCTACTGCAGGACGAAGGCCTCTCCCTGCGACCTCCAATTACCCCTGTATTGCGCTAGCTGATTCCAATTTGCGCCTGCAAATTTACTAACTTCATCACCCCACCTAGTTTTCTGCCGTCCTCGACTGCATTTACCTTCTCCTGGTATCTATTCTGTAACTCTAATGTAACGATTGTAAAACCACTTGCTATGGGCGAAAGAAAGAGAAAATGAGAGCGCGCGAGGGAGAGAGAGAGAGAAAAAGAAGGAAAAGAAAGAGAGAGACATGATTAGAACCCGGGTACTCACGGTCATGGCGGCGACCCTTTGACATTTACAAACCCGTGCGTATCCTAACCTTGCGGTTCTTCACGCTATATACCCTGAAAGGTATCCCAGTGCAAACTTCCCTGCCTGTGGACTAACGGCAACATTGAACCATGTGTTGTGGGAGTATATGAAGCCATCGGCTCCGCCTTCAGCGAGGATAGGTGGGCTGCGCTTTTGGGCAGCCCCGAACTCAACGACCAAACCCCGGCCGTCCAGAGTGCCTGCGATCGGGCCGTCAAGCTCGGCTTGGCGGTCCCTACGTGGGACTAGCCGGGTGACACGGGGTCTCCCTTGCGTCTTCTCTGGACCTAAATAAATTTATTTCACTCACTCACGGTCCGAAGGCGAGCGTCACACCCACTAAGCTATACACCCATGCTTTCAGAGCTCCGCTATTTCATCAGATTTCACAAGCGCGGAACTGGCTGAATTTTTTAATTGACATGATAAAAAAGGATGTGTTCGCTCACGATTTCGGCGTCGCCACGAAGAGATGGTGTTTTGGACAAATGCTCTTAGGCGAAGGCTGTTTTCCTAGGTTTCTTTGGCTGCACTTAGAGCCTTTACTGATATTGTTTGACCACAACACACGGTATCATATTTAAGCAAAAGTAGGAGGTTGTGGAGTGCTTGAGTCTAAGGACACCGACAAGGAACCTAATATTTGTGTTAATTGGAGAATAACAATAATGAGGTTTTACGTCCCAAAACAACGATCTGATTATGAGGCACGCCGGAGTGGGGGACTCCGGAACAATTTCCACCACCTGGGGTTCATTAACGTGCACCTAAACCTAAGTGCACGGGTGTTTTCCCATTTCGCCCCTATCGAAATGCAACCGCCGTGGCCGGGATTCGATCCCGCGACCTCGTGCTTAGTAGCCCAACGCCATAGCCTCTGAGCAACCACGGCGTTAATTGGAAAATCGTCGGAGCAAACAGAATAGCCATCAATAAAGTCATCATCATAATCATTATCATCATCATCAACAGCCTATATTTATGTCCACTGCAGGACGAAGGCCTCTCCCTCCGAGCTCCAATTACCCCTCTCTTGCGCTAGCCGATACCAACCAACTTGCGCCTGCGAATTTCCTAACCTCATCACTCCACCTAGTTTTCTGCCATCCTCGACTGCGCTTCCCAATAAAGTGCGCATAAAGAATACCACGGTAATAGTCCTGACACATGGCAATATATTCTCGCAAGTACATTGCTTTGATTTTTGCCGTAAGCCTATTTTTACTTATTGTTAATGTTATCAAGTTATCGCTCGGCGCATGGAGCGCCCACTGTTACCAACATTTAAAAAGAATGTTGCCTTTTCTATAGTGAAGAGCCTTGTCTAATCAGATAGCGGGCGCGACGAGAGTAATGTTGCGCCATTTAGATTGTACCCGGGCCCCAACGATCATTCTGGAATGCATACATGGTGATGCATGTGTAAATATTGGACGGACTTGATTCGTCAGCTCCGATTCAAATACTGTGCTAACCGCTATCGTTGCGAATGGAGCATTGCCTGTCTTTCTAAGCACAAGTTGTCCCAAAGAAATGTTGAACTCGTAACTCACACTTTTGGCAGTGCTTAATTCTTCACTACCGCTGGCACGTGTAAATATGGTACACACTTTTTCCAGTTGGAGGTATTTGGAATTAACTAAAAAAAAAAAAAAACCTTATGGCGTTGTGGAACGGGACTCGCGGCAAGCTCAGCTTTCACGGCATGGTGATTTCGAAAACTTGGTATAAGATGCACTCGCTGCCGCATTGCTATGTGAAGGGAACCCAATGTGATAAATTAATTAAAACGTCGGTCAGCGACACCGACGCTTATCGGTTCAGCGCCCACAAATCCTTTTTTGTTCTCAAATTTGTCACGTCAGAGTCATTTTGTTTGTTAAGAAGACCCCCTGTCCTCGCAATTTTGTTTTGGTTGCTGTTGTTTTCAGCGTCCTGCTGTTTCTAATGCTCTTCTGGGACTTATAATTAACTCCGTTGACTGTTGCCGCTGTACTGCCTCCGGTGCCATTTTGAAGAAAAACACCAAACGAAAGTAGCGTACAGCGCACTACAACATACAAATAGGGACAAAGTAAGCCGAAGAGTGCGTGGTTGCTTGAACAGCTTTTATGGTATGCTGCTAAGCTTCTTTCCGACTCAGAAAGGACCATGTAGAAACTGTGCTTCATAAAAAAAAGAAGGTTTGCTTATAAGCGCCGTGTGCTGTGCATACTCTGCTGAGCTGATTGCATAAACAATGCGGATATTCAAGAAAAACCTGCTGGATTACACTCATGGAACATGAAAAGAGTTATAACCATTTCGTGCTCTATGCAAGGTGTCTGTAAAACGCTTAATTTGCCGCTGAGGATCCCTTATTTGGGAACCTATTTGTTGTACCTGTTATAAATACTGGTTTGACGTATATTTATGACTAGCTTGAGCGTATTTACATTTTTTAAAACAGCACGCCGTAAGCAAGAGGCACCAGGAGAGCACGCTCAATGCAGAGCATCAAATTTCAATCTTTAAGTTAATTAACTATTTTCTTCTCGCTTTCAGAATACAGCGCCCACATAGAATTTTTGTCACCCTCCGATTATCGCACCAAGTCAGGTACCAGGAAAAGCGTCACACATTCCTCCGGAAGAAGCCATAAAAGAGCATGAAAGGAAGAGGAAAGCAAGGAAGTATAGATAAGAAAGCTGAGGAAATGAGAAATCAAGCAAAAACCAAATTAAAAGAAATGATAATTAACCACGTGCTTGCTTGACGTGCATCTCACTCAGGCACCTATCCTCGTGAAAATGGCGAGAAATGCCTGAGTGCACTCAGAAGTTGAAAGACGGTGGCTCTGAGTCGTGTCAGCTTCGCTTTTGTATTCGTGTTTTGATGGGGCTCTTATATTCAAAACGACATTGCAGCACCAAGCGATAACTGTCTGCGGCAGTGTTTCGCGATGCCTAAGACAATTCGTGGAACAGGATGGACGCAAAATTTTTCGCTTGCTAGTTTGCTCATACGTGAACAAAAAAAAAGAAACTTCACCGAGGGAAAGAAAAAAAAGAAATGGGGAACAGAATTCACTGTAGCTTCGCCCTGTGGTTTTTATAATCTTTCTTTTTTGCTTTGCACATTTCCACAGTAACCTCTTAGCAACGACATTCCGTAAAATTTTATGACTTCCCTAACATTGAAACACACTCATTTAAGGTCACATTCAGCATTGTTGTCCGCAATACATCAGTGACAAACACGTTAATAATGAAACGTAAATATTATTTTATTATTGCACACTTTGGTCGAACTTGTGCTGCCGATTCGCTATTGCATCTGCGTATGTTTGACAAAATCATTTCACCAAAGGGACTTTAATGCTTTCGCATGCCTACACGTAAGCAATCTTAAGTGTTTTGCTTTAGTAATTTCCTTTAGGCCTAGTTCTGCCCATGTAGCAATACTTGGTTTTTCGTATAAAACCCGAGAGGCGCACTGATGCCGCTGAGCGCACTTGTACTGGTGCAACCTACAGCGAAGCAAATCGATCTGTGTACACTTTACCTGAAGCTTTCAAAAGACATTTCATGTGAAACGGCGCCATCGTAGCAAAATAGTCTGTGGATGCACCCGATTTTATTAAATGTGTGCACTCTAATCATGCCATACTATAAATTCGAGTCGGAGAAGATTTATTTGACGTAGAAATACTTATCTACAATTTATATGTTGCGAAAAGTTTCTCGTTAGAAGGTGCCTGTTTTTCCAAAGCGACAAATAATGACAAATTTAGTGTACGTGAGCGTGCAATACGATTTGTGCTGAGAGCCTTTGCTTGCCTGCTTCAGGTACGGTTACGTCGTTCGCTCCTAAGCACACGAGCTAACCACACCGTAATCACGTGCGCGAATGCGTGTGCAGCTAACTGTGCCGTTTCGAGTGTTGCTTTTTTTTTCATCTGATTGCTCCTTACTTTGTATGCTTTTGCTTACTCTATCTCTTTTTTGTTTCATCTATACCACCGACTTTGTGGCTAGTTTCTTCTTGACACGGATTGAATGCGAATCAAACAAGCACTGATTCTTTCAATTTTGCACATTGCAGATTACGTCGGCCGCCACCAGTGACACTACGTGACGTCATCTCATTGAATGCATCAAAGAAATGTGTACTAAGTGACAAAGCCATGCTTCGCACAGATCGGTACACCTACCAAAACGCCAGCCAGCCTTCCTAAGGTGCTGCCCCTGATCAATTACTTTTTTTTTATTGGGAAGGATTTCCCACAAGTCTTAAAAAAATGAAAGAAGCTTAAATAAAAGCTTCCAACTCGGCATCGAGGAAGAATTGCAGCAAGGTCTCTGCGAACTTATTGTGTATCACACAGGGGTAGTAGTTTTCGGCTAGGTCTGGCCTTTGCTAAATTGTTAATTCTCATCGCCCGCGTTCCAGGACTGATCCAACGCAGGTGTCGAGCATCTGACGTTGACACAGGAGCCGTGCACTTGGGACATGTTCCTTGGTCATATTTTGTCTATCCCCAAGCACAGGTGACCGATGGTGTAAGGGCCACTGCAGCCCGAAACCTCCGAAGGAATGCTTCCTGCGCCCGCGTAAGGTTAGGGGAAAGACACACAGGGAAATTAAGGCGCGTGAGCGCTTGCATACGGGCGTTTGAATATGTGAAACTAATAATACATATTCAGCACTTTCTTTCAATCAATCAATCAATCAATCAATCAATCAATCAATCAATCAATCAATCAATCAATCTTTATTTGAACAAAACATTTACATAGATGAAAAAAGGGACGCCACAAAAGCCGGAAATAATGCAGCTTGACAAACCACTATCGACCCAATAAGAGCAATTACAGCACAAAAATAATTTTAATAATTTTCAAATCACTTTAAAAGAAGCAAAAACAAATACGCAAAAGTACTGACAGACATTAAAGTAAACGGACTTTACTTGAATTATAGTTCCAAGCAGGCTGAAAAGAAATGTAGAAAGCATACGACACCATAGATGGCATTCGGGCTTACACGGACCATTCTATGAAACTGGTAGCGTTTAGTGTTTCAACTTCGATACCTTTCTACGAGTCCTTACAGTCCGTAAATGGTGCGTTATAATCGAGTTTTTCGGAGGGGTTTATATTGATGCAAGTAAAAACTATGAGTTTGTTCTTGGTTAGCAAGTGTCAGAACTGTTTCGATTAGTGCTTTTCGCACTAATAGAGTGCTTTAGCTAAGCGCTTGCTCTCCGCTCCGCTCAGACCGGCATATGCTAACAAATGCCGCACAACCGCTTAGCGGGAACGCTATTTCGCTTGCGCATAACGCTCATACCGGCAGCGGAACGAAAACCCTATCTCTCGCTCCGCTACAAAGCCGACTGAGCGGAGCATGACAGCGTGTCTACTTGGGCCTCTTCATCGTTTTGCAGCCGAGTTGATAGCGGGTCGCTCGCGTCTCGGCAAGACGCGCTTATCAAATGCGAAATCTATGCAGTTCCCTGCGGTATCTCAGAGCGTGAAATCTGAGCGGAGCGGAGCGCAAGCGGCGCTCTGCTAAAGCTGTCTAATGTAGCAGCTTATCAGCCCGTACGTACTCATGTCAGCGGCCGTAGTAATCTTATTTTCAGGAAAAGCGTCTTGTATGTTCAACGTATTCAACGATCTCGATTGGCATAATCACTTATTTTTTAACTGTTGCTAGCCTACTTAAATTTGTAGCGTTTCTCCGTATTGACGCAAAATGTATTTAAGTAGATATGGAAGAAAGCTTGGCATACCAGTCGCTCTAAGGCTAGTGCAACCGATGAAAGCAAAAATTTAATGCGCCGACCACTTGTCTTAGCTTTAATGTCGGAGCTACCGAACGAATTCGAAGATTTATTTCATGTATGATTTCACATGTAACAGAAAGTCCGCCTACACAAGCCTCCTAAGTTTTATAAGGAGCAACGAGCTTATTAAAATCATTTATTGCTTAAGGTACTGAGGTCATGCCTATATTTATTTAATTTTTTTCTTCTTTTTTTCATTTAGTTTTATTGAAGGCGTCTTATGACTCACCCACGAAAACAGGCCCACGCTGGTTGGCCCGAACGAACGGGCCCGAACGTTGTAAACCTAACAACACTGGAAATTGTGCAAATGTACGCTTATCTTAGGTGCTATAGTGGCTTGACACATTGAGACAAGTTGGCATTAATTTAGTTAGAAACTGGCCCCGCTTCTAGCGCTACCTTCGAAGCCCAAGAAAACTGTCGTAACATTTCTAATTATGTTTAATATGCAAGCTGCTCCCATTCAAACGGATCTTAATGTACTATTGGAAAGATTTAAATAGAAAATAAATGACGTGTTTTTTGTTTTCTTTACTACGACAGCAGTTAAGAGTTCGAAACAGGGTAGGCCGTGTCCATGTACACTCGCGTCCGTCCATTATGCTACGCCGTCGTTGTCAGCAGACATCTTTGGAAAGCGGCAAAATGGTAAACACATGTGTCGGTAAAGATAAAAAAAACGCACAAAAAGGAAGTGAAGTGAATGTCGTTAAGATGGAAAGATCGTTTCACTCAACACTAACTAGAGTGCCCTACTCTTTCTTACATAAACAGGTCGCAATCTTTTTTTCATAATACTCAGAGAAGATGGATGGGCTTGAACGTTTCACTCAAGAAAAGGCGTTTTTACTGCGTTGGCGCTAAGTGAATGTGAGGAGGGATGAAGTAGGAAACGGCAATAATGGCACTGGTGACCGCTGCGTAAAACCACGACAACGTTGATGGGGATGCTACGGTTTGCCGCAACCAGAACACGACTACAGTTTTATTCTCTCGTCAAGAAACGCTTTACCCGAAGGCGCTCTTGATTTCTTTCAAAACTCTATACCTTTGGGAAATCGAGATACCAGTTTTCCAAAGAACTTTTCAGGGACCCATGGCTTTCCGCAGAAGCAGTTCGTATACGACGAGGTTTTCATAAGAACTGAAGTAAGCTTTAAGTTGAATATGAAGATGATGCTCGATCCCATTTATCTAATGGCTAGAGGAGAAGCCTTCAAGAAGGTCCCCTTACAACCTTGTGCTCTGGCACCTCCTTCTGTATCTTCGTTTATGCATTGCACTCAATAACGCAAGAAACATGATTGCGATTATGACATAGCCGCCAGGAAAATGAGGAGTAATTATTGATGGCTACACATGTGACTGGGAGAGGTCTATGCCTATGTCTGATTTCCGTTTTTGGATTACCATGAAAGATTGCGGGCGTGTTTAGTCCGCTATTCGTTAATACAACACAGCCTCGGGTAAGGTACACAAAATGAAAGATTATTTATAACATATTACCAAGAGAAATGTTCCTAAGTATTTGCTCATACAGGTAAATCAGCACGCGGATTATGACGAGGATAGAGTGATGATGGCGGCAGGTTCCTGAGGGCGCATCCATGACGACAAGGGAATGATGACAGCTGCACGCCGACGACCACTAATTTACGATGGCGTGACAACAGCGAAACGGCGTGAAGACGGCGGAACCATAATGATGGCGTGATGACGACGAAGTGAAGAAGACGGCATGTGAGGAACGAATGACGACAAAGAAATGACGACGATGGAATGCGGATGATCGAATGACGACGACCAAGTGACAACAAAGGAATGTCGACGACAACGGCATGATGACGGTGGCAACGAAGGGCGATGAACTGACGACGAAGAATTGATGGCCACAGTCTGTGTTGGAGTTCATGTCTGCGCTTGCGTAGTCTGGTGGTCCCATGTTGCCAATTTATCAATAGGTGGGTGTCCTTCCAAGAGTCTGGAACTCCCGTAGATGCTGAGTACATGGCCGGGAGTGCGCCTTGCACCTATTTTACCCGTAAGTGCCCGCCTGCAGGATTCGTCTGCCTCGCGCAGCAGCAGTGGATGCTTGACTATTTCACCGAAGCTGTGGTGGGACAAGGGGTGCCCAGATACCTTCGCAAATTTCTTAATGACTCCCCCAGGAAAAACAAGTACCTTAAAAGTTAGTTCGCGGTCACTGACACATTTAGACTGGCTGTCCGATGAGCTACTTACATTCCGACGTTTGAGCCTAGTTTGTTGGAAGAAGGTTCATGTTCTGCGCGGTGTTGCTTTTGTAGGCGTCCTAATTTCCAAATATTTCAGTGCCACTGTTAGTTTTCGACATGGCCCACAAGTGTCCGTTGAAGGTCTTGGTGTTGATCGCGGCCACCAGGAGCAAAACAAACAAATAATGCTCTAAAACACGACACCCAGGTTGTCCTATAGTGGCTCGTCTTGTCTCTGCCCATCATGTTATACTTTAAATGTTAACGCTGCCACTAAGTGAATTGTGCTTACGACATAACTGCAGCACGCGCAATGACGACCACGGGAAAAGTGAATCAAGCATGGCACTGACATGTCTAATACGCAGGCGAATATTTTCATTCTTGTGTGTGTATTGTCAGTTACGGCTGCTGTCGCACCGTACAAGACCAAGACCAGTCATGCAGCGAAATTGATTCCCCTTTAGACTTGACTATGCGGGCAATCTCATTATATCGCCTAAAATAACAAGCGAATTCAACATCACACAAAAACTACTTTCTTCTTCCCTCATGGCTTGTGGACAATGCCCATTGTATTTACTGAAATAATAAATTAACTCAAACTATATATTTCCCTGCGCACATCGTTTTTATGCGTGTTCAAGTTAAGACATCGATCAGTACCGACCCACCGGGCGTTCAGTCCTATATTGAAACCATGTTTAGCTGCTGGAAGATATCAGGGCAGTGTATCAAAACACGTTCTACGCTGCAATTTGTGGACGTTTCTGCAAGCTTTCCCATATTCTCACCACAATTGCAGGTGGAATATTTAGATAACATAAGCGTATAGTGCTTTCTTAGCAACGCCTGAATTACAATGATTTACTTATCTGGATAAGTTCCTCATAGACGAGTACTATCAAAATACAAGCCAGTAAGTTTCATACTTTAACTTTGGCGTCGAAAGCAAGCCATTTTTATCGATCCTTTTGTGCTATAGCTAAGTCTGTTTGCTTGCTGCCTTTGCTGTTCAACAGCAAACATTTCACTTTATGCGATGTGCCTGCCGGAAGATGGTGGCGCAATTTATTTAACCTCCAGTTTATCCAGGTTCATTGACAGGCAAGCAATTAACGGAGCTCCATTGGTATACAAGCACTTAAGAGATTAAACACCCTCCTTTTCCTTTGTGTACATGTGCGTTCTCTTAGTTGTTAGGGGGCTTGGCCCTTTGTTTATCTGCGGCATCCGCGTATCTTAATTACAGGCGCAAAATAACTGCTCCTTTTATAAACACCACTTAAACGAACGGTTTTCACCTCAGAACAATGAGAACAAATCAATCAATCTAAGTACGCAGTTGGCCCACATCTTTAGAAGCAACTAGCTTCCGAACATCCACGAATCATCGACATTTTCTTACATCGTCTTACACAGAGAAAGAGCTCTTTATTTGAAAGGAGAAAGGTTTGGCGGCGTAAGGGTATTCGCCTAGATGCTACTTTCATCAACGTGTGTAGTTGTGATTGTCTCATTCATGCAACACCAACGAACTTGTGTTCCGCGAATGTACATGTACTTTGTTTCAGCTCAGAGGTTTCGAGATACTTCAAAAAAATTATGGGGTTTTACGTGCCTAACCAGGATCTTATTATGAGGCACGCCGTAGTGGGGGATTCCGGAAATTTGGACCACCTGGGGTTCTTTAACGTGCACCTAAATCTAAGTACACGGGTGTTTTCGCATTTCGCCCCCATCGAAATGCGGTCGCCGTGGCCGGGATTCGATCCCGCGACCTCGTGCTCAGCAGCCCAATACCATAGCAACTGAGCAACCATGGCGGGTCTCTAGATGACTTCCACCCTTACTGACGATACGTATTCTTATTTAGTATGGGTATTGCCTAATGCAAGAATTTATACATTGTTTTACTTTTATCTCACGTTAATAGACGCGTGACAAGCAGCAGGCGTGACCAGTGAACAACTACAACAATTTCTCCATATTTATTAATTATAATCGAACATGGTTGAGAAAAGACATACGCTCGTGGGGCATCAAATTGGACGCTGGAACATGCTGCCTACAAGAAAACAGTTGGTACTCGCCATGGTGGCGCTATAGTTATGCAGTTTCGAGTACTGACTGCGCCATCCGCATTGCGATGGGGGCGGAATGCCAAAACACTCGTGTGATCGCTTTGTACTCTTTGTACTCGCTCGTGTACTCGCGTGTAAACGGTCGCTTTGAGTGCACACTACAGAAGCCCGCGTGATCAAAATTAATCTGAGACCCTCCAACACATCGTCCCTAATAACAAACTATGCATTTTCGGGGACCGTGTACAGCTGTTCAGGTATCCAGGTGTACTTTTCTGGGCATGCTCTGTCGTTCACAGACTGCGTGACCATGATGTTTGCCCAAGCATTATCATATTTCCTGCGCTCTTCTATGAATTTTTATTTCAGTTTGAGATATTGCTTCGGCTCTTGATAAAGGGTTTGTAGGCATTGCGTAGACAAGTGTAGTCATCTGAGTGCTATGCCAACCTGAAACCTGCAGCTCTTCGAAACTCACGATTGTCCAGCGGAGCTTGAAGTGAACTTTCTTTTTGTGTTGCGAAAAAGAAAGGGAGCTTTAACAGATAACAAAAAGAATGAATGTCTTGTGAGCAGCAGCTTGAGAAGGAGAAATACACATTATAGTAAATTTTTTGTACGTGCATGCGAACCAATACTATTTTCAGGAAATCATCTCAAAGCTTCAGGCAATCAAACACCGCCTTTTTTTCCCTGCAAGTGATGCATACCGTCTAGTGAACTGGTAAGGCAGCAGTGTGTGTGTCGCCTTGGCTAAATCAATATTGTGCTGTTCCATGCGTTTGTATATAGTGGTCATCTTAATTCTAGTTGGTGAGGTGGACACATCATGATATCACAGAGTCCTGATAAGCCACCACTGAACACTAGTAATTCATTCATTTATTTATTTATTTATTTATTTATTTATTTATTTATTTATTTATTTATTTATTTATTTATTTATTTATTTATTTATTTATTTATTTATTTATTTATTTATTTATTTATTTATTTATTTATTTATTTATTTATTTATTTATTTATTTATTTATTTATTTATTTATTTATTTATTTATTTATTTATTTATTTATTTATTGTACCTCAAAGGCCCCAGAGATGGGGTATTACATGAGGGATGGGCTTAGTTTAACAAAACAGTGATTCGAGAGCAGCCTTGAAGTGATGTGCGTCGGAGTGGTGCGTGACGTCGGCAGACAGACCGATCCAGTCCCTTGCGGTTTTCACAAAAAATGATCGTAGATGGGAGGTAGTCTGCGCCGGGGGAGGATACACGGCTTTTCTGTGGTTAATGCGGCTGGACTGACGATGAGCTGGTAGTATGGCTGAAATCTGGAGTGGTGAATGATAGAATTTGTGGAAAAGACACAGTCGAGAAATATGACGTCGTGATTCTAGATTAGTAAGACCGGCACGGGTTTTGAGTTCAGACACGCTTGCATGATAAGAATATTCAGAGTAAATAAACCGGGCTGCACGATTTTGAACTGATTCGAGTGTATTAGATAGGTTATGTTGATGAGGATCCCAGACAGAGCATGCATATTCTAACTTGGGGCGGACATATGTAACATAAGCTAATAATTTTACTGATGGGGGAGCAAATTTTAGGTTCCGGCGGAGAAAACCGAGGGTTCGATTCGCGGCATTGGCTATGTTAATGACATGATGTGACCAAGATAGGGTAGTTGAAAAGGTTATGCCGAGGTATTTATATGAGTCAACGGATGATATTTCGGAGCCGTATATGGTGTATTTCCCTGACTGGTGATGCTGTCTGCGATGGAAAGAAACTAGTGAGGTTTTTTTAGTATTTAAAGATAGTAATGCGCCTATGACGACAACAATATCCACAATAAAATCTTACGCGGGGGGAGTGGGCGTTAACAGAAGAATTGACATTGTTAAGTATATATCATAGAGGTGGGTGCGCCTCCCCAACTGTCCCCTGCCCCCCCCCCCCCCCCCCCCCCCCGCTGCCCCCTTTCAAGTTATAATAAATAAAAATGAATGAAAAAAATGAAATAAAAAACTAAGTATAGGATATGAATCAAGTTAATACGTTTCGCATACTTTGTCGGCGGCTGTTTCAAGCTCATTCAACAATAATAAGTAAGAATGTGACAGCCGGCTCATTGGTTAAACATAACAATAATTGTTAGGATACTTTATGAGAGTACATATGTTCTTGCTTCTGTGAGACACGGCCCCGGCCCACTCGTTGGCTAGCGTGACGTGCCGTCATGAGTCTTCTAGCTTTTATAACAAGTGAGATTTTCTTCATAGCGATACAACCTGTACATCGCTGCCATTGTTAGTTTGACCGGACCGACATTTGGTGAAACCACACTGAATAATACAAATTGCAGCATTTCCCGCAGTAACCCTGCACATGCATCCACGAAGCAGCTTGTGCACGCTGGATCGATTAATAAAACAGACGTTGATCAATGGTGATGCCGAACATAATATAAAGAAGGCGACCCAATAAGCACAAACAGTCATCGTTAAAGAAATGCATCGTGAATTCGACCCTGCTTCTTTGTTTCATCGCTGTAGTCTTTACATGGGCTAGTTCCTAAGCATTATTCTTTGAGTGCGCTATGCTTGAGCACAAATTGGGTATAAGAATAAAAGTGACGTATACTTGAAGTTCGTTTCTTCCTGATAAAGCTTTTCCTAAAAAAATGCAAGCACTGCAATAAGACTCCTTCCAGTGCCTCGCAGACGCAAGACCATTTTCTGTCATGCTAGCAGCAATGGCAAACAATATCGGTATCTGTGCATCCTTTAGGTAAAGCCAGAGGTCTCGGGGGAAACGCGGGCAGGTTGCAAAACATAGTACGGGCGCTCTGGGATATCTGGCTTGCCCTTAAGTCCCGTACGGTGCTCCTTTGTGCACACCGAAACTGCACTTTGAGCGGTTTACCTACTGCTACAGTCAAAGCTGCACCCCCGAATGCTTCCTTTGAAGTTGGTCTCGCTGGGAAATATCGCGTACATTTTTTTCCCTTTTGTGCTTCGCGAGCAGGAAACTGACCATATCTAGGCTTTTTGAACCAACATTTTCCGGCAAATGAATGCATTATGCATTCGTAAAAAAACGGCATCGACTCTCAGTCAGCAGTTGGCTGAAACCGTATGCATAGAGAGCAGCGGCGGTCCTCGGTAGCGAAACTTGGGTCGGTTCACACGAAAGTGAGCGGCAAGCAGCCGAACCTAAAGTGAAGCCCTTTTGTCAAGAGTTGTCCTGGAGGGCGGGAGATGCAATGTACTGGAGTCGCTACTTAGCGACATAATTGCACTCCAAAACTTCAGAAGCTGCCGGCGAATGTTATCCATGATACTTGCGATACTCAGCACTTTTAGCTAATCGAGGCCTTATTCACACACAGACACGGGAAAAGTCTCTTTGCAAAATTGTGCTCTTTCGGATTCGCAAGCATTTCGCCATGGAACACGAGCTTTCGAGGCGAGTGAACTGGAGGAATTCAAGCGCTTCAAAGCGATTGTTTTCGATGACTTTTTGAGTGCCGCTCTCCTGTAAGCTTTGTATAAGAAGCAGTGGGTTTTCAAAGTACCAGCGAAAGCCATCTTTAGTATTCTAAAAGGCAAGTGGGGGAACTGCCTCCGAGAGATTCAATAAAGTATGATTTTTGAAGGATGTGCATTTATTTTATGCGACGACACTGTTACCGAAGAGATCGGGTACCAATATTTAAAATTGACTTTGTATACAAATTATCGGGAAAAGAAAAGCACTAGAATCCCGCAATCATGCAGGGATGTTTGACGGTTGGTAGCGCTGGGCTGTTCACTTAAAGCTGTAATTAAATGTCGCCAAATTAATAACCTAAATATGGCTTTCAACCGCGGCCACGTGCTGTCACAAATGTAGCAGACCGTCTCCTTCAGCGATCGTCTTATGTGACCAAATCTTCGATGAACTGCGGCAAAGCCGGAAATCGGGCTCGATCGATCGATTGATCGATCAATCCCTATTTGCTGCTTTATCCGTCCGTCCGTCCGTCCGTCCGTCCTCTTGCAGGGTGGATGGACACCAACCCACACACGATGGCCTGGCACCTTTTCTTTGATGCGTAGCGCTGGTAACATGACTAATTCTACAATTGCATAAGCAGACCGGCTCTATATACATCAAAATAATGAAACTAAGAAAAATGAAAATAAAAGCTCGAAGCCGCCTACGAGCAGATAAAAAATTACCGAAGAAAATCTTATCGTAAAAATTTATCTGAGAAGATTACAGCTTTCCTCTTTACGTCACATTCTCTCTTTGCCGATACTCAGCCTAGGTGCAACTTCTCGCTTGCAAAGCACCGAAGAGGAAGATTAAAAAAAAATGTCAGCAGCTTGCACTAGTGGTGCAAACAAAGCTGGAGTAAACAGTGGAGCTGGTGATCGACCTAGCTTCTTCCAGGTTTTACTAGGCTTGGTTAAGTTTTTCTAGGAATTGCTGAATGCTACTAGGCACGGTATTCCGAATCGGCTCGCCGCCGACGCCCAAATTCTCGCTTGGGAGCGCGACGCGCTTCAAGATGTGCGGCTTCTTCGGGTGTCCGGATCTTATAGAATTCTTTGGTCGTCCCATGTCAAGGGTACATGTACTCGCCACAGATGTCGATCATATGGCGATAACGTTGGTGAAGCGCTGCTCAGACCGTCGACGGAACCATTGATGGATGGCCACTGACATCCATATTGGTAGATGGGGGTCTCCTTCTAAAAAAAAGTAATCACTGTAATGCTCTCCGCTGCATCGCTTAGGCAACTTTCACGACACGTATACCAACGGTATCGTAGCGCTTCTCATGAAGATGGACGGCCACACCCAGAATGGTGTTGTCTATTACAACATGTGCATTTGCCCGTCCGGAAAAAATCCACACATGCTTCAATGTCTCGTTATTTTGCGAGAAAATGTGGCGGGAATCACTGGAAAACGGTTGCTTCCGATGCGGAATGGCCTTCGCTGCCATCTATACTCATGCACATGGTGTTCTCTCGGAGCGATCTTCGACAAAACGCAGTGAATAGCGTTGTTTTGAAAATCTATGATAACCACGAAAAAAAAAAAGGCAGCGATAGGACTGCGAACCTCAAGAGTTATAGCGCCATGAACGTTTACTGATCTCAATGCGAGTGGCTCTTTTCAATTTGCTCTTTCCAATCTCAAAAAAAAGTCAACAGGTGTGTAAACGTCGCCATAAACAAACACTAAGACTAATTTTCTCGCGCCTTATTTTCCCCCACTTGCTTATCTGCCATTTGCCCCTAAAGAGTTCCTTCGTAAGTATTTCAACAGAGCGTCCTCTCTTTAGTGGGCTCTCGACTCTATAATGCAACTTCTACCGCAAAGTGGGTACGAAGGTCGTCTGGTTTTCTGACTCTGCTGCGGAGCATTTGTGGCGCTTATGTAGCAAAGGAGCTTATGTGAACGTTAAAAAGCGCAAAAACCCAAATTTAGCTCCGGGATCCCGTGTGGCTGAGAGGCAACGAAGGCGTGGCTTTTCCCCTATGCTACCAGGCCTCCTGTTCAGTGTTTTAGCACCTGCCTCTTACAGCTCATGTTTCTCTAGTTAGCTGATGTTGCTTTTCTTCGCTGATCTTGTGTTTATACGCTATGCTGCAAGATTTATTTGAGGTTGGATTGGGGCCAAACGTGCCACTCTTCACCAGAACTTGGGTGGATACTTCTTTTACTTTGTGCACGGAAGTGTGTTTATATTGAGCCTCTTTGTTCCATATGTTCCCCTTCATTGTGTATTTGAAGTGAACAGCCTATTACAATGTCGGGAATAGTGAGAAAAAAAAAAGAAACGCGAACTTGACGATGGGAAAGACTATAGGAGAGGAAGAACGGGATATTGTGTGGAAACTCAGCTCCCCTAATGTTACCTCCAACGTAGTATTTCATTACGCTTCAGGGTACCTTTTGATGTAGGTGCAGAGAAAGTCTGGTTCGTGCCTGGCTGAGTTCAATATGTTTTGTTAATGCGAATCCTTATATGAGCTCTCAACAAGGACACATCATCGTCATCACGGCAAAATACTGCTAAAATCTTAAACTGGACCTAAGAATGTCTATAATGAAAAAAAGTATGAAATATATAGTAGCATAGTATATATATATATATATATTTAGGATATATGGTAGTATAGTAAATACTGAAATTTTAAATGAAACTCAAGTTCTTGGTTTTGTGAGGAGTGTGAAGTGATAAGCGAACTTATGAGTTTGAAAACAGCCAACCTGTACTATCTATGTAGTAAGGGTTCATTTGAGCTGAGTCACGTGATGATATGGTCATTTGAGGGTCCTGGATCCTCTGGGCACGAAGCTCACATAACCTGCAATCAAGTCCGAAGCTCTGCACCCTTAAGACGCTAGAGGCGCAGCTGCTGCGCAAATGGCGCGCACACATTGGTGCATTGATTTAACGCCGCTTGCCACTCGCAAAAACATACCGGAGCAAACATGCGCAACAGGATAAGGTATGTGTCTGCAAGCGATATTCAGCAAGAGAGCAGTAGTAGGCGGTGAGGTCAAAGAAACGGAAAAGAAGCTTTGCTTCTAAACTGAGCCTAATAATTTCCATATATTACGCCTCCTACAAAAATACTAAAATGCGCTGCAATTAAACCGATACACTATAAGGCTCTCTCGAAAGTCGGTACAATTTTTTAATATACGCTCATCGCGGGGTAAACAGCACAAATACAACGGTCATTGGTACCGCAGTCTTATGGATAAGGGTCTTAAACGTATACGTATATGCGTTTCATAATGACGGACATCCTTAATATGCATTACAGCAATACAATTAAAAATCGCGGCAAAGCATCTTGCACAAATGCTACATTTAAGTGAAGCTTACCAACCGTACCTAAGAACGGATCAACTACGAAAAAAAAAAGGAATTAACAATGTAGCTTGCCTAGAAAGAGAGTTTTTAAAGAGATAAATGAGACATCCACCCAATCGTAGCAAGAGCGTTTTGCAGTGAAACTTATTACAGTACAATTGGCATTGCGGAACGCATATATGATTCCTGCCGTTTTATGTCCCTGGGCAGGGCATCCGGCCAGGTCACAGCTTAGTTCTTATCACGGTGCCTATAAAGAGTCAATAAAAAAAGTAAGTTGAGCTGTATTATTAAATTAGCCTTCTACATTACAAGAATAAAGCCACTCTTACCGGAAGAGCAGGCGTGACCAGCCAGAAAAAACGCGAAAGTGAAAGACGGGAGGCGACGTCACCTTCAAATTTCCGTACCAGCTCGCCATGATGTCACTGATCAATGACGTCGCAGATGGTTGCCAACTAATATGCGCTACATTGCATTCTAAACGATACAAACGCTGAACTTAGTCAAGCTGCAGTAACGTTTACTTAGCCGTTCTGCCCTAAATACGAGAAAAATATTTTAAAATCCGCGACGCCGTTCTGACGTAGTACCCATGGGGCTCTGGCAGGAAATTAGAAAAACGAAACGTTGACTTTCATTTTCTCTAGCAATAATCAACCTCTTACCCGGAAGTCCATGAAAATAGAGTTTTGAATGCATACTTTATCAGTGTAAACTGAATAAGTGTTGTCTTTTTTCATTATCTCTTAACACAGTCATTGAAATATAAATAGAGGGTTTTATGCAGACTTGACCATTTTCAAAGTTTAGAAGGGGGGCAAGAGGCGACAGTGCCTGAAAAGGCCCCATATCCCACCTAACTACGCATTGCAGGGGTATTTTTACGCATTCGGTACGTCCTGACGAAACTAAATACACTAAGCCCACGCTTCACATGACGCATGAATAAAACACATGAAAAAAGTAAAGTGGCTAGAGCGACTTCGCCACGTAATGTCTCTCTCGGCGTATAGATATCGGCCTTGTGACGACGGATAGAAATTGCCTCGACGCGATGCCAGCTGAGTATGCCAGACAAGCAATATTTCACCTGCTGAAAGAACACACGCAGAATACGTTAACGAAGGAAATACAGCACCAACCCCAATTTTGGGAAGAGTCATTGGTCAGCGCCGGCTTCTTTGGAAGCACACGCTGGTGCACCGGCAATTACACGGTCATGTTTGTTGGCGCTCATATTTACGCTGCGGCGAGACACCTTCTCTCCTGCGCCCCTCTCAAATTCCCGTTCATTCATTAATGCGCTTCCGGTCGGGTTCCTCGCTACGGTTACCTTACCCCTCACCGTAAGAGTAACGACTATTGCTCATGCTTTGTGATGTTACTTTATCTGCCCGTGAAGGTCTTTCTTAGCGGTACGCGCTAGCGTCAAGGTGGCTTAGTGCCTGTGCATGGTTTTCATTGCCCCAGCACTGAGCTTGCTGGCTTGATTTCAATCAACTCAATTCCTATGGGAGGCGCTACCAAAAAAGGCTCATTCCTATCCTAACCTTTGGGCATAGAGTTTGCTACGAAATTCACCTTGGCGCAGACATCGTTCAGCTATGATAGGAATGATGAGAAGCAGATGTATTGGTCGAATCTTCGTGCTTGTGGGTTCAGACGTTCTCGGGGAAAAATGAGATTGGTTGGAGTGCATCCATAGCTGACATTTTGGCAGCGCGACCACACTAGAACAACGAAGAAGATACACACAGGACACGCATGTGCAGTTTTGCGTATGTCACAGGGCATTCACAATGTGGGTCCAGTCATATCTTTTTCTTGGCCCTAGCGTCTTGGCGCTATATACCAAAATTTCAGCTACGAACGTTCTTGTGGCGTTACCTTATACACTTTATATAGGATTCTAAGTTTTCGATCAATTGTAGCTTTGCAAGCACAGCAGGACAATAAGCGCGCACATACATAATAATTGCTAATTGTTGAAATTATGATGCAAAATTTGTTTGAAAATAAATAAATAAATAAATAAATAAATAAATAAATAAATAAATAAATAAATAAATAAATAAATAAATAAATAAATCAATTCGCTCGATCTCTGCCTACATATGCATCTACTGATCATATACAAATGCGTCGTAATGCCATCCTCACGCGTTCATTGTTCTTTTCCTGCTCAACGCCACCGTGACGTGCACATTGCCGGTTGTATATTTATAAGCGTCCAATAGGTTACTCCTCTTCATTCACCTGTTATTGTGCTTATTCCCTACGTATTGCGAGGTCTGACAGCATATTATATATATGTAGTAGGTTAGAAAGACATGGATGCTGAAACAAATGGGCGATGCTGAACAACCGTTCCAGCTAATTGTCCTGGTGTAGCCACTGGAAGGCCACACGACAGCAGGTGGGAATGTTCCTGAGGTGCTCTCAAGCGTTGTCACCACTGCATGCAAGACATGACCGTTTGTTTGTTTCGTGTTGCAATTACATGACTAATTGAAAGCGCGCGCTAGAATTTTAAACACGGCGCAATCATTATTCACAAAAGTTTGCGCCGTGTACTTGGCAGCCAACTAATTCTCCCTAGCCTAAGACGAAAGCTTCGTTGTTGTAAATGCTCTCGCGTGTGCGATAATGGGTATAAATGTTCCAAAGCCTTCGTCGCGCACTCTAAATGACTTGGCCCTTAAGACACTCTAACCCTAATATTCTCTGACGGCTTTTACATAAACACTGCTATGTATTTGAACTGTATAACGACTTAATTTTTCATTAAGCTTATATCCTGAAATTTCTCCTGCAGTGGTTAACATGACCGCGATTATCATGCTCTATGTAAAGATATGCTATAGCTTATTGAAAACTGAAAATAATAATTAAAGATAAATAAAAAAATGCAGAAGAAAGCCGGCGGTCTTCTTCGCAAGTTCCCGAATGTGAATTGTCCACTACACTGCGCACAGCGCATGCAACACAACGTCTGCCAACGTACCGCATGCCATGCTCCTGTTGCACCTCTCTGTGGGTGCCCCATACCCGAATCATGCATTGTAAACGTGCGTTATAGCGTCCTTGCACGTCATTTGCACACGTTTCAGTACTGTTACGACCCGACGACGCGATGACCCTAGCTCACGCCCAACATCTCGGCAGCGTGCTGCGGCCGCGATGCTGGTCGCTGCCTGCCAGACTCGCCAGAGCAATAGCTCCTCGATCCAATGTAGCGTTTTCGTACACCCTGTCGGAACACTACCCTAAGCAACGTGCTACGCCTGCCGCCGGTAACTGAGGCATAGTGACACTCCAGAACCTCAAGCGAAGGCCACTCTCGGGGTTTCTCTCTACTTCAACTCAACTACAGATACGGCCCTACCACCTGGGCATCTACCCCAAAGCACCCCAGGGCGCATTCACTCAGCACAAAGCGCTGTATCATTAGCGCCGTGCAACGAAGCACTTGGGCTATGCACTGCTGCGTGACTTATGGGCATGCCAGCAGATATCTAGGTAGCCGAATCCAGCTGGGCACCCCCTTCTACCGGATTTCTGCCGTCACCGTCGCCGTCGCCGTGAGGTTCCCTATAGATAAAATCTTCGCCGCGCGCCGTATGCCCGAGCGGAAGCGTGCGCGGACGCGCGCTATCACGGAGAGCGAACGCACTCAATCACCCACGCGCAAGCAAGGAAGCGGGAAGCCAGCGCAGGAGGGAGCGCGGGGAGGGGGGGGGGGGGGCACTTCTACGCTGCCAACAACCGCGCTCGTCGCTCGTCCGCACCGTCTCTTATCTCCACACGGCTCTGACCTTTATGCGCCGTGCATTCGCCGCTCAGTTTCCGTTGGAGCGATAGACCGCACGTACCTTCGCCGCTGCGGCGTATCCGCTTGCTGCCAGAGTTTTGACGGTCGTTGTCTGCAGTCATTCAGTGTGATCTATTCATGTTTGTGCGCGCTCACACCACGCTTGTTCAATCAGTTAGTAATAGTCGGGCCACATTTTCCAACGCACGCTACACATGCAATGCTGCCCGGGTCGGCAGTGTTTTTGCTATGATGCTTTAGTGACCCCACACCTGCAAAAAAGAAAGAAAGAAATAAGAAAGAAAAAAAGAAGGAAAGCAATAATAATAAAAACGAAACTTAACTTCCGATTGATCACAAACTCTAGAATCATTTCTCCGTCATTGCGCAAACCAAGCAACCGAAGAACTTGGCGCCCGTAAAACGACAATGCGAGCACTGACTAATAGCTGTTCGTTTATTCAAGAAACGAACTCTTGAGGACTCTCGAAAACGCACGCACGCTGGAAAAGATGCCTGCTCACACACATGACCGCGTTTTACACGTCTGTCTGGGAAAACCAATCTCCGAGCTTTGAGGGAAGTTGCCATTTTCTTTTTACCGAAATAATAAGGCGGATGGAAACGGACCGAGCATGGCGACAGCCGGTTGCGCTCGGCGCACTTCAATGCATTCTTGAGTACGCGCGGTCCAGGCCAAGTGAGGTGAGAAATGAAGAGAGCGAAATATGTGGACCAGCATGGCGGTGCAGCGCGAATTCGTGAAAGGGATGCCTTCGGGATGAATCTTTGATGAAACCGCGGCCTCGCTCCAGTTTTAGTCGCCTGAAGGCGTTTCCGTGTGAGAAGCCGACGCCAAGATATAAGAAAGAAGCCGGGCGGCAATAGTGTAGTGCTAAAAATTTTACAATATCACTTGGTAGTAATCGCGAAGAAACGTTTCTGATTGTGCTATTCACTTTAAGTCCATCGCTAAGCCGTGGGCGCTCTGCGACTTGAGAAACTTTAACTTTATACTTTGGTACTGTTTCATCCTTCTGGTTTAATTACGTGCAGGGTACTGGTCATCGGTTGGCAAATGGTTGATCTGAAATGGTGACGACTATGACGACCACTGTGCAGCGCTATTCAATTACTGCTAGTCGCATAGAATTTTGTGAGCCCTTTAATTACCCACTTATTTTCAATTAATTCAGTATGTTCTTCAGTTAACCTACTGTACTAATTAAATGTTTCATTCCGATCTTACATTCAGTTCTTATATGGGGAGGCATAAAATGTATGAAACAAACGACAGGGAGATTACCCAATCTGAGCCAAGCTAGCTGACCGGCATAGGGGCAAGAGAAAAAGGGAGTTAAAAATATGAAGAAGGAGAAGAAAAGGTCACAGCACACGCGCACACATTGAAACATTCATGGTTCAGTTCGTCACAAGCGGTCACTTCGATATAGTTCTTGCAGAGCTGTCACGAAGAAGAGGAGAACCCCCAGGAACAGCACCACGAAAGCGTGATGAAAAGACTGACACCGAAGCTGGGGCACAGCCCGCGGCTCTAAGCGAGCTGCTTTCACTGTACGCTTATGACCGAATTTGTTACCTTTAACAACATCACTGGAATATTACGTACAGGTGCTCTTATTTATTGAAGTTCTTACAACTACCTTGACTGGAAACATCGCTTAATGGCACATTTCTCATTTGGCGTTTTGTCGCTCACTTCCCTCGATAAATTCCAGAGCTTTCGGTGGCAGCATGGCGGGGAATAGGTGTCAGCGGATTGGATGATGCATGCCGCTGACGTAGCTTATGCTTCTGCGCCGTCACTTAAGTGTGATGGAGCGGATTGCAATAATAAAAAAAAAGAGTGGTGCGAAGTGAAGATAAAGACCGAGGAAGATTTTCAGCATATGGTGAGATGAGCGCAGAGAAGAAGGTGGATGCTAATCAGATGGCCTTGTGATTAAGAGTCGCAGAAGTTTTCAAGGATATATTAGCAGTATCAGCTGGAAAAGAACGCGCTTCGCTGTTGCAGAGGTTAGCCATCGCAATATGAGACGGGGGACTCTGTTTTACTGTGATAGAAGAGACTTACCTAGCAGCTTTACTGTCTACTTGTCTGCGGGGCAGTGACGGGGCCTTTATCATCGCACCCTGAAACCGTGAGTCTTCTATTTTTCGCTTCGGAGAAATATGCTTTCTGATATCTTCACACTATATGCAAACGTTATCACGTATTGAGATAGTTTCTGCACTACAGTTAGCGTAGTTTTACACTGTTCAATTCAGGAACTTTACCTAAATTGACGGCACATACGGTCCACTGCACAGAAAGCATTTGTGGTGGGGAGTCGCTGCACGTCATTGTCTCGCTCCGCTCCAACTTTCATAGATTACCAACGCAAAGGGAGAAGCGCCTGTCAATGTTTCTACTAGCGCAACCTATGGGCCACTAAGTTATCGTAATATGTGAGCTTAGAGTTGTATATGCTGCTGCTGTGGCAGTAGGTGTGCGCGACATCAAGCTGATGGAGGACACCGTTCTAGTCAGCGCCCGAAATAACGAGAAAAAACAAAGAGCGACGATGCAAGGCGAACGCTGTTGGACAAGAAAAATATGTATTGATGATATTTAGTTTTTTTTTTAAAGCGAAGTGTGTGTTGGGATGACGCAGCTCAGGAGTAATCGGAGATCTCTGGTAGGGGTAAGCCTTCGTCCTGCGCTAGAACTTACCAGGTTTCTTTATCTGATACTAATGATAAAGCTGTAATTGCCATTACAGAGGAAGGTTATACAAAAGCAGTATAGGAACATAATTTTCAAGCCCCATTTGGTCTCATCAGCAAGGTTATGACGGCTTGTTTTTCCTTACTTTCTTATACATCTAGAAGCTGTGTCATATATGTCTCATGTCAACGGACAGCTCGTGGTGTAACTAATCCTACGAGACCTGGCGGAGTCACGGAGGGTATAAAGAGAACATGAAAGAAAAGCGACGGGCGTCTGGGTTTCCGATTGAACGAGATGCTCAGTGATGCGATGGCAATGACCGCCAACGAACATTGCGAGGCCGTACCTCTGTGCTCGGTCGTGTATGAGATGGCCCCGGTCTGATGACTCTGTCGCTTGCCAGACGTTGCGTGACCTCGTCGTGCGTTCTTTTCCGACAACTTCGGTGTCGCCTGACGTCGATTGCAGCAGCAAATGACCCACGATCACCCGGGGGCGATGCCTCGCATGTTGCACCCCAGTATCCTCCGCTTCTTCGCCCCCCGCTGCAATCAAAGGCACGCGTTATCTTTACTTTCTTGCCTCCGGCGAAAGGCTATTCTGGATACGTGCTCTCTAACATTCTTCAGACAAGCTGGCATGAAAGGGCGTCTTCTTGCGACCATGGTCCTAGCAAGCTCTTTCATTTTCCCCGGTGGGCGCCACGTGTGTTTATGTATTTTATTCGTCGATGTGGGTGTATTGCGAAGATGGCACGTGTGTGCGTGTGTATATGAGGGCACCGATTCATCTGGATGCCTTCTCTTAACCGGGAGCCGCAGGCGTTCTTTTGGGAATGATTCCTCGTCTCCTGGTGGGCTCGACCTGGGAAGCATAATGGAGATGCCAGATCGCCTTGTTTGTCTTGACGCCCACGGGTCCATTACGATGATCCGCCTTTTCTTATACAGAATGGTCTTATTTAAGCACGCAACTTTGTTTTTTGTTTTTTTAGTTCACTTGCTTTTGGTTTGCCACAGTTTTTTTTTTGGAAGTTGTTATTTGTCGTCTATCGTGCGTCACTGTGCCCGTACGAATTGTGCATTCGCCAAAACCACAGAGGCGCCACAGTGACTCTGAGCGGTTTAAAAATGGCCCCCTCGGCGCCTTGCATGGGCTACGATAATATCAGCTCCCGCTTGCGATGCTCTAAGTCATTTTCTAAGCTGCAGAATTATAGACGACGAATGACACCCAAAAAGCCCCTAACGAAAATGAGCTTTACACCCTCGAAAGGAAGAAATAATAAGCATCCGCAATATCAATACAGGCAAAGAATACCTTCGTGTAAGCGGGAAGAAATAAGAAATAAACCTTCAACGGCTCTTTCGTTGCAGTACAGGAAATGGAGCAGGAGATGATGCGACCTTGAGGATAGCAGTACCTATATTTTCATAGGTTCATGAAAAGTCAGGTCGGATGAGAGTGCGCCTTCGCGGGGTGTTTTTGTGAGTTTAGAAGTAAGATGAGGAGTTCACATATGAGAAAGGCGTTCACATGATTTTCCCATATTAACTCTCCTTTGTAAATGGCTTTGTATAAAATGGTTTCTTTCTGTTTCATTTTTGAGCATTACCTTTCACTTCAACTCACTTTTCTGCCAGAAGGTATCACAATAAGATATCGATGTCATGCAATATTTACAGGAGTACACTATACTGTAATGCGGCCCAGCCTGCGTTAATACTTGCTTATATGAGTGGGCCACAACTCTTAGTTGCGCCTAATGAATAATGAACACACACACACACACACACACACACACACACACACACACACACACACACACACACACACACACACACACACACACACACACACACACACACACACACACACACACACACACACACACACACACACACACACACACACACACACACACGCGCACGCACGCACGCACGCGTTTTTCAGTCATTTCGTACTATGTTCTATCTTTTCCTCCTATCACCTAACAAAGCCTTCATCGGCGTGTGTGAATTCAGCTCAAGAAGTTTCTTCCAGCCTGCGACGGTCTTACAGTGATGGACGGTCTTACGGCGCCTGCTGCGCAGTAGTCAGGTCTACATGACGGCATGAAAAAACCGGCCACAGTGGCCTGCTATCGCGAACCAAACAATATGAAGCGTGCACGATGCTAATCGCGGTCACTAGAACGCGTCGTATCAGCAATATCAACATTGTCGTCGCTCTAATTTGCTCTCCAGGCGGCACACAGTTTGATCACCTAATTCAGTGCGTTTGGACGAAGCTACGAGACTTGTACATACTTAGAAGTTTAAGCGCATATCGTATGAATTGTACTGAACTACTGAACGACAGAGAGATGGAGAGCAAGGCAGGGAGGTTAACCAGATGTTAGAATCCGGTTTGCTACCCTGCACTGGGGCAGGGAAATAGGGGTTAGAAAAAGGACAGAGAGAGTGAGAAAGAAAAGAAAGCACACGACTGAACGAACTAAGGGCGAATTAGGGCCACGGTGCTTGCAGCATTCGGCTGACAACTCAAAAATTGTTTTTTTTTTACAGTTCAACATAAATGAAAAATTGTTCCGTTTATGTGGAACTGCCATATTTACGTTCAGTCACAGTGCACGTAGCCACAACTCCTCAGACTCGCTTCGACTCTGCTTCAGTGTTAGTTTCGGCTTCACGTGTTTTATGTTTAGGAAAAGTGGAAGATTACCTATCAAGAAAGGGGTCAGGCAAGAAGACACAGTTTCTCCAATGATATTCACTGCGTGCAGAGAAGTATTCAAGCTGTTAGACTGGGAAGGATTAGGCGTGACGATGAACGGCAAATATCTCAACTTCGGTTTGAAGATGACATTGTCCTGTTCAGCAGCAATAGGGACGAATTACAACAAATGTTTGAGGACCTTAACCGGGAAAGTGTAAGAATTGGGTTGAAGATGAATATGCAGAAGACAAAGACAATGTTGAATAGCCTGGCAAGAGAACAAGAATTCAGGATCGCCAGTCAGCCTCTAGAGTCTGTAAAGGAGTACGTTTATCTAGGTCAATTACTCACAGGGGACCTTGATCATGAGAAAGAAATTTACAGAAGAATAAAATTGGGTTGGAGTGCTTACGGCCCGCATTACCAAATCATGATCGTGAACTCACCGCTGTTGTTGAAAAGAAAAGGGTACAATCATTGCGTTCTACCAGTACTAAGATATGGCGCAGAAACTTGGAGGCTAAAAAAGAAGCTTGAAAACAAGTTAAGGACCGATCAAAACAAGCGATGCAACGAAAAATGTTAGGCCTAACTTTATGAGACAGGAAGCGAGCTGTCTAGATTAGAGAGCAAACGGGGGTAGCGGTAGTGAAAATTAAGAGGAGAAAGGGGAGTTGGGAAGGCGGCGTATTTCGCACGGTAGATAATCGGTGGTCCATTAGAAATACAAAGTGGGTGCTAGGGGAAAGGAAGCGCTGTCGAGGACGGTAGAAAATTAGGTGGGGTGATGAATTTGCAAATTTGCAGGCACAACTTGGAATCAGCTAGCGCAGGACAGGGGTAATTAGAAATCGCCTAGAGAGGCCTTCGTCTTGCAGTGAACATAAATATACGTTGATGACCTTTCATAACATCCAAAATTCGTCCGCAATATTAACGCACTGTTGCTCTTGAGACACTGTTCACTTCGTACTGCGAGGCCGCAATCGCAGGTTTCCAGAACGGTGTCTGTCGCCACTTGGATACCACAACCCCCTCCCTTGTCCTCGTACTAAGTGAGGGCAAGGGAGGGTAAACAAAGTGAGTCAGTGTAGCAACATCGACGACTTGAACGGATTTGATCCGAAACCAGCTAGAATGTTGTACTGGTTGTACCGTGACGCCTACGTGTGCGGTGCTGCGCAGTAGTCTGACGCGCACTCGAACATGTGTTCTGAAGCTGGTCAATTTATGGAAACGGTGGGCACTGATCATTGTGGTGATGTTGACTGATTAGTCTTGACTTCTCTGAGGTGCCACTTGGGCTATAACAGAAAGCGTAGTTAAGGGCTCCAGGCACTGACGTCACCAACCTATGATTTATTACCGGCCTTAAAAATTGAAGTATACGCGTCTTTGTGCATTTCACCTCTGTCGGAAGGCGGCCACCTGAACCTGGAAAACATAATCTTAGTCTTCTGTGAGGCATCATTGTGTTTTATCATCTGAGGAGAAGCCAAGGGGAAGAGATGAACGCTGATACGACCTCAAAATGTGATAGGCAGCGAAACTTGCAAGCGCCGATGTTAGGAAGTGAAGATTTCTGTCATAATTTTGGAAGTGTCGGTTCGGTAGCCACGGCTTTCTGCCTACCTATTTCAAGGCTCCTTTCATACCTCTCCGTACCCTCGATAGGAATCCTACGCTAAGGGAGCGTGTGTTTCGTCGTTGGAAAGTGCTCGACGTCATAGCCGACCAGAAGCGATGGTATCGGCTGCTGAGGGAGGCGACATTGAGCCTTTGCGCGGCATTAGGACCGCTCCTGTAACCGTGTGCAGCGCGATCACATACCATACCGACGAACATACGGGTGCTGTTGGCCTTTCCTTGAGGGCATATGAACCCTTTATTATGCAGCTTGCTTTTTTTTCTTTCCGTAATTAGTATCGAAATGAAGACATTTCATCGCTTTGTAATATGGTGGTGGTGATTTTGCTACCGGCCGGGTTAGCCTGGCAGACCTGGCCAGGAATTGCTTCGCCTGAGCGTCTTTTTCTGCGCCAAATATGTCCCCATGTGCCCGTCAGTCCTGTCTCTCGCAGAAATGATAGACGAATCCCTGACACTTCCGCTGCCATTCTTTTGACAACGGTGCGGGGAACGGGTGAGCGCGGTTGCACTTGTTGGCGCTGTAGCAGACGCCCGAAAAGGAAGCTGCCGAATAGGGGTGTGCCAATAATCTGCCGTAAGAATATAGCCTCAACTACAGATGTATGATGTGCGATCATGCTATCGGTTGACCACGCTTCTTTAATTTCTTGTCGTTTAATCCAAGTTTTGCTTCGTCCTCGCTCTCATACGAAGCTTTAGGTTAAGTGCGCTGCCACTGCCACTTCGGTTGCACCCTTATCTTAGTGGAAGAACTTTTTGGCTAAGTAATTGCGTACGAACAGGGCAGCTTAGTGAATTCTGCCCCAGTTTTGTTCGGCATATTAATGCATCTTTAATGCGTACACGCCACCTTGACGTGATGCATTTTCGCAGTTTTGTGACATCGCATAACAATGCAAAAATGTTCCAAAAGCCTGGTGAATTCATGATTGAAAAAAAGTTTCTCCCCGACTTAACAAATTAACAACCAAAAAGGTATAGACGTTTCGCCAGACCTTTCGGCATCTTCAGTATGCACTGACACAAATGAGGGTCTCACTCGCGACTCATTCCCCATTATCCTCCGCATTCGCTTCTGGGTATGGTTAATAAATTTCCTGTGATAATGGCGTCGTTTTAATGCATCAAATACCCTCTCTACTTCTTGTATAGCCACAACTCCTTGCTCGAGCACACCCCATCACAACGTGATAAAAAAAGCTCTTAAAAAGGAGCATTTCTGTTCGGTCGGGTGATGCGAGTCAAAGGGTAAAAAATTTTTGATGTACCACTGCTTACGGTACGCTGTCGTTTCCACACTGCCATTATCGGCCCAGCGTACAAGCAGATCCAGAAAAGGCAAGACATTATCTCTCTCTGCTTCGTACGTGAACAGAATGGCGTGGTGTACGCGGTTCAGCACCGCGTGGAAGGCAACCAGGTTTGCCCTTTTCAATATTAAAAAAGTGTCATCCACGTACCTACAATGCATTTTCACCCGTAAGGGTAGTGAGTTTACCACCTGTGTTTCGACGTGCTCCATCGCTAAGTTTGCCACGGTAACGGAAACAGGACTTCCAATACAGCACCCTTCAATTTGATGATAAATCGTGTTGGTGAAACTGAAGTAGGTTTGGTTCAAGCAAAGCCCCAACAAAATTACGATCTCCTCATTTGGGTCAGTGCATACTGAAGATGCCACTTGCATAGGTGGCGTAATGTCTATACTTTTTTGGTTGTTAATTTGTTAAGTCGGAGTAAAACTTTTTTTCAGTCGCATAAAAAGCACGCGAAGTGAGCGAAACCAGAAAACTTTTGACAAATTAATAGCGGAGGGCTAACGGCGAAGAAGGCGTAGAATAAGAAATATTTTTTTCTTTTGTTCGGTCGAATCGCGCATAATCAGAATGTACAGGTCATAGCAGATGGGGTGTTCTCGCGGTTTTCGTGACTTCGCATGACAGACAGTCAAAGGGGGTGGTACAAAATATGTTTCACGATTCGTGGAGGATTGATTGCAGATATGGAATAGAAAAAAAAAAACATTGGAATAGTTTTAAATTATAGCGCCCCAGGTCTGTGTCAACTTCACCATGGGGGCATTTAGTTCCAACACTGGACACAAGGCCCATGCCATCACTCCTTAAAGTTCATTCATGAACCAGACATCATCCGCACGTATAGCTCCGCCTCCACAATTTTTTTTAACGCACGACTAATTGACGTAATCACCAAAATAAATAAGCTGAGACATCGTGACAACTTTCAGTCTCCAGCCTTTCTTTGTGCAGTTCTTTACATGCTAAATCATCTTAACATTACTGTCTCCCAGTTCTCCGCCGCGCATTGGCCTTCTCTCCAGATAGAACTCAACAGCAACTGTGTCACATACGCCATACAGAGGACGACAATAAACAAAGAGACGAAAATATAAAGCAGACTTAGTAGTGATAAGCGAGAAGGCAGCAGTGACATTTCGTTCTTATGACCCACTTTGATTCACGGTACGAGGGCGGTAGTAAAGAAAAAAAAAAAAGAAACTGGTGCTCACCAGAAGTCGTAAGTTTCCCCGTTTCCTTGTTACAACCGGCGAAGAAGGGAAGGAAACGAGATGGGCTTTCGTTCAAATGACATCCATGTGAATTGCGTGATAACCTCTTGCTTGTCCATTTCCGCGGTATCGGTACACACCACCAAAACTGCACGGTGGCAGACTCGCTACAGCGTTTCAAAACGGTAAGAAGACATATAAAACAGGCAAACATAAAGACTTAAATGTTCACAACAGCCTCTACCTATTTTTAGGTTGCAGAGCCTGATATTTGCGTGTTTTGTTTTTGGTTATAAACATTTATGAAGTAGACAGTTCCGCTATTTCTTTCGTCCCTATTATTGTTTGCGACGTTTTGAAACTGTGATAAGAAACCTTCGTATTACAAAAAACACTTTGGTTCCTATTCATTTGATGGAAATTTTCGCTCTCAGTGGTGATCTTGTACTCAACGGATAATTTAGCTTGCGATCTGGAAAATTTACTAATTTTTTCTTCGCTACAAGTTGACCTTTGCTCTACCTTTTGTTCACCTCCCAAAGTAAATTTAAAAAAATGCATGATATTTAGTTTTCCCTCAGATATCGTGTTTATGCATGCGATGTTTGAACTGCATTTACTGTTTGAAGATACTGTGTACAATACCCGCGAGCTGTACACCTGATCTTTCGATTTTAACAGTGAAGCTGTTTAAGCCAGCCGTATTTTGTGTTGCGTATGAAGAAACTACTAAGAAAGAAAATAAAACAAACTTTCCTTGCCGAGGCAAGATTCGAACCCGCGAACCCCCAGTCCCAAGGCGAGCGTCGTAACCACTAGACTACACAGCCTTTTTTTTTGATACTGTATTTTCTGTGTGACGACTTTTCAAACTGTACTTTTCAGTGTAATCAGTCTTGAAATAAATAATAATGAACACGATTCACTTCTACACTTTGAAGAAATACAACGTCTGAGGTGAAAACTTATAAAAAAGCTTCAGATGAGATGACTGGACAGCCTGTCCAATGCTTCTTTGAAAACGATGGAGCTCAGTGGCCTTCAACGTAAGAGGAAGTGTCGATTTTATCGGGCAGCTCAGAGATGTTCACGTCAAACCGGTCTTGCACTTCATTCAAGGTTTTTGCATCCTGCTCATCCGATACAAATGTCACCGCCAACCCCTTGGTGCCAAAACGTCCAGCTCGAGCAACCCTGTGGAGGTAGGTGTCGGAGTCCTCAGGCATATCAAAGTTGAACACAATGTTAACTCTCTCAATGTCCATCCCTCGTCTAAATAAGTTTGTGGCAACAAGAATCCGCTTCTGAAAGTCCTTGAACTGCTGGTAGCGTGACAACCTTTCCTCCTGGGTCATTGCCCGGTGGATGGCAATGGCAGGGAAGTTCTGTTCTACCAACAGCTGGGCCAGAGCCATGCAGCGCTGCACCGTTTTGACAAAGATCACCACCTGGTTGAACTCGAGGAGGTCCAGCAGCTCAAACAGCTTGCGGTTCTTTTCATTGTCCTTCAGCTTGACGTAGTACTGCTGCAGACCGTGCAGTGTCAGCTTGGCCTCGTCATCCACGTACACCTCCATTGGGTCTTGCATAAACTTGAGGCAAACAGGTCTGATATCCTTGCTCAGCGTCGCGCTGAACATCATGACCTGCTTCTCGTGAGGAGCGCTGCGAAAGATCTCCTGGACATCCCGACGCATGTCCAGCTGCTCGAGCATCTTGTCACACTCGTCCAGAACAAAGTGCTTGATGTGCTTCAGCTGCAGTTTACGGGAACGAACTAGGGCCAGGACTCTGCCAGGTGTGCCCACCACAACGTGTGGGCAGCTGCTTTTGAGCTCTTTCTCATCATTGGCAATGTTCATGCCGCCAAACAATACGCCAACACGTACTGACGGCAGGTACTTGGAGAAACGCTCATACTTCTTGGATATCTGGAAGGCCAGCTCTCGGGTATGGCACATCACCAGCACAGACACCTGGCTTTCGACAGGGTCAAGCTGTTGCAGAGTAGCCAGGACGAACACGGCAGTCTTTCCCATGCCAGACTTGGCCTGACACAGGATGTCCATGCCGAGGACTGCCTGGGGTATGCACTCGTGTTGTACTTCGGATGGATGTTCGAAGCCGCAGTCCACAATGGCGCGCAAAAGTTCGGGCTTGAGTAGAAAATCCCGGAACCCTGAACTGTGAATGGACACATAGCCTCCGGTAGGTTTCTTTACTTCGGGGATCGTTTCACCCACGGTCTGCTCCTGATCTTCCTCGTCCTCGTAGTCCAACAAGTCGTTGTCAGCCATGGCGTTTCTTTGTGCGTCTGGTTCGTCAACAAACCTAGTGAGCTCTCCGACGACTAGGCTATACAGCCACGCTTGCAGAACACGCATTTATACAAACTATATGATTGCGTTCGAGCGTCGTCGTCTTCGTCCACAGCTGGAGCGTTCGTACGCTCGTGCTCTGCGAGGTGAAGAGGTTTTGCGCGCTATGAGAGCGCGAGAGAGGGAGAGAGAGAGAGAGAGAGAGAGAGAGACATTCACGGAGTGGGTCTCGTGGGACGTGGTGCAACACCCACTAGAAAAATATGAAGGCCTTAGCTCTCTTCGCATGACGTCACACGATGGGGCGGATTGAAAAAATGTGGTTGATCCCTCTTATATAGGAATCGGTATAGAACACGAAAGTGAAACGTGTCTTCACAGAAGTAGTGTAATGTTTATTGCACATTGATATATAATGTCTATTGGTGTTTTGTGGCTAAAGCGCCCTTAGGCGTTGATGCACCCACGCTGACGCCTGGTGGCACGTCTCCTCCATCACGACTACCAACGTCGATGACCATGAGCAACCGTCGTGCATATGGAAGCTGCACTACGCTGCACACGCTAGCACAACGCGAAAGACGAAGCACGTAACTGACACACTAATACAACGCGAAAGACAAAGCACGTAACTGAATCGTCACCGAGTCAAATCAGCGCGTACAGCGCGTCGTAATTGCAGCCTCCGCGATCAACTTCGGAAACATTTTCAGAGCTAATTGCGGAGGCCACGCTCCGCTGTGCTGAGTACGGTGAACGCCACACCTAGGTGGCGTTGGTAGTGCTTCTTGATGCCAGCGTCCCTTCGAATGCTGGCATCGAGGCGTCGTAGTGCTGAGACCACCGAAGCGTTCACTGTCGGTGCGCGTTAGTGTCATAATGCAGTACTTCTCTTTTCTGCTCGTAGGCGGCGGCACCGCCCCGAGCAAGAGCGCGGGTACACGGAGGAGTGTTAAATATATAAGGCGCGTCTGTGTAGCTCTCTGCAAATGCGTTTGTGGCGCAATGGGTTAAACGCTCGGCGATCTATCGTCGCGGACCGAGAGGTCGTGGGTTCGATTTCCAAATTTTGCATGTTTGTGGAACTTTTTCTTCTGGTTTCTTTCTTTGTATTATGTTCGTGTATGTTCGTGTGACGTATTTCCGTGACGGAAATACGTCAGTGAAGTCTTGGTGGACCCCGGCATAAAACACTTTCGTGTTAAAAAAAAGATATGGAACGCTGTTCAAGAGAGGTTGTCTCGCAGGTGCATTGCGCGGAAACATTTTTTTTTCTGCAAGAACAAGCATGCATGTATTTAAAAAAAGAATAGAACGCCAGAAAACTGTAGCAGCAAAACATTTATTTACGAAGCCCAGTTTCTTTTTGTGCTGGCTTTATATTAGAAGCAATGCATGCAGTTATTTGGCCTCGAGAGTTGTGGCTTTCCTTTTTTTTATTTATCGGCAGCGTCGAGAAGTTTGTCGTTCAGCTTCCTACAAAAGTTCTTTAGCAGAATGTTGGTGCTGCACCGCAGGATGTGTTTAAGCACTAATTCAACTGTGTGGCCATTCTCACACGTATCGAAGTCGGACTGCTCTTCACTAGCCAGCAATTGTAGCGTCATTTTCGTTACCACCTGGCGTTGTTCAGGCATCATAAGCAGTGCTGGCTCTGTAGCGAGCTGCTCTACTACAACGTAGCTATGAGCAACTGCGTTAAGTGCAAACATTGATGGATAAACTAAACCTCCTCGGTCCAGCTGCTTCACAAGACCATAATGTTCGTTTGGGGCAGAGACTGTGATCTTCTTGTCCACGGTCAACGAGTCCCTGCATTGCTCGCACTTCAACTTTTTAAGGGTCCCGTATACTGCATAACCTGCAACGTAGACGAGGACTGGGACGACGTCCTGCATCTTCGTAAGAGCCTGGCTGGTAACAACAACGTTGCTGCTGGGAAGCAATGCCACGACTTGCTTTCGGACACATTCCCAGTGCTGGTCAGGGGAAACTGTAGGCAAGGTGCTCTGCAGGCGCAGCTTGTTTTCGACTTCATATATCTGCCTGATGGAGATGTGATATTGCGCACCTGCCAGCTGCCTATACTTTCCAAACCGATCTTCAAGGCAGTCTGTCTGAATCTTCCCAAAAAGGACATATGACATTCCAAGCTCTTCGAAGCTGTACCTAGCGAGCTCAACAAGCGCATAGGTGGTGTGTTCGAGAGCAGCGTGAGTCTCCTTTGTCAGAGTACCGTTGTCAAAACCTTTGTTCTTCCACTCATCCAGCCACTTCAGAAACATGTGCAAGAAGTCAATTTTTGGATCGTTATCAATGGAAAGCACTGGTTGTTGGAAGTGATCTCTAAGCCTTTGTCCCTTCCATGGAGTTTTGACGTTTACAATTTTCCACCACTTGAGTATGATCTCGACGAATGTAGCCGTGGCCTCGAAAGAGAATAGGTTGTGCTTTGCTCCAAGAGCACGTAACGCCTCTGGTAAATAGTCATTGAAGATTTGTAAAGCAAGCTTTACGTCCTGCCTTTCAAGACTCGAAGGGTAGAGAACTTTTCTTGACAGCCCATAGCCATATTTCAACAGCTGGTCACACTCTTTGCTGTGAAGGTCCCTGATTGTTGCAAATGACGCTGTTTGCATTAGCTCTGATTCTGGTGTGTCTCCTTGGATCTCCGGGAAGTAGAAACAAATTTGGTCATTCTTCTGATTGATCCAGTTATTTCGTATGCATTTTAGAATGTGCACTGGGTCTATAACGAAGAACAGCGGCCTTGAAGGGTCTGATGGATGTTGGTACACAATTCTGTTACACGGAGGTGATTCGAAAAGTGACATCGCTTTTCTGTTCACAGAGTTGTTGTCGCTGACGACGCACATAACCCGGTACCCAATCTTTTCCCGCCCACAAATCACGTCTTTAAGCGTCTTTTGCAGGAACTCCGCCTCTACTCGGTGCACCGGCACGATGTGCGCAACTTCTTTGAATTTACACGTCACGCTGCGCACCATGAAAACGAGCGCACAGTTAGCAGCTTCATTTCTATTAATTGCAGCGCCGGTAATATTGCCTCCTTTGTAGTCAAAGTAAGGTTTTATATGTATTTCATCAACCATAACTGTGACAAAGCGCTGGTCATCTTTCAGGTCAGAAATTCTTGTTGTCATGTAGCTGAGGAATGTTTCACTCTGATGCTCTTGTTGAGGACTCATACCATAAGACGAGCACACTGATCTTATCGTCATAGGATGCGGCAAGGTGATGCTTCCATGGCTACGTATGAACGCGTATGCATGGGGCGATATAGTGAAAACAATACAGCAAAACATCATGAAATCAGCAGAGTAGCACCTGCGCTGTTTTTTCGATAGATGCAAGGTGACTTGCTCTTTCAGAAATTGAATACAGTTGGCGTCATCTTCTGCTTGGGACGTGCAAAGCTGATCAAGCAGTAAACAAACAGCCTCGCAAATTTCGGCGACCGAGTTGGACATCAGGTCACAGTTCCACTTCTCGATGCCTTCCAGGAGTTCCACCATACCCCTTTTACTGTTAGCGATTTCGGGAACGCAGAGATTTGCACCGAGCTTTTTTACGGCCGTTTTCATAACGTGTGGTGTCACGCTCAAATCTCCTTTCACGCAAACAGAGTATTTCAACCACGGTGCTTCATCGTCGACAATGTGAATGAGAAGAAGCCTTTCATTTCTTTCGATAACATCCCAGAACTTCATCCCTTGGCTCCTTAAGTGGTTGGCAAGTTCGCTCACACTGTTGACTTTATCCTCCCCGCGTGCTCTGATAAATGCCTCGTTGGATTCAGCGATGGCTTTCTGAAGGGCTGCATTCTCTATTCGCACGCGCTTGGAGCCAGGATCTTCCCTCCTCGCGGTCTTTCTGGACAAACAGAGTATGAACGGACGCGTGAGTCGCAACGACACGGAACACAAAAGCGTTTATTACAAGAAGGACACTGCTTATATAGCTAAGACGGTGACAGGTATCAGCACACTTGGTGATAACAGAAGACAGACACAAAACTGGCGCACGCTCTCTCGTTGCCCACTGACGTCACTTCGTGTGATTTCATAATCTATCACATCCCTTCCCCCTTAGTCATCGATGCCGTAACGTCGCACTGGGCGGCGTTGGCGAGTGGAACGCCTGAGAGGCTGCGGCGTCTCCGGCCCGACAGGTCCCAGGGTGGGGCTTGGTGTATCCGGGAGCGCAAAAGAGGGCGACGTTTCATGGCCTCTGGGCTCATCGTGCCATGCTCGGCGCACGTGGTCCCGGTGGCGTCGGTGCACAGTACCGTCTGCAGTCCGCAGCTCGTACATGATGTGGCCCAAGCGTCGCAACACACGACCAGGAACCCACTCGGGGCCGGGCCGGAAGTTTCTCGCGTACACAGTATCACCCGGCAGGAACCCACGTTGTGGAGGCGGCAGCAGGCATCTTGCTTCGCTCTCGTCCCGTTGAAGGGTCGATATGGCCGTCCTGAAGTTCCGACCCAGCATGACTTCTGCAGGTGATTTGCCGGTTTCGGAGTGTGGCGTAGAGTGCTGTTTGAACAAAAAACGTGAAACCTTGCATTGTACGGTGCCCTGTCTCTGTTTCCGCAATGAACATTTCAGTTCTCGTACCATCCGCTCCGCCCTTCCGTTACTTGACGGGTGGTAAGGCGCGGTATACATATAGCGAATGCCATTTCGTTTAAGGAAATCTTGAGTTTTCCTGCTGGCAAAAGCGGTGCCATTATCAGACACAACCAAGTCGGGTAATCCATACGCTGCGAACATCTTGCGGAATTTTTCAATTACCGCAACTGAGTGAAGAGACGGCATAACTTCGACTTCAGCCCAGTTCGAGAGGGCGTCTACCGCCACCAGAAAATGCACGCCTTGGATCGGTCCTGCGAAATCCACGTGGATTCTACTCCAAGGTCGTTCTGGCTTAGTCCAGAAATGCGTTGGTGTCTTTGGTTCACTCGGTCTGTTTACCTGGCACCGCCGGCAGCATCTAACTAGCTCTTCTATCCTTCTGTCCATATGAGGCCACCACACGTACGACCTAGCTATTGCCTTCATGGCCATCACTCCCGGATGGTTAGCGTGCATAAGACTTAACACTTCTTTCTGCAATGCCTCAGGAATTAATACGCGGCTTCCCCAGAGCACAGAGTCGCGATGCACGGACAACTCGTTTTGTCTCACCTCATACGCAGAGTACTCCGGGGCTACTCGCTCGCGTGGCCAACCCTCCAGGATCCATTTCTTCACTTGGGACAGCTGGGGATCACTGCTGGTGTACGCTGCCACTTCTCGTGCGCTCACTGGAGGGTACTCCACAGCTTCCAGTAGGAGTATGTCACCCGGTACTTCAGTCTCCTGTCGGGTTAAGGGAGCCGGCAACCTACTCAGGCAATCTGCGTTTCCATGGTCCTGGGTTTTCCTGTAATCGAGCACGTATTCGTAGGCTGATAGCATTAGAGTCCACCGTAACATGCGAGGCGAAAGAACCGCCGGAATCTGCGTTTTCCGCTGAAAGATTCCTAGCAAGGGCTTGTGATCCGTGAGAATAAGAAAATTTCGCCCACAAAGGTACTGGTGGAAATGTCGCACCCCAAAAACCACGGCAAGAGCTTCACGGTCGATCTGAGCATAATTACGCTCAGCCTTAGATAATGTTCGAGACGCATAGGCCACAGGCTGCTCATTTCCTTCGTTGTCGCGGTGAGACAAAACTGCCCCCACTCCCACAGATGACGCGTCGCATGACAACACTAATGGGGCATCAGGTATAAAATGCACCAGTAACGAGTTAGAGGTCAGCAACTTCTTCAGGCTCTCGAACGCTTCCATGTGCTCTGAACTCCAGTTCCATGGTACGTTGTTATCCAACAACCGATACAATTTTTCAGCTACTTCTGTCCTGCCCTTCAAAAAACGATTATAGAAATTGATCATACCCAAAAAGGCTTGCAGTTCCTTTTTGTTCTTCGGAGCAGGAGCCTGGTGGATGGCCTCAACCTTTGCTTTCGAGGGGTAGATGCCCTTAGCGTCAATTCGATGCCCCAGAAACTCAAGGCTCTCCTTGAAAAATTCGCACTTCGCCGCTTGAACTCGGAGCCCGGTTTTGGACAATCGGCTGAGGACCTCGGCAAGCGTCCGTTCATGTTCCTCGATAGACTCGCTGGCAATCAGGATATCATCCAGATATACCGCTACTTGCGGCATTCCGGCCAGCACCATGTCCATGGTTCTTTGGAACACCCCAGGGGCAACGGACACGCCGAACGGCAGCCGACAAACCCTGTACAGCCCTTGCACGGTATTTATCGTGAGCAACTCCGCTGTTTCTTCATCCACTAATAGTTGCTGATAAGCCTGCGTCAGGTCGAGTTTGGAAAAAACACGCCCCCTTCCTAATCGGGCAAACAGTTCTTTGCTTGTGGGTAACGGGTATACATTACTTTTTACGGACTGGTTCACCGTGCTCCTATAATCTCCGCATATTCGTAGGGAGCCGTCCTTCTTTCGCACCACGACGATTGGCGTTGCCCAGTCTGAATATTGGGTGGGTTTTAGAATTCCCAGTTCCTCCAAGTGATTTAACTCAGCAACTACTTCCTCCTTCATGGCAAACGGAATGCTGCGGCACTTCAGGAACCGGGCTTGGGCGGCCTCCTTTAGTTCGATGTGGATGCGTGGCAGATTTTTTTTCACTGAACACGTCTGCGAATTTTTTCATTATCGCTTGAGGTCCGACCTTTATGTTATGAAGACCTGTTAGGCTGATTCCCAATGGCTGGAACCAATTTCGGCCCAGTAGAGCGTTCCCGTCGTTCTTCAGTACTAGTAGCGGCAGCTGAAATTTTCGGTCTTTGAACTTCACGGGCACAGACGCTTTTCCCAGCACGTCCAGACCTTCCTTTGTCCAGGTCACCAGTTGCGTGTCGCACTTGTCCAGCTTGATCCGCTTCGCCACTTGCAGCTTCCGAAATTCGTTCCTACTGATAATCGACCTGGCCGCTCCAGAATCTACTTCCATCGGCACGATTTCATTTCCGATCTCTACAGTGATGAATTACTTTGGCGTCCCGCCTTTTAATTGGCTGATACTGAACAAATCGTCGTACTCGCTCTTCGCTGCTTTTTTGTTATCCTCGAGCTGCGCTTCCACCTCCGCTGGCTTTTTTCGGCATGCTTTGGCTAAATGCCCCTTTCCGCCGCAGTTGAAACACACCGAATCTTTGTATCTGCAACGCCATCCTGGGTGCGCTCCCAAACAGCGGAAACAAACCCTCTGCCTCTCTGGTTGCTTCTTGTTGGCTTCCATTTCTACTTTCGACGTTAACTCTTGCTGGAATTCGGGCTCCTGTGCGTTGCTCCGAATTACTTTTTGCTGCTTGACAGCTGCTTCTGCCGTGATTGCCAATTCATATGCCGTCTCGAACGTCAGATTTTTTCCGCCAACAATCGTTGTTGAACCACATTGTCCGAGATTCCAAAAACCAACCGGTCGCGCAACATTTCCTCTCATGGAAATTTTGTTCCGC
Organism: Dermacentor silvarum; assembly: GCF_013339745.2. Lineage (NCBI taxonomy): Eukaryota > Metazoa > Arthropoda > Arachnida > Ixodida > Ixodidae > Dermacentor > Dermacentor silvarum. The sequence continues at coordinate 69,870,015 of NC_051157.2, read as the reverse complement.
CAAATCCACAGTTGTCGGATAACTTGCGCAGAGCAGTGACATAGTCGGCTACGCCCTCCCCTTCTTGCTGGTCTCGCTTAGAAAAGACGTACCTCGCGTATAGTTCAGATGGCTTCGGGTTGACGTGCTTCTTTACTGCATCAACGATGACTTGGTAGTCCACGTTTGGCGGTCGCGACGGCTTCACGAGAGTGGCTATGAGGGAGTACGTCTCTGGGCCACAGCAGCTGAGCAACACCGCTCGCTTGTCCTCATCCGTTGTGAGCTTGCTCGCTGCACAATACAACTCAATGCGCTCGACATACTCCACCCACGACGAGTTTTCACTGAGGTTGAACTCTCGAATGCGACTACCGGCTGCCATGCTGCCGGAAAACCCTGGCCCACGCACGGGTTAGACCGTGCCTCGTCGCCACTGTTATGAACGGACGCGTGAGTCGCAACGACACGGAACACAAAAGCGTTTATTACAAGAAGGACACTGCTTATATAGCTAAGACGGTGACAGGTATCAGCACACTTGGTGATAACAGAAGACAGACACAAAACTGGCGCACGCTCTCTCGTTGCCCACTGACGTCACTTCGTGTGATTTCATAATCTATCACACAGGAGTTCCACCATACCCCTTTTACTGTTAGCGATTTCGGGAACGCAGAGATTTGCACCGAGCTTTTTTACGGCCGTTTTCATAACGTGTGGTGTCACGCTCAAATCTCCTTTCACGCAAACAGAGTATTTCAACCACGGTGCTTCATCGTCGACAATGTGAATGAGAAGAAGCCTTTCATTTCTTTCGATAACATCCCAGAACTTCATCCCTTGGCTCCTTAAGTGGTTGGCAAGTTCACTCACACTGTTGACTTTATCCTCCCCGCGTGCTCTGATAAATGTCTCGTTGGATTCAGCGATGGCTTTCTGAAGGGCTGCATTCTCTATTCGCGCGCGCTTGGAGTCAGGATGTTCCCTCCTCGCGGTCTTTCTGGACAAGTAGCTCGAATGATTCGGGAACTTCGACGGTACAGCGTCTGGGCGAAGGCGCACATGAGATAGCGGCACTGTCATTACGCGGCCAGTTGCTTGATCTGTATGCGTCGCGTCTCGAATAATGTCCTCGTCCATGAAATGAAGTTCACATACCTAGAAAAAAAAATACGCTCCAATCAGCAAACCGACGGCTACAGGTCACACAAACATGCGGCTCATGAGCCACTTACACATGTACGTTTATATTCTTTCAATTAACTAACACCTAAATAAAAAAAACTTACCCTGGAATGTTCGGTGACCGTGAGGTTTTCCCGTGGCACAGCGCGAATCCAAGCGTCCCTTAGAGCTTGATCTCTCGGGAACTTGAAGACGTGCACCTTCGTGTCCCCCGTGTAGTTTCCGCGGCATCGAGGTACACAGCATTTGCACGGCATCGCGGCGGGATTCTTTTCACAGCGAGGAAAACACGTCCGACTGAACAGCGAAGAGATGTACGACTGTACATACGCGCCGGGGAATCAGTTTCTGGAGACGCGCGATCAACGCGCACCAGCGCGATCCGGACGCGCGGATGCGTCGTGTCGCGGCGACGGGCAAAACCGCAAAACGCGCTCGCCGCCTCCTGCGTCCGCCCCATCTGCTGACGTAGCGCGAGTGGAAAGGGAAAAGAACTAAGGCCTTCATATTTTTCTAGAGGGTGTTGCGTGGTGTCGGCATTGGAACGCGGTGTTGGCATTGGAACGCGGTGTTGGCATTGGAACGCGGTGTTGGCATTGGAACGCGGTGTTGGCATTGGAACGCGGTGTTGGCATTGGAACGCGGTGTCGGCATTGGAACGCGGTGTCGGCATTGGAACGCGGTGTCGGTGTTGGAAGCTGCGCTGAGCAACGCGCAGTGATGGTCGTATGTTGGAGACGCGCGAAAAGAAATTATCATCATCATGAGTAGTAAGATGAAAAGTTCGCGCGCACTTCGCAAAATGCTGGGGTACGATCACCTAGCTTCGCTCTTTCAAGCGTTGCGCATCCAAGTGTTATACCGGCTTTCGAAAGCCACGAGTGACATGTGAAACACAGTGCGGTTCCCTTTAGACGCCTGTGTCCAAGGTGTTAAGTTGCACACGTCAGGATACAATGTGCTATGAACGCTGAGATAAAGTTGTCACAAGATGGAGGTCGGCTAGTTAGTTAAAATGCGCGTCACACGTTAAAATAAAGCTGTCACATTAACCTTCCGTGACCTCGAGCTACTAGACAAGAAAGCTTCCCCTCCCCTACCACTAGCAATACACTGAAAGTAATAGCTTTCTTTGGCTCTCCCACCCAGCTTCAGTTTTGTATGTTTCGGTCTGACCATTAATGTGACTATGAGAGGGACCATCATTACGTTTTCGACGATTGATTTCGAACCCAGTACCCCAGCACAGACGACCGATGTTTTAGCCATTCGTACATGGACGCATGCCTAAAAAAGGCGAAAGCTTGCACTAGGCCGCGAAAAGCTCAAGACTCAGCGAAGCTGCCCAATTGAAATCTAGCGGCTAGCCACCAACACGTTCGGCGTCGGCAAGCAGCTGCGTTCTTGGCACTGTGCCAACCTTGGTTAGCCTGCCTGCGTTTGTGGCATGCCAAGAACGCTGTTGCTTGGCGACGCCGAACGCGTTGGAGACATTTCGCGTGACGGGCGCTGGACGCGTCGGCGCCTACGAGCGACAGCGTTCCTGGCATGCCACAAACACAGGCAGGCTAAGCAACGAGCCTCTACCCAACTGAGTCAGAAGGATTAGTACATCAGTTCCGTCTTCTTCCTCAACCGTGCCGACCAAGGTCATCCTTAACCGGCCGCGAATCCCCAAATCCTTCCATGAGGACACATTCGAGGGTGTTGAGGACTGGCTCGATCACTTTCAGCGTGTCGCAGAATTCAACAGCTTGACCCCGGAGCGCAAGCTACGCAACGCCTACTTTGCCCTCGAGGACTATGCGCGGACAGGGTTGAGAATCGTGAGGTGGCCCTATCAACATGGGACGAATTCCGACGGCAGCTAATCAACACATATGCCAACATCGATCGCAAGGAGCGAGCTGAATCTGCAATTCAGGCGAGAGTACAGCGGCCGAACGAAAGTGTCGCAATATTTGTCGAAAATATATGTACCGACTTTGCCGACGAGCGGATCTGTCCATGTCCAAAGAAAAGAAGCTAAGGAACTTGATGCCCGCTATCAAGCAAGAGTTATTTGGTGGCATAATACGCAACCCACCAAAGACCATTGCCGAGTTTCTCGCAGAAGCTATATCAATGGAAAAGGCACTGCAGCAAAGAACAAAGCAGTACAACCGCGACGTGTCGACCCTATCGCAAGACCCTCTCGCTATACCCTTTGACAGTACCGACGCCTTGCGTGATCTCATTAGGCTTGTTGTTCGAGAAGAGCTCCAAAAGTTTCAGGTGGCTCCGGCATCGGTATCGCGACTCGCTCTGGCTGAGGTTGTCCAGGAGGAAATCAGGCAGGCAGTCCTAGTACCAGAGCGAAGCGAGGCACCAATGCATGAGGTATGGCAGCCAGAGCCTCGCATGTCGTATGCGGAAGCTGTGCGAAGTTCGTTGTCCCCGATTTTTTACGGTGTGAGCAACGTCCCGGACTTTCATGGTGTGCGCGCCGTTGAACAAGCTAATGGCGACTTCAGGTCTCACCGCCCGCCATTCATGGCTGAAGGATGACCACTCCGCAAGAGCGACGTATGGCGTACTGCAGACCGGAGGCCCTTGTGTTTTCATTGTGGTGAAGCCGATCACCTCTACAGGGCGTGTCCTTACCACCGAGCTTGGCTCCGTTGATTTTCATTGAATGTGCCGTGCCCGCGCAATGCTGAACGCCGCCTGGAGATTCAAGCCTACTCCACGGACGCTAGGATCTCGTTTTCTCCATAATTCCGTGAGCCCCGGTCACCGTCATCCACCCGAAACAGGTCTTCCAGCCCCCTCTTCACGCCGAGCGCAACAAGGCGTCGCTCACCCAGCCCTGCTTCCCGGGAAAACTGAGCCCAGTGACCTGCGGAGGTGAGGTCGCTGACGTTGCGAACGCTGAAAATCTTGCACTACGACGACCGCGTTTTGACGCAACTGAGACGGAGAGAAAGCAGTGTAGTTAGATGTCAGTATTTTGCGACGTACCAGTTACCATAGATGACCACGAAGTCACGGCGTTAATCGACACGGGTGCGGAAACGTGTGGTATGAGCCAGAATCTTGCGCGTATACTGAACAAAGTTTTACCCAATGGACCGGAACTCAGATTCGTACTGCAGGAGGGCACCTCATAACTCCAATGGGCCGGTGCACGGCACTAGTCAACCTTCGGGGCTTCGCGTACATCGGCGACTTCGTCATTCTTCCTAAATGTTCAAAGGACCTTATCCTCGGCATGATTTCCTTCAGGTGAACGGTGCCATCATGGACATGCAAGAGTCTAGAGTCAGTTTCGCTACTACGCAAGCCATAGCGCACAGTAATGACAACGACCGTGACATCGCGCTTCGCGTAGCCGACGATCACGTCACGTTGTCACCCAAGAGCAGCGTGCTTACCCTTGTCTGATGCGACATGGAGGACGACGCCGAAGTAATTCCTGAGGAAAACATCCCCCTGCTTCCTGAGCGCCACATTTGCATAGCCAGAGGGCTTCTTCAGGTGCGAAACAAACGTTCAGTCGTTTTGCTAACAAACTTTAGCAACGAGTATCAGCATGTACCGCGAGGAACGACGATCGAATTTATTCGCGAAATCATTGAAGTTACTGACATTGGCACATTTGAAATCGCATCGTCTCAGAAATCTGAGTTACTCAGCCTAAAAGAACGGATTCACGTTAACGCTGCTCGGCCGGACCAACAGAAAGACCGTCTACTGAGTCTCGCGAATGAATTTGCCGACTGTTTCTCAACGTCGTCCAAAGTACAGCGCACGTGCATCACAAAACTCCGCATTATTACGGATGAATCCGCACGTCCTGTTCGCCAGCATCCTTACAGAGTGTCTCCAGTGGAAAGGGAAGCGATCAAGCAGCAGGTGAAAGAGATGCTCCAAGACGACGTGATCCAGCCGTCCACAAGCCTGTGGGCCTCCCCTGTAGTGTTAGAAAGAAAGACAACACACTAAGCTTCTGTGTAGATTACAGAAAGTTCAACCGTGTCACCAAGCGCGATGTTTATCCTTTGCCACCCATCAACGACGCGTTGGATCGTCTACAACATGCTAAGTTTTTTCTTGGTGGGATCTTAAATCTGGGTATTGGCAAATCGAAGTTGATGAAGAGGGTCGTAAGAACAGCGTTTGTGACACCTGACGGCTTTATGAATTCAAAGTTCTCCCCTTCGGTCTCTGTTCCGCACCTGCCACCTTTTAGCTGATGATGGATACCGTGCTTGCTGAATTCAAATGGCAAACCTGCCTCGTATACTTGGACGACGTCGTCGTGTTCTCGAGCACGTTTTACGAACATCTAGCACGTCTCGAGAGCGTCCTCACTGCGATCCGTACTACCGACCTCACCATCAAGCCTGAAAAATGCTATTTCGGGTTCCAAGAGCTCAAATTTCTTGACCATGTCATTGGTTCTAAAGACGTCCGCCCAGACTCTGTCAAGTTAGCTGCCGTCGCCAAGCTTTCACCACCCACAGACAAGAAGGCTGTCCAACGCTTCCTTGGTTTGTGCGCCTATTATAGACGCTTCGTCGATGGATTCTCGAGAATGGCTGAGCCTCTGACACAGCTTAGACGCGACGATGTGCCTTTCATTTGGGCGGACGAGCAGCAGCAGCAGTCGTTCAATGAATTGCGCCAGCGTTTCCAAGCTGCCCCAATACTTGCTCATTTCGATGAAGACGCTGACGCAAAAATTCATGCTGACGCAAGCAATGCGGCTCTCGGCGCAGGTTTTGTGCAGTGGCAGGATGGTTCAGAACGTACCATTGCTTATGCAAGCCGCAGCCTCACAAAGGCTGAGAAAAACTACTCGACCACTGAAAAAGAATGCTTAGTGGTTGTGTGGGAAATTAGTAAATTCCGACCCTACTTATACGGTAGACCCTTGAACGCTGTCAGCGATCACCACGCCCTGTGCTGGCTTGCCAGCCTCAAGGATCCGTCAGGCAGACTAGCCCGTTGGAGCCTGTGCTTACAAGAGTACGACGTGACCGTTGTCTACTGATCTGGAAGGAAGCAGAGCGACGCTGACTGTCACGCGCACCACTCCCTAGGACATCATCGGACCCAGACTATGACTTGCCATTTGTCGGCGTTGTCGACCAACCACAACATAGAATTGAACATATCCAGCATGGCGAATGAACAGAAATTAGTGTGGTAGTCAGAGCGCAGTGACGTACTATCGATTTTAAGGTAGGGGGGGAGGGCACTAAAGATTCAGGCTTACTCTATCGTGATTTCTATTTTTACCTGGCTTAGCCCAAGTTAAGCTCCTCACTGAACGTTAATTTTACTTCGTCGCTTCAGTGTTATTTCCTCGTGTCTTTAAACTCGTATTTCAATTTATCTTGTGGAGAATAAAGTGCCCAGGTATCATCAAAATTTTACTGCAACAGTATGCAATTGAAAGCTCGAAACTGGGTTTTATGTGCCCTGCTATTCTCCGTCATGGCCAAGTTGTCGGGAAACCGGCTCCTGACCTTCAGCTTCGTGCTCGCAACATGACCAAAAAAAAAAAAAAAAGCCCACCACAGCCAATAGGGATCACTGTCATGATTATGCGTTCAGGCATAAAATTTCCTGCAGAAACATTACTAGAAAGAATTCTTTTTCTGCACGCATTCAGCCAACACGGAAACAATGGCTAACGTGCATGGATCTGTCTGAGCTTCGCGCTCGTGGCTTTAGACGTTCTTCTGGAACCCTTCTTTAAGTTTTTTCTTTCTAAGTTCGAAAGCAAGCGCAGTTTTGTAAACATGGCGAGGCCTAACGTTTCATTTATCACGCTACATTTCGTTCTAAATGATAAACTTGAGAAGTTGCAAAGCCGTTTAAAGACAGAAGGACTAAGTTTAGGCTAATTGATGTACTAACAGTCATTCCCTTGCTAACTAAACTGCTGTACTCGCAGCTCCCGGAGACACTATTGCCGGATTTACATCTAGTAATGCTTGTAGAAAACTGCGTATGTATTTGTGAGCCAGACACTCTAACCTCTATGTTATCGTGCTGCTTTTGATATTTGAGCGGGAATCTGCATGCCACGCAGTGGCGATGTCTGAGCATGTAGCCTATACGTGACAAAACATAGCAGGAACGTTGGAAGCGCATGAAAGAATGCCGAAACACAAGTACAAGTTTACTGAAAAGCTTAGAAATAAGTGTCCCTGTACACAAACAAAGCATACAATAAATGTTGGACACCGTTTCTAAATTTTGTAGCCATTTGGATTACTTTAGGTATTCCTAATAGCCAGCACAACGATAGCCTATTTTCAAAGGATCTCATCGTTTCTATAATAATAACAAACTATAACAGAAACTGTACGTTTGCTGATCACTCATTCCTAGCATCAGCAAACAGTAAAGCTTCCTTGAAAAAAAAAAGAAAGAAAATAGAGTACGTCATAAAAAAGAAGAAGGAAAAGAGCTTCAAGTATAAATCAGCGTGAAACACACGCCGCTCTTCCAATATTATTGCACCTCAACGTTTTTGGCCAATGTAGTGTTTTGGCACCTTCATCAAGTGGCTTGGTCAAGAAAATATGCCATAAAAATTTTTAGTTACATTTCGGTTGGAGTTGGTACGATCCATCTTTCAAATAGCTGGCAGCGGCCACTAGTAAAATCTTACGGTCCTTGTCTGCATCGAGGGCCGTGGCTAATAAGACAGCGACTTCTGACAACTTGGTGCAGAATTAAATACGCACGTTAGGAGGCGCACTGCAATATTTTGGACACAAAGTGAAAAGGTTTTGGTGGTGCCACCTACAGACGCCAATGTATCTTACGCCGTTTTCATTACGGTGACAGAAAACATACTTTCTTGGACTTGTATGCAGGTGGACAAGACAGATCTGTGCCACTTCCCATCTTGTTTCAAACAACTGCTCACGATTGTCTCGACAGATTATGCTGGAGCCCTCGCAATTCAGGATGAAAGAGTCGATATATTCCTTCAAGAGCGCCACTTTTTTCGGTCATTATCTCGGTTAGAAGCGCAGACCAAACAGTTTAAGCGCAAGCACTCCTCGAGCGCACTTTTGTTGCATTCATTTATCGTCTATAGCCACTCTCAAGCAACAGCTACGACAAAGAACCTTGCGGCGATCGTAAAGCTTCCGATAATGTGTCCTCTTACCCGGACGTCCCACTTTTACAGCAATATATATGTGGCGTAAGTACAGAAACATTTCTGCCATGCGAGCTCATAACCTTGGGAGGGTCGTGTATACGGGCTATTGTACATTGTAAAGGCCTAAATCCCTAACACCGTTCCATCGCCGTAAATCCAAGCATGCTTGAGCCATTTACTTCTTCGCTCTTACATCGCCCCAGTCCACAGGCCGCTCCTCCCCGGCTATCATTGCAACGCATGCACGACGTCCTCTCGCTTTCAGCCAGCGAGCATAGTAGCTAGTCTCTCCTCGCGAAGCTCGGCTGCCGGCGACTACGCAAGCAGAAACTTAGCACCGCCGGCGTCAACGCACAGAACATTTACTGCGACAGCGGTTACGTGCTCGAAACTGGGCTCGGTTTGTGCGTCCGTCCATTCATTCTGTTAAACTGACAGCGACCGTCGTTCTCAGTTTTGCCATTGCTCGTGAGAAAAGAAGGAAGCTTTCGGCAAATGCTTAAGATTGGGCTCGCTGGTGGGGAATTCTTCTTCTTGTGCTAGACAAGGACGAACACAAAGTAAGAAGACTGAACAGGAGAAGTGCATCACCTGTTCACTTCATCCGTTCAGTCTCTTTACTCGGTGGTCCGAGTTGTAACCTTACGCCAGCGCAAGAAGAGAGAAAACTTTCTCTACACCAATTTCAGTACATCATTCGCGCTGCAAACAGTCCAAGCGCCAGCCAGCCGGGTTATGTAAGGCAGGGAGCTATTACGACCCACAAAGAGGTGGCAGTGAGCACATGCTTGTTCTACTTAATCAAAGAATAAATAATGCCATAACACTTGCAAATGTCTAATACCCTTACCTCAGTATCTTTATAAAGAAAACAGAATTGGTAATATAACACCGCACGATATTCAACAGTGTTGCAATATTCGTGGAAAACAAGAGACGTAACACGTCAGCATTTACGAATGTGGGGAAAGCGGGAGGAGGGTGGCCAAATAGGTGCATAAAACAAAAATTTACCAACCACACTTTGAACATACTCGTATGTCACTGTAGAAATGGGTACATGAGAGCCGGACGCTCCAACAACTGCGCAATAGAACTTGGTATGTTCTGTAAGGCTTTAGACGTCATGCACACTTAAATAACGATGCTGTCTGCGTACGTATTTGGGAGATTGCAAAAAGCACTACTGTAGCGGACGAGGATGATGTTGAGGTGATGAGCGGACGAGTATGATTGCGTACGATGCTGTCTGCGTACATATTTAGATGTCTACCCATCTGTGAAAGGAAGTGACGTCCATACAATTTCACACTGCGATTTCGCGTCGACGACTAGTTGTTGCTTACGGTCCCACCTTGTTCGCGAATTAGACTCAGAAACAAGGAGATCCTTGGCGAAAAACTATCTTAGAAAAAGGGCCAGCACCCTTTGCTTGTCCGCAATGGAAGTCTATATCTTTTCTTTTACGCGTGTCCATCCATGCCTTCCCACACCAAGGCAGGTTTCGTTCCCTTTAAGGATTTAAAGAAAAAAAAAAACCACGAATGAACCCAAAAGGATCTCTTATGGCCACCTAATACTTATGCTTAAGCTACAGCAACTCCATCGCTGGCATGAAACACGGTACGCTCCTTTTATTTGGTGGATATAAGCCCTGCAATCTACGTTCAAAACTCTACCACTATCGTAAATACTTTACTACCATTTTTCTCCTAGAGTTCCCATTTTCCACGCCATATTTTTTCTCATATTGCTTAAACTGTTCCAGTAATATCACTCTGCGTAGACTCGAGCTTGGGTCTCAGCGACTGATTACGTCGTCTAAAGCAGGGGTTCGTCTCGACTCAATCACAGCCCGGATTAAAAGGAACTGCCTTGCATACGGTCTTCTAAGCTTCGGACAAGATCAAACCCGAACTCCCCGGCAGGTGTAAGCTGAAGAACAGAACGAAAAATGGCAGCGACGGATACAGACACCCTTAATAACAGCTTCTTTTGTGCCGGCCTCGAACGGTTATTTCTCGAGTAAGCGAAGGAGATTTTCCTGAATACGCCAATTTCCCGCGCCGAAACCTCCGCTTAATACTCAGCGGGATTTGGGTACCAGTGCATAGAAATTGTGCTATAAATAATACATTCGTTACGAGACAGGTCTGCCTTTTTTCCTCGGGGTTAAAGAAATGCACCGCCAGGTTCTCTTGGGTCTGAGTTTGAGACTATGAAAGCCTCTTAATTTTTATACTTCTTTCTTTTTTAAGAGCTTGGTTCATGTCTTGCCGTTAGTTCCTCTGTAAAGACGGACGTATTGCAATTCATTATAGTAAGTGTGGAAAAGAGCACGTCGATGATTTCGAGTTCTGCTGCACGATAATAAATACGATAGCCTTTACAGCCGGAGCCCTCAATATTCTACACCTTCCACGCCACCCAAGAAATTCTACAGCATATCTCACCTGTTTAGCGTGCTTGCTGTCTTTCCGGGACAAAGGGGAAAAAGGCGAAGAAAGCACAAATATTATAGGGAAATCTAGACTTGCGCGCTGTTTTCTAACGTGCACATCGGGACGACATGAAGGGATGTGAAACGAGAAACACCAGAATGGTAAAAAGTATCACGGAGTATGGACTAAAGTAGTATTATGACAAAAAAAATACACATCTAACGCATATGTTCAAAAGCACGTGCAGAGAAGCCACAGTGAACTGAGGTAACTAAATGCTGTAAAACTAAATGCAACGCGGACGTTTTTTTTAATTTGTATTTTGAGCCTACACGACGCGTAATCTTAAGCAGTGCATACGTTTATGAGTCACAAATAGGCCACAAATGAAAAAATGTTGCAGTGGCTTAGCTCGGCTATGCCACTGCAACACTGAACCTTTGCTATACGTAGCGTTAGCAAAGGTTCAGCTGATTATTCTTAGCTTTCCTGGTTGTCTAGATTGTCAAGGATTAGCTTGATTGTCATGCTTACTGCTGCTCCAATGACACACACAAACGCCAGTCAGAAGCGCAGCGGCTCCAGCGCAGTGTCAGACGGCAACTGCACAGCGAGCGCGCGCCGGCGCCAGTGCGTCTACCACGGCTACGACGTCACTCCTCTGGAATGCGCAGACCGGCGGCGGTGAGTCGCGCGCGGCGGCGGCGGAGTGCGCGAGAGGTGCCGGCTCCGGTGGCTCCGGTGCGCAAGCCGTGTGACATCACTGATCCTTGCGCATGCGCAGCACGGCTCTTGATGTGCCGCGCGAAATGGGCTTGGCTAGGCCAGTGTAGCTAACGCTACAAAATAGCATGCATTGCCTTTGTTTATGCACGACAGTGTTTTGCAAGGTGTGTCGAAATTTGAAGACCAAACGAAGTGGATGCACAATGTGAGATGTCGACGCTGCCAATTCACGAGGACGAGGGGGACGCATGATATTTCTGGTGTTAGAAATGGTGGTACCAGTTGTACGCACAGTAATAGATATAAATTTAGGCCAATGATGATGATCATGATGCCCCGTGTTTATCAACGGCACTTAGCCTTTCCGGCGGAATGGCCCCGAATGGACACAAATGTAGTGGTATACATATCTAATGGCGCAAGAATTAAGTAGGCCAAATATAAAGAAAAGTCAATAAAAAATAAGAGAATTCGCTGAATATTATTTGACAATCCTTTAAGAGGTCTGTTTGCTTTAGAGATAGGTATAAGCCGGCATTATTATTTACAGGTTTTATGTCGTTATTTATTGTTTGCATAAATCGAACAGAGCTGTGCTCAGCGGCTTCTAAATGATCCCTCAGATAGTTATCTCCTCTCCGCCTTTGTTATGAATCTTGTTGTGCAATAGGTAATGTTGTCTCGAACGCCAAAATTTTAAGAATTCGAGACAGTCGTCGCTGAAAAACCCGATATATTGAAGAGCTCGATAAATCACATATAATGCGAAACACGCGTCCCAATTGTAACTCATCTGCAACTTGGATGTGCGTTGCGCAGGATATTGCGATTGAGTCATGCGCAGCAGTAAATTTACGTATTGTGACGGTGAAGTGTTCTTCAACGTATCAATATTTCGCTGCACAAACAAATCGCGAAGAGAGAAGGCGCATCGAATAAGAAGGTTAGACGAGCAACACGGCAAGCGGCACGCCAAGCATTTTTCATAACCTAGAACCTTGATTAAATTGAGCATTTAAGATCTTTATTCTGTCTTTAAGCTGCGTTGCTAAAGGCTGCAAGGGAGCAAGCCCACCTATATGCTCCATCACAACGAGTGCGATCCTATGGTGCGTTGTGACACAAAATTTGCGGCAAGGGCTATTGACGCCTATTTTTCATTCAAATGTTTTCAAAACGGCGCCTTCAATGCTTCCTTCGTATTTGTTTTTCTGGAGAGCTTTGTGCAATATACTTTCATGTGCGCTTCTGCATCTATATTGGCTTCCATCCAACAAAGGCAACCCGAGTTCTTTCCCCACAAAAACGATTCGCGGTTTCCCGAAAGAGGTGAGCCTGAAAGCATCGTGCAGTAACGCCGTCCGCACGTCTCCGTTTTTCCATAGTTCTCCCAACACTGGCGTAGTCTGTTTCACGCCTATCGTTTCTCTATATGTGAGTATATGTAACTCTTTCCACCTAGGAAAACAGCTGGTTTTCTGTCCGTAGGCCGATATCGTTTCCTAGCTTAATATCTCCTATCTTCCCATTTTCGTACCAGACATTCCATCGCAGTAATCTTCTTCGTGATTTTTTACCTCTGATGATTTGTGTATTTGGCATTGTTCAGTACGACCCCATCAATTATTATGCGATGAAGACGAAATACGCTTTCACAAGATGTAGACGTTATTATACGCGCTTTTCGTACGCCACGGAATCACTGTTAATTTTTTTTTTTACTTTTTGTGACGCTCCTTTCATGGGCAGGAGAACGCCCGCATAGAGACGCTGCCACAACTCAACAGCCGGAGGTAACGGATAGAGTCACGTTATGACCGTAGTTGCGCAATCGGAGGAACCGCAGCTTGAAGCGAAAAATACATCAACTAAGAGATTGCACGAAAACCTCCGTATAATGCAAAAAAGCGTTTAGTAGAAGGACAATTGTTGTGGATATAAGTCGACTAAGAATTCCGCTGGCAATACAGTACAAGTACAATATAATACTTACATCCGTCATACAATACTAAAGGCATTTTGGTGCAACTTACTATAAGATGACCAGGAAACTTTACGCGCCATATTTTGGGGCTATACTTTATGCTACATGCGGTATAAACGATGTAAAAAAAACATTTAAGTGCCGAACTTTGTACGAATAGAGCCCTGTGTTTGTACAGATCGACATTACTTAAGCCATGTGAGTACAAGCACTGTAAGAGTGCTACCCAAACATTAATGTACTGCGAGGAGGCGAAATCCCAAATCAAACGCGGTGTACGAATGCCTTGAGACAACACAAACAAATATTAATGAATAACACTCAGCGTAAGGAAGCGTGCATACGCGCGACCATACCATGCACGCATACGACAGCGCGTGCTGCGTGGAAATGAAATACTTTGATGGCTGTGCTAACATTCGCGAATCAGACAGAATCGCAATCAAACCGTCGACGTTGCTCTCAACGACTCATGTCCGTGCTCCGATTGTCTATTTTGCTTGAAAACGTATTGACCGGGAACCTGTTCATAGAGTTTTCGGTGCCGCTCACTTTTCTTATCTATTTACTGGCAGGGAGGTGATTTACAGCCGTTTCAGTATAATACAACGAGATAACACAGGTACAGAAGCAGCCGCATTTGACGACCCGTCGAGTAAGCCTAGCTCCACTGCTACAACGTGCTATGCAGCTTTATGGTTTGCATGCCTCGCGAAACCTGTATAGCGGCTGTATTTCACGGTATTGTACATGTTGTGCTGTTAGAGATGACTAATGAGCACGGCAACTCACTATTTATGGCTCATCTGTAGTTATGGTATAAATGTTTTGCGCTAAGCTTATCGTATGTTGTCGAAAACGCACTAATAAATATTGACCTGGCAAACGATATGCATAGAGCGAGTGTTAGAAATCGTTGTTCAACTTTTTATTTGTAGTTACTCTACTCTGAAGAAAGTGCGTTGGTGAATGTTGGTGCATGCGAGGCTGCGAATGTACATGGGTGAATGGACATAGGTGAATGGACATGAGCGTGGCTGTAAGTGCGGTTGGGTGCGGCTTTAAGTGCTACTGTCCTAAATCTACGATATATACAGAATGATTTGCCCTCCAAGCAAGAAGGTTTACGGAAAGTGACATGACAGTATGGTATATTGCGCACTATTTTCTACGATATCTCTACAATTAGAATTTACCTATGACTGCACGATATATTCTTTTCTATTTAGATATTTCGCGCCAACATTTGTTTGACGCACCACCCCTATACATCTTTCTTGTGGCACTATTTAGATATTGACCCACTAGTTATTTTGCTAATCAAAATCTGCTTGCCTAATGCATCAGAACTGGTTGATCCACTTTTGCATATATTTTTTTTGGTCAGCCTCATTCAGCACTTGATAAACAAGCTATATGTATGCTGCTGTGGCGAAGAACGTCACATCACGTATAACTTGATTTTTTTTCTGAACATGTATCTTATTCGCATTACATCTTCAAGAAAGACGAAACTAGCTATATTTCCCATCCCTCTGACCTCTGCTCGCGTTTTGGTCCTCAAACGTCCGACGTCTGGTGGGACATGTGTACCCGACTGACTTGTTCGTGTGTATGTTCGCCGTAACCTTCCGTGGGTGAAGCGAATGATGCACCCAGTTAACCCACTAATTCGCAGTATGTGAAACACTATTACAAATTTTAAAATATTTCTTCCTCGTATTCTTAGAGTCACTGGGAGGACCAATATTCAATACAAAATGCAAAGGTATTGTTTGTGAATTAATTATGGAATGTTCCCTCTATGCAACACTGGGCAGTAATGTACAAGACTGAGGCCAAGCTAAGTGAACAAACTTTTGGCGCATATAACATCCAAAACAACACAAAGCATAAGTAGGCCTGTTCTTCGCAGCCTACTGGTGGTAAGTTACAAAACAGTTGCGATCCGTGTTCAAACAAAGCATCATCTGACACTTCGAACAAGAGACATGCGGCTACCCCTCTGGGCACGCCTTGCAGCGGTTCCGCCGTGTATTCCATGTGGGCCAGTGTTCCTTGCTGTCTGTTCTGACGTCGCGAAGGACATTTAGGCACACTTTCTTGAGTGGTGTGACACTCTCAATTGAAGGGTGCCCTGGGGGTCACTTGTGCAAGATAAGGCTTGTAGCAAGCTCAGAGAGGAATTCTCTCAAGAGCGTGGGCGACGATCCATGCTGCTGAAGGATGCTCTTCTACATGGAGCCATAGATTAACAGCAGCCATATTCAGCGTATGGTAAAATAAAGACATCTGCCTGCGTTTTGACGGAACAACGATATGAGAAGCAGATTTTGTCAAGAAATTCCACGCCGCCCATCGATCTTTTATAGGCAGGAATGATCGCTGGATAATCCAAGACATGTCTTTTTTCCTTGCTATCCCATATTTTCACGGAGGTAGCCGGGTCGGCACCAATGCAGTTGGAAAGGTGAGTCACACAGCTGTTGTAATACCAATTCACGGCCACCATTGTCTTTTGATCACAGGAGGCAACAGAAGTATCATAAGTACTCCGACCTCGCTTTTTCATCAATTTCTCATCCATTAGCTTGCCGCACTTGAGTCTGTTTTTGGGGACTGTGCCAATCTAGGAGATCCCCATTTCTGTGAGTTCTTCTACAAGGTGAGGGCCAGTAAAGAAGTTGTCAGGGACAACTAGATTGTCGTCTTGCTTCGGAAGGCTCGAATACAACTGGAGCACAACACCAGCTCCCAATCGAAGCTGGTAGCCATCCTGGTAGCCATAAAAACCTTTGTTGCAGTGTTGGTATACATAAAAATCGCAGCACAGACCTGATTCTCCGGAACGCGCCCAAAGCTTCAGGCCCCATTTGCTTTTCGGTTTATTAGGCATGCATTGACGGATGTAAGAACGTCCACGGAAAGGGATCAAGATTTCGTCCACTGCTGACTTTTTTTCTTAGGGCAAGCCAGTCATGTTGGTGCGCAAGGAAGTGAGCCATGGACGCAATGGCTAATACCCTCATTAAACGTTGTCTCCCCATTACGACGACAGAAGTGAAGTGAATAATTAGCGGCAGCGCAGCCAGCTGTCGAAGCAGACGACGACGACGACGAACGCGGGAGCAATGGCACGAGCGCGTGCTCGGCACGTGCTCGGCACGGCATTCCACGGCACGAACGCCAACCGAGGGTCGCCAACGAGCGAGCTGCGGAAGACGACGATGCTCGAGCCAGTGCTGCTGATAGTTTTTTCTACACGAGGACATGATCCTGGGGGAACTGGCCCTTATTTTTTTTCAGTGGCCACTTCATTATCAAAGAAATGCAAGTGGCTTGTTATTTTCTCAAACCTGTCTCGAGACATAACCTGGACCACTAATTCGTATCTGCTTTCGCTATGCCAGTAAGCACGAACCCTGTGCATGTTTATAAGTCCCATCCTGAAGAACATCCCCAGCACAGAACATTGAGGTTGAAATGACAGTAGATGCCTGAAAAATCGTTAAAAAAGGAAATTGAGCCAACGAATATCAAGGCAGAGACCTTAGCGGAAGTTACATGAATGCACGTCATAATATAGAGGACGCATTGCATGTAGAAGAACAATGTTGCATATCTGGAACAGCTGAAATTATGGCATTTTCTGCCCAGTGTTGCACATATGCAACACACCACGTGCAAAAAATATCTTCTAGGACAGAGCAAGCGCAAAGCAAACTTTTACGTTCTAGACTAGTTTCTAGAGTGTCCTCTACATATATGAAGTAAAAGAAGTAGCGCAGGTCCACTTAACGACTCATAAAAAAGTTTACAATATCTTGTTTGCGGAGCTTGCGGACGACGTGGCTGCCGCCATTTTGGAAACTGCAGAAATGACGACGTTTGGCTCCCAAGTGGCTAAGATAGTAACTTGATGGAATGAAAAACCCTTAAGTTACAATAGTATGGACAACGTTTAACGCTGCATTAGGATCCTTGCAAACGGCAGGGTGCGGAACTGGGTGTTGCAGATATGCAACAATGGGCAATAATGGGTTAACTCAGGCTTCAGAGATTGTCTGTCTCGCGAATATCGGCTGCTATCTCATAAAACATGGTGCAAATACTCATAAAAATCGCTGCATGAAATGCACACTGAACACATCGGTGAGTCTAATAACTGGGGTTTGCACTTAAAGTAGCTGCTGTATGCCTGATGTGATGAAGGCATGCTTGGTCTTGTCTATAGAAGCTTCGGCGGCATGTTGGCGGTCAGCTTGAACATGGCCGTGTAAGCTGGTGGTCAAGCCACCACCGCAGCACAATGCTGCGATGCAGTTCACAGGCTTTAATACGCAGGTGTCGGATGCCGTTGACGAGCTGGTGCTCTCTTCGCCGTGATTTAAGCAACTGCAAGACCACTCCTGAATCCGAGTAGATAAGCCTCGATTCAGCCCCTTGGTTTTCAATATAAGAAATAGCTGCCGGCAGTGCAGCATGTTCAGTGGCTGTAGCTGAAGTCAGGTGTCTAAGTGTGGCATAGATGGTAACACACTGCGACGACATCCACAGAACAATAACAGGTGACACAGGTGTGACGAAGCCAACGGCACGAATGCATTAAAGCATGCTACCAATTGCTAACTTGACTGGAAACTGTGTGTGACCACTTATGTCAACAAATCTTACAGCGACCTCTTCCACTGTCTCCGTGAAAGGGCCCTGGACGCCTTCATTTAATATCTCTAATTTAGTACTCTGTGTGGCAAGCAAGTATAATAAATATACCGGAATTCAGCTTCTCGCTCGTACACTCGCGCGAAGGAGCATTACTCAACACCATATGTTCATTTGATTTTGTGTCTGCCGTATATATAGTAGAGGGCCCGTAACAAGATATCCCAGCTACTAAAATATACTCGTATGTTGCATGCCCTGCGAGTTCCTACGTGGGCTTCCTACTTCGTTCGTCTGCTGGAATTCCCTCCAGGCAGTGCACGATGCTGTGCCCCTTCCTGTTTCGTTGAGATCCTTTGTACTCGCGGCAGCAGGGACCAGCGTGCGGAAAGACATTGCATACGGAAACAGAATCCCTCGTGCGCGCGCCTGCATGCCCGCATGTGTATTTATGCCCGGAGTTCAGGAAAGGCGGATTTATTCCTCGTATACTCTGTTGGGCTGTGCCTGTTTACAAACGCGCAGCGCCGGTGTCGGAGCTTCTTTCGTCACAGTTCTCTGTTCCCCGTTCTTCAAGGTTTCGTGAGCGGAATTTCGGTGAGCGCTCGTCTAAAAAAATAAAGCAGTTTGTTTACTCTTTAGTCTGTCACATGAACAGCTCCGTCTCCCGTGTTTGTCCTGCAGGATTCCTTACTACGGAAACGTTTTTTGGTCAGCTGTCGTCTCAGTAGGAGCCCCTGTTATATCTCTGTGTGTTTTTTTTTCTTTCGCAGTTTTTTTCGTGCCCATACTTTTGAGAATTTCTTTTTTTTTGTCTTAAGCCTAACACAGTATCTTGATACCTGGCACCTACGTGTTATTCTTCACTGTGGTTCTTTCACTCTCACGGTTTTAACTATCTCAGGTTTTTTTTGCTTCAATTCAATCGCATCACCTAGAAGACTAGGATTCCTCATCGCAGGATTACTTTTAGCGTGGCCAGCCACACGAAAAATCTTTTACCTGGCCTCGTCAGCGTACAAGAACTGTAACATCACTGAAGTGTATGTATGTATGTATTCATTGAATGTAGTTGTAATAACAGCAAATAAATCGAGTACTTTAACAATGATACACAGTATGGCTAATAAATGTGACGCTAAACAAAATAGTAAAGTCTAAACGGTACATTTCTGTGAAGCATTTATGGCCACAGCAAAGTCCTAAAGAACGATAAAAAATTTTTCGCAAGTTCACTACGAGGAAATACTGCGGCAACTCTCGGAGTGGTAAAATAATTCTGTGCCTTCGCACGTTACAATGAGTAGGGCGCATGCGGAAGCATTTGTCATTCATCTATGCACACGACGTGCTCAAACGACACAACATTGCCTGACGATTAAAATACTATAAACGAAACGCGCATGATGCCTCAAGCTCGCGCACGTATAGTACTCACGCATATCACGGCGAAATCGATGTATAATACTGAGATTACCTGCCAATAAAAAGTTGTGCATGTGCCTATGGATTGGAGGAGCGTCTCTCGTCGGCTGGTCTGAAAGCGTGGCGTGGGACGACCCGTACTTTGGCGTGCACGCTCGGAACCCGGTGACATCCACTCTTAGAAAATGTTGGGTCGCATCATAGGTGGAAGAGTGCGTAGTGCTTGCGACTCACCTCTAGTGGCAAACATTGCGTGTCACTGTGGCCAAAGCGACGGCAAAAGCCCGGACGATAAAAAAAATGTCACAGTTTCGCCCTAAGGGCGAAGCTATGAATGCGATAGCAACACAGCAATGTCATACGAAGTAAGGTGAGCGGCTTTGGTAGCAACAACACGCAGAACTGTTGTCGACGCCATCGGCGTTTTGCCCGCGTTAGCTCAAAATGCGTGCGGCGTTGGTGACTGTTGCTGGAGCCTCTGATATAAATAGGCACTTGGTGCCGCAGCTAAACGTCGCCTCCCTTCCCTCCCCCTCCCCCACGGCCTCTCGCGCGTCCGAAGAAGGCGCGTTTGCTCTACATATATGGTGATTGTAAAGGAGAAAAGAGACGCCTACTTCTGCAGCCCTTAAGCGAGCACGGCGCAGAACGCGCGTTTGTTCTCCGCCGTGCGTTCACTCCCCGTGAAAGACGCGCCCCTCGCGCCCTTTCACTCGCACATACAGCGTTCGGCGCGCGGCGACGATTTCATCTCCAAATGACGTCATACGGAACCTCACGGCGACGCCGACGGCGACGGCGACGCCGACGGCAGAAATCTGCTTTTGAGTGTCCATATAATTGCTATCGCAATAAAAAGTTGTCGCAGTTTCACCTGAAAGGCGAAGCATCAATTGCGATAGCAAACTTGTAGAGAGCTATACGGAGTAATGATATTAGCTTTATCAGCTGTATAAACTTGGACATGCAGCAGCATCGGCAACACGCAGAACTGTTGTCGACGCCATCGGCGTTTTGCCCGCGTTCGCTCAAAATGCGTGCGGCGTTGGTGACTGTTGCCGGAGCCTCTGATATAAATAGGCACTGCGTGCCGCAGCTAAACGTCGCCTCCCTTCCCTCCCCCTCCCCCACGGCCTCTCGCTCGTCGGAAGAAGGCGCGTTTGCTCTACATACATGGTGATTGTGAAGGAGAACATAGACGCCTACTTCTGCAGCCCTTAAGCGAGCACGGCGCAGAACGCGCGTTTGTTCTCCGCCGTGCGTTCGCTCCCCGTGAAAGACGCGCCCCTCGCGCCCTTTCACTCGCACATACAGCGTTCGGCGCGCGGCGACGATTTCTTCTCCAAATGACGTCATACGGAACCTCACGGCGACGGCGACGGCGACGGCGACGGCGACGCCGACGGCAGAAATCTGCTTTTGAGTGTCCATATAATTGCTATCGCAATAAAAGTTGTCGCAGTTTCACCCGAAAGGCGAAGCATCAATTGCGATAGCAAATTTGTAGAGAGCTATACGGAGTAATGATATTAGCTTTATCAGCTGTATAAACTTGGACATGCAGCAGCACCGGCAACGCGCAGAACTGCTGTCGACGCCGTCGGCGTTTTGCCCGCGTTCGCTCAAAATGCGTGCGGCGTTGGTGACTGTTGCCGGAGCCTGTGATATAAATAGGCACTTGGTGCCGCAGCTAAACGTCGCCTCCCTTCCCTCCCCCTCCCCCTAGGCCTCTCGCGCGTCGGAAGAAGGCGCGTTTGCTCTCATATATGGTGATTGTAAAGGAGAAAAGAGACGCCTACTTCTGCAGCCCTTAAGGAAGCACGGCGCAGAACGCGCGTTTGTTCTCCGCCGTGCGTTCACTCCCCGTGAAAGAGCGCGTCCCTCGCGCCCTTTCACTCGCACATACAGCGTTCGGCGGCGCGCGGCGACGATTTCATCTCCATTGACGTCATACGGAACCTCACGGCGACGGCGACGGCGACGGCGACGCCGACGGCAGAAATCTGCTTTTGAGTGTCCATATAATTGCTATCGCAATAAAAGACGCCGCGAAACTCGCGACCGTTGGCATGTGCGCGTTTCGAACTACCTCTGCTCGAACCACCTTTGGTGGGCGAAAACAAGAAATAGGAAGTAACAACGCATTCGATTGATTCATGGAACCACCATGCCACATGGTGCCACCAAGTGTTGGTGCCACCATGGTGCCACCAAGAAAGGTCGTGGGTTCGACTGCCCTAATTAACTCTACCCTAATTAAGATAGAGTTTATTAAGGCACTCGAACCCATGACCTTCAAACCCACGAGCTTTGGTGGGAGAAAACAAGTAATAGGAAGAAACGACGCATTTGAATGAAAATGCCAAGTAGTTTAATGAATGTCTCGTGGTCTCGGTGCTTCTCGAAGCGGTGGCGTCAAATTAAGTCACGGATGTCAGAGTCAACACACGAAAAAATGTCTTGGCTATTGACGTCGTACATGAGACGGCACGGATCACATTGAGCAAACTTACGGTACTTGGTGGCATGAAGGTCCGCTCGTACATTCCTCTGGTCAGTGATACCACTAGTGGTATCATAAACGACGTGGACGTCTCCATCTCCAGCGCCGACTTGCCGCTTTTAATTAAGCCAGCCGTTGATGGCTGCGCCATCACTCATGCGTCTTGACTCGGCACATCCCTCTGTGTGAAAGTGGCTTTCAAGGGCGAATCTCTTCCCTCACACGTCAAGGTGGGCCACTTTAGACACCCCGTGCGTCCATTTATCCAATGCCGCAACTTCCTGAGGCTGGCACACGTAAGCGCTATGTGCGCCGACACGAGAGTGTGCTCGTGCTGCGCACAGCCCCACGCTGCAGACGCCTGCGTAGCCACGGTTCTCAAATGCCCCAATTGCATTGGGTCCCATGATGCTACCTCAAAGCACTGCCTTAAATTGAGGAAAGAAAGGGCGGTCTTGAAGCAGATGGCAAGAGACCGTTCGTCTCGTCGGGAAGCTGTTGCGGCCCTTAGAAAGCGACGCTCCCGACGCCGTCGGACTTCAAAGAACGAAGATTCCTCTATGAAGAGCGCGGCGCATCCGACAACTCCTCCTCCTCTGCCCCCTAGGCCTGGCGGAGTCGAGTCTAACTCTGACAAGGTCGTGCCGGAGAGCACCAATACTGAAGCCTCGCCCACGCTACCAGAGCTACAGCCGCCGCCACAGCCGAAGCCACAGCCGAAGCCACAGCCGAAGCCACAGCCGGAGCCACAACCGATGCCACAGCCGGCACCACACTCACATCAAAGGATACAGTGCACCGCGGTAGAGTACACAATGCCGACTCCCGATAAATTGCCCGAAGAAGACCGGCAAGTGGTTGTGATGCTTTGGTCCCTTGTAAATACCCTTTGTGCACTTTTAAGCAAGCTGCATACTTCGTCAGCATGAAGTGTAGTGCAAGTACTGGATACTCTTAATCCAATGCTTGCAAGTCTCGAGTAAGCCCATGGCTTACCCACCACCTCCTATTCACGCAACGACCACTGGCCCTTGGTTTATGTCAGATGTCTTCAACGCACTTAACCAGCTATGAGACTTGACTTTGGTGTCATGATGCTTCGCTGCACACTCAATGATCACTCTCTTGCTCTTTTACTCTTTTTATTCCCCTTTCCCTTACCCCTTGTGTAGGGTAGCAAACCGGACACTCATCTGGTTGACCTCCCTGCCTTTCCTCTCTTCACTTTCTCTCTCTCTCTCTCTCTCTGGTAGGCGCACACGCGTTCGACATTCATCATATTTAGCCCATGCTAAAGCGACTGTCAACTTTTTTTGTCGTCCGTTGCGTGTATCATTCGTGGTTGTCTGTTTTAGAAGCCTCTGCTACAGCCTACTTCGTCACGGATGTCAGGCGTGCCGCTACGACAGCCGGGGTCAGTCGGAGGAAAGTCCTTGTGGGCCCTTCTTTCTCTGGCAAAAGGCAACCCACAGTACACTTTCACTTGGTACAGGCGTGCATGCACGAGAATAGTACAGTCGAACGCCTATACAGTGAAGGGCTTGGAACGTCAAAATAATTCGTTATACAGGTCAATTCGTTGTAAAGGACTCGCACCACACAGCTCCCATTAAAACCGGGACAGAATTATTCCTCCGTAATAAAGGTCACTTCGTTGTAGAGGTGCTTGTTGAAGAGGCGCTCGATTATATGCACGTTATAGGTAACGGCAAAGCAACGACCAAGGAGGTTACCTGAGAATACCGCGTTCAGTAGACGTCTGTTTCGCCACGCAGAACGAGGAATGCGATACAGCAGGAGAGAAAGTCGCTTGCCTCGGCCAGCACTCGACGCTATCGGAAATTTCCGAAATGGAAGCCCATGCCGCAAAATGGTGCGGGGCAAATAAACAAAACCACCTTCTGCGCGAGTTTTGCAAACATGCCCGCTGCAATAAGCGAAAGCACCACGAGTCTCGAAACGAAAGCCAGGAATCAAAAAAGCAGTCTCTGCTGCAGGAAGCTATACTCCTTCCAATCTGGAACTGTTCCTACTCTATTTTGCGCTCCTTGTCTTCCACGCATGGATATACTTGCTTTGAGTTTGCCTCGGCTCGGTTTCGGCAGCTCGTCATGGAGCTTCCTCGCAGCAGATGCATAAACATGTGCGCGCGGGTGCATTTTCAATTTCGCCGAAAGTATGCACGCGATAAGAATCGAAGGATAGCAAATGCACAGGAACACACTCTCAAGTAGAGGGAAAGCAGAAGAAAAGTAGAGGTAATAGAACGCAAAAGTTAGCGAGGAAAGCAGGATAAAGCTACGGTGCAACGAAAGCGGCGCCACCACCGATCCCATTTGAAGTAGTGAGTTTGTTACTTTGTTACGACGATTTCGCAAGTTACTGCGCCTGCTCTAAGGTGCTCGTGTGCTCGTACCTGACGGGGATCGCTGAACACTCCGCTTTGTCTTTATCCCTGCTTCAATCCTCCACAGTCTTTCGGGGCTCCTGGTGTCGCTAGGATGACTCTGTTGCATCTCGAATAATAATAAAAAAGATCATATGTCTCTGATCATGGGCCAGTGACGAGATCCCGTACGCAAGCGCCGTGCTGCAGTAATATATCTGAGAAGGCTGCACTATGGTTACTTCTAGGTGAGAGTAACGACGAGAACCTTGCATGTGCGACACCTTGCATGCTCCTAAGTCATCTAGTGCGCTTTCACTAATGAGTAGCGGTGTTAGAAAAGTGAAATTTTCGAGCAACGAGGAATTCGAGAATTAACGAGCTCCGAAAATGAAACAGAACATTGAACATTTTCTAATTTCTAAGCAAAGTGATATGCAAAATTTCGAGAGGGGTCCGTTAAAAGAAGTTTATTTACAATATTTTACAAACATGTAATGCTGTTCGCAACTGGACGTCCTGTCCTCTGAGGAGCTTTGATAAATGAGGAACAACTACTTTCAGTTACCTAGTACACCGTGACACTTGCAGTAATGAAGCCAGGAAACATGTCAAATGCGCGGAGAGTGTTGTGTTCGTAAAAGATGGGAAGTGGGACACTACAGGAACACGCATTTTTAAACAGATGCAAATACAGTGACATTGTCCAAATAACAAATTGCCTCACCTAAATAAAAAAAAATGCCCCACCATGCCTAAAGGTGAGGAACCCTTATTGAATGAAACGAGGTTACTTGGCAGGAGCTCTCCGATTTATGCATTCGATCATAAAATGGTTTCTCTGCACAGGAACCACGGCTACCCTATAGCTAAACCATTCGGAACAATCAGAAATTGCGATGTCTTTCTGGTTGTAGGCTTCAATCAGTGATGTCATCCTCTATATTCAAACAGAAGCGAATAGTCATCAAGTTGGTATAGCTAATTCTTGAATCAAATACGCAACAATTAGCAAAGACTATTCGATTCGTACTCGAAATTTCGAATATTCGGACACCCTTACTAATAAGGGATCTGGAAACGTATTGTAACGTATAGCCTGACGCTTTGAAAAAAGGCGTTATACGGCCACTGAGCTGTTCACCTTAGATTATTCCTATGCTTACAGTCGCGCTGCCGAGTAGCGAGGTGTGTTGCAAGCGCTGCTGAAATCACGTGAAATAGTCAATTGCTTCTCAATAGAAAGTTTATATAAATGCGATGAAAAGTCCAAAACACACAAAACATACTTTTAAAGTGACGCTTTCTTTGCGAATCCTCCCGGACTTTCCTGACCGTGACTTGGTGTTGTTGTCAACCGAATGGCTTACTTGCAAGACAGCGCTGCCACCTTTACTACCATTAGTGTGTCCTACTTGCTGGCCTTGCTTACTGGGGAATTACTCGTCCTGCAATTGACATATATATAGGAGGATTATGATGAAAAGAAATGATATCTAAATATCCTCATTGCAACAAAACATTGTGCAGATCTGTTAGACCAGAAGCAGTACTACGCTTGGAGGGTTGCTTACTGTTTGTGTACACACACACATGCTTTGATGAATGTCCTCAGGGGAGTCATGTGGTCCTCACATTGTCACTCATTGCCTATATTAACAGCCCTGGATGTCTGATAAAATTTGCCAAAATATTTATTTTGCCATTGCGAACACCTTATCTATAGTAAGCAAAAGTTTGTCAGAACAACTTTTGTATCAAAGGCTTTAATGTGAAGTATTCGTAGCCTCATTAAAGGGATTTTGCGATAGAGTTGTAGGTAGGTAGGTATTGTTGGGACTCGGGTAGCGTTTAGGCGTCATGATCCCTCAGCCATAGGGATGAGTAGGTCCGGGAGTAAGAGCGAGAGAAAAAGGGTTTATTCTACATATTTACAGTGGCTCCAGATATGGAAGCCCACTCCATGTAGGAGCACTTTGACTGTCAGCCTCACTACATGTTTCAGTACACATGACAACATGTCAGGACACACCACTGCATCCAAGGTGTCCGCTTGACTGACTTGAATGACTAGGGAATCTGATGACCTTGGTGCAGCCAATAAGAGGGGTCGTATTCTTCACAAAACTCTGCCTCTCGCCCTCACATTTGCCGCAACAGCATGGCCATCTGAGAAACCGACATCATCGCCGTTCGCACGGTAGTTTTTTCACCAAGTTGGCCCCTCGCATCAATAAGTGGCATCTCCGTGATGGTCAGATTGTCATGGTCGGTGTCGGGCATTGTCGCTGTCTGAACGGCGCTTATGAAAGGGGCTTCCTCGGGGGCATCAGCCAATTAAAAGAATGCACGTTTCCAGGTTGAGACGTAACGGTATTTACTGTGTCGGCCACACTTCGGATCTCTGTAATAAATCTGTGCAGATCGAACGTACTGTGAGAATCAATGTTATGAAAAACAATTTGCAGGTAGCTGGCTATCCAGCATTGTTTGGGGTTCCAGCAAAGATTTGCCAGGTGGAACAACGTGTTTGTGTAAATTGAGTATTTTGTGTGTATTGCGAGCGTACGTGTGTGCGACGACCGCAGAACGACAACCAGGCTGACGATGATAAGACGACAACGGAAGGATTTTTACAGGGGGCGTTCGAAGCGATCTGTACATTAACATTAAACTGTTGGGTTTCTGCTTTGTCTCTGAACAGGAATTAGCGAGAGAAACACAGATTGAGTCACGTGATCTACGTCTAAAAGTTATACAATCGTATTTAGCTATGTTTATTTCATGGGGTCCATGTTGAAACGACGGGGACATTTGTACCACGGCAAAAAAAATCATAAAACATGGCGATCCTGGGCTTGTCATTAAGGCGATGCAACGCCGCTACAGTAACGTCGCAGTTTCTGCGTAGAGTTCGCTGCTTCGAGCAAAGTACTAAATAATTGTATGACGATCGATCCCGGAGATTGTGCAGTCTAGAAGGGCTCCCAAAGGCAGAACTGTCGTGAGGAATAAACAAAACAAGAAAGTGGTAAGGGAGGCACATGCCAAACATCACAAAGAGCTAATCGGCTTTGGCACGAAATGAGTATGAGTGTGAGCGTCGCGTAGTGGCCTGGTCCTCTCCATGCGTCCACTGTGAATGAGTTAGTAGAGACTTTGTTGATACGTAAGCATTCTTTGGCAAGTACTCCGGCTCCTACCCCAAAAAAGTGTAATGCCTTGTATCTGCACAAATATACATAATTTGTGAAGTTAAGACATTTACTCATTATAAATGTGTAAATGCAGAAGATTGGTACCATTATAAGCGATAAGGAATAATTAAAACAAAAATTAAAAGTGATTATTCATAGAAATACATTTTAAATACATGGGGAAGCATATAGTAGGAGTGGGCCAACTGAAATTTAGGGGTAGGCCAACTGAAATTTAGAGGTGAGCCAACTTTAATGATGGGGTGGTCTACTTGAATTTGGACATGGGCAAACATACATTTTGGGGGGGTCAACTTGAAGCTTGGGGGTGGGGGTGGCCCAACTGAAATTTGGGGATGGGCCAACATACATTTGGAGCTGGGCCAACTTCAATTTCGGGGTGGGCCAACTTGAAATTTTGGGTTGGCACAACTGAAATTTTGGGTGGACTTACTCTAATTTGGGGGTTGGCCAACATAATCTTTGGATGTGGGACAACTTGAAATTTTCCAGTGGCCCAATGTCCAATTGAACGCTGCTGAGCGACCTTCGAGTAATGAAGTCCTCGTAGGGAAGCGATCGTGTTGAGACGCGTCATTGGGCCTTAGCGAGGTGCAGTTATAATGCAGGCGAGAGCTTGCGCGGACAAGGAACGCGCATAACACAGGCTTGCAAGATCGATAACGAGGGTGACATGGCATTGTGGCGATGCACTTTCCCCTCATGCAACACCTCACGTGGTACTGCAGCAGCTGGTGTTCCATTTTGCCCGCTCTGCTGCGTCGAGGCGCGCTCGCACCCGTCATTCCGGCTCAATTGGTGCGATCGCTTTGAAGGGGCCGGATCCGGCGAGGAAATCTGGCAATTGTCTACTAAAGCCTAAGAATTTTAACTGCGGAGCTGTTTAAGCTGGCCGTTAGTCCATTAGTCGTCCACAAGAAATGTGTGCCGATCCTGGCGGTAGTGCAGAAAGGGACCAAGTGCAATGGCGCATACTCCTGTGAACTAGCGAAGCTGAGCCTGGCTAAGTCTAGCTAAGCATGGTTGGGACTACTTATGATTAGTCAGTAATCGATAGCCAATCGACAGCCAATCAATAGCTAATCGATAATCAATCAATAATTAATAAATTTAGAAAATGCTGGGAATGACTTGGTAGGTGCTTAGCCTAGCCCATAAGCCAGGACTAGCTAGGTGCCCATCAGCTCCGCTGTCTCTTTAGCATTGCGCCTCCGGCGCAAGCTACGTAAATTTTTTTTTGCCACCGGAAAGGCCATGGGTACACGCTCATATGCTAGGAAAAGGAAGTAAGCGACAGTAAGCAGAAGTGAAGTCACAGCCGAGCCAAACAATGCTTATGCAGTAGTAGACAATTCTCGGAATTCCTGTAGCTTTTAGGCAAAGGGGGGATTTTAGAGTGCCGGAGGTCCCAAAGAGCGGAATGAGATCGCAAAGAGCACAATTAGTGGCCTAGCAGGCCCGCGGTAACAGGTCAACAGAAAATTCCGGCAGTACCCATCTCATGATGGATGCCGACGTTAATGCCATTAGCACCGAAGAATGTAGTGACACACCGTGTTGTCGATGCCAAAATGTGTATGCAGCTGGGTTCGTCTCTCGCTCTTCCCAATGCACAAGCTGCGCCTTATAGCTGAGACGCCGCGAAGTCCGCGCGTGGCGCGGGTTTGATTCCACCGAACACCTGATAAATTTTAACGGATCAATTTTATAATTGAAGTGCGCCACGTACGCAGTGGCACATGCTCAGTTGCCCACGTTGGCGAAAAAGAGATACATTGAAGAGCAGCACAAACCTAGTGGCACATACCAAGGGCCCCAAGTTGGTTCGAAGCTTGATTTCGAACTGTTCCATCAGTACATCAGACCCCATTAGACCATGAACTACCCACTCCTAGTGGCCCAAACTGCAAAAAAATTGTTTAGGGATAGATAGATAGATAGATAGTCCCAGTAAAGTTCGAGAAGTACACAAAGAATTCCGATCACATTAAAAACCAGGCCAGGACTATGAGCTGACTTGGCTATCACGGCCAAAGCTGCGTCCGTTTTGCGCACAGTTTCTTTTTTCAAGCGAAGATTGTTATAAGGCACAAATTTCGTTGGCGTACATGTACGCGAAAAATCGGGGTAGATTGCACTAGTGGCGCAAGGCTACCGACACAGCGGAGCTGATTGGTGCCTAGCTGGTCATGGCTATATGAAGTGATGTTAAGTTATAGTGATGTTAGTATAGTGAGTTATGTTAGAATAGTATAGTTAGTGATGTGAGTATAGTATAGTTAAGTATAGTGAGTTAAGTTATAGTTATAGTGATATGAACTGATGTTAAGTGTTAAGTAATGCCAAGTGATGCTAAGTTATAAAAAAGTCACAGTTTCGCCCGAAAGGCGAAGCATCGATTGCGATAGCAAATTAGTAGAGAGCTATTCGGAGTAGGGATAGTAGTTTTATCGGCTGCATAAACTTGTACACATTGGCTTACTAACTGAATTAACAATCCTGGTGTCAGCGCGCACAAGCAAACATGAATAGATCCCACTGAATGACCGCAGCCAACGACTGCCAAACGCTGGCAGCAAGCGCAGGTTCGCGCGGTCTATCGCTTCAACGGAAACTGAGCGGCGAATGCACAGCGCATACAAAAGTCAGAGCCGTGTGGAGATAAGAGACGGTGCGGACGACCGGCATCCCCGGGCAAAGCGCAAAGGAGAAGTTGTTGGCAGAGGAGAAGCTGCCCCTCCCTCCCCTCCTCTTCCCGCTTTGTTGCTTTCGCGTGGGAGATTGAGTGGCAAGATACGCCTTTGGTGCCGGAGCACAGCGCCGCCCCGCCTCCCGCCTCCCTCCCTCCCCTCCCTCCCTCCCATACCCCCACGGTCTTTCGCGCGACGGTCACGTTTGCTTTCCGCCGAGCGTTCGCTCTCCGTGATAGCGCGCGCGAGCGGGGGGGGGGGGGGGGGCGGTTCTCCCTCAGTCAGAGCGCGCGTACCCCGCGCGCTTTCGCTCGCACATACGGCGCGCGGCGACGATTTTATCGCCCTTGAAATCTATACGAAACCTTACGGCGACGGCGACGGCGATGGCAGAAATCCGGTAGAAGTGTCCATATATTTGCTATCGCAATAATAAGTGTATAAGCATTTCTTCGTGGTCCGTGGCATCGAGGAACGCCTCGTGAAGCACTTTAAGTCCGAGCACACGTAGGAGAAGTGGGGCGAAAGTTATGCACAGTGTACGGGCGGCACGCAGCAGACGACACGCCGGGAAGACGTCACGGTGCATGCGCAGTAGCGCGCAGCTGGTGGGAGCTCGGTCGAGCCGCCGCCAGCGACGCCGGCTGCCGTCACGGAAGCCGCGAGCGTTCGGCGCAATGCGGGGAAACGGAGAAGTGCGGTGGGCGTCGGCAGCACCTCTGCGCATTGCCTCGTTGGTGCTGCTACAATTTATTTTTCTCTTTCGCTCTCATTTTCTATTTCTCTCTCCCGAGCATAGTGCGCGATGCTCTGCGAGGTGGTTGCTAGGCAACGCAGTCGCAGGCAGCTGCGGCGATGCTGGTTGCCATGGCTACGGCGCGGCTGGGTTTTCGGGAAACGCGCACGTTTTACGACTGGCTTAAACAGCTTCGCTGTTAAAAAGTATCACCATCAGCATTGGCTCGAGCGTCATCGTCTTCTTCCGCAGCTGGCTCGTTGACTCGTGCTCGTGCTCGCCACGCGCTCGTGCCACTGCTCCCACGTTAGTCGTCGTCTGCTTCCACAGCTGGCCACGCAGGCAGCTGCGGCGATGCTGGTTGCCATGGCTACGGCGCGGCTGGGTTTTCGGGAAACGCGCACGTTTTACGACTGGCTTAAACAGCTTTGCTGTTAAAATCACCATCAGCATTGGCTCGAGCGTCATCGTCTTCTTCCGCAGCTAGCTCGTTGACTCATGCTCGTGCTCGCCACGCGCTCGTGCCACTGCTCCCACGTTAGTCGTCGTCTGCTTCCACAGCTGGCAGCGTTGCCGCTCATCATTCAAGCGTACAATTTCACTTCTCTTCTGTCGTCGTAATGGGGAGGCCGCGTTTACGGGGGTATGAGCCACTCATTGTCTTACGTAACGGATAGATTTATTTTGAAGCAGTTTAATTTCGAAGAATCACAAGCGACATTGGCGGGCGAATGCTGCTAAGCATGCCGCCGAGGAAAATAGAGGCATCGAACGCAAGCGACAACGGCTGACTGCGGGCATACCATCAGTGACGTCGTTCTCTCCGTCGCAGCCGTCGCATCATGGTTATAGTGTAGGTGCACCCCCACTTTCCGGTAGGGTTAGGATTAGTTTTGTTTTTACGTGGGGACATTAAGGCAAAGCCTTACAGTGTGGAATATTTGCGGGACGCTCGTGTACGGCTGTCTATGATGCCGGAATTAGATTCACTGGGTCAATATGAGAAAAACCATCTGTGGGCCAGGGGGGGAGGGGAGTAACTTTCAAGGAAAAAGTAGAAAAAAAGTCAGAGCCCTTTCACCCTGTAAAGAGAGAAGTCCAGAAAAGCTGGCGCTCTGGTGGGATTTGCTATGTTGGGGTTTAGATATATTGGGGATTTGCCATGTTGTATTTGGCTACAAAATGGTGAACTGACCCCTTCGCTACGTACTCGGGAAAGAGGTTTTGGTGCCGGCTCCGAGCAGCACAATGGGGTATTTTTTAACACTTAGAGTATGGCTATACAATGCCCGGCTCGGAAAGAAGTGGCTCGGCGTCCACGGGCGACGGCATTCCTAGCGCGTTCCTCACGCTTTTGTACGACGTTCCCAGACAAGTGTCCTTGAACAAAGCTCCGTATAGGCTCATTCACAATAGGCTGACAGGACACCGATTTTGGCCGGCCGACTGTTGGCGACAGCGTTTCCCTTTCTTTAAACCGTTGGCCACAGCATTTACTGCCCTCTAAGCTGCTGTTGCCAACAGTCGGCAGGCCAAAATAGGTGTCGTGTCGGCCTAGTGTGAATGAGCCTTATATACAACCAACGGAACTCCTCTCACAGCCACTCATTCGTTGACCGACTTTTCTCGTAGACAGGCGGGAGCCCGGAGTGAGCCGGCAGCACAGGCAGCCAAGGCCAGCAGGGCTGCGCGCATGCGTCGCAGTCGGAGAGCGGGCACACACACGCACAGTCATGCGAGGCAGCCGCCTATCTCTCCCCCGCCATTGGGCCGCCGCGCCGCGCCGCGCCTCCTCGCCTTCCTTCCATTTATCCGCGGCCCTGACCACGCAAAGGAAGACCGCCGCCGGCTTAGCCTCGCTAGCCTCCCAGCAGGGCTCAACTCTAGTCGGGCGCAACTTCAAGCAGGCTTGCCGCGCTAACCTCGCAGCCGGGCCCACCTCTATTCAGGGGGGAACGCGGCATAAAAGAAGGTTGACTGGCGCAAGAGAAGAGAGTGGGGGCTCAGCCGGCCGGGAGGGAGGAGGGGCCGTGCACTCAAAAAGACGACGACGATCGAGCCAATGCTGATGGTGATAGTTTTTTTCTACACGCGGACACGATCGTCGGGGACCTAACCCTTAACAGCTGTTAAGGGCTAGGTTCCCGACGATCGTGTCCGCGATCGCTGGTCCACGTTGGTCCTCGGCGTCCAACGCATTAACAGCTTTGCTGTTAGAGACGTCCGAATCAGCTCTATTCGCTTCTCCACAGAGCATCTGATGACGACTTTCACGTTGCTTGTCATATTTTGGAAAGCTGACTGAAGTAACCGAGTGCAAGGGTGCATCAACAAAACATCAACCACCCGTACTGTGACATTGAAGCGGAAGGCGGGCGGCACCACCAAGAACTTGTCCCACCATGCGAGTAGCGGAAGACGTTGCACTCGTGCACGTACCAAGCAGAGCTCCCCTCTGCATCCGATGCTGTAACATCGGTCACACACGTCGCGAGTGACCGATGTGGGATTTGTCGCCGTTATGGTCACGAAGAGACGCAGTGCGTGCCAACCTACGCCATAGTGACAGGCTTAACATTAAGGATGACGTGATAGACCGGCGTGGTATAGGCGCAGTGGAAGCCACGGGAGAGGAAAGATGTACCGCCTTTGGTGTCAATGCCCTTGAAGAAGGCAACGACTAGTGGTGAAGCCAAAGCGTTGGAGGGCTGGAAAAATCCATGGGATGACATGGTAGAACTAAAGAAGTCTATAGAGAAGGAAGAAGACGCCAAGGAAACATGCACCTCAGCAGCAATGACGACCAGGGAATAACCGGACCCTTTCGTCACCATGCTGCCTAAGCAACTAAACAGCGCGCCTAAGAGGTTTCGCGACGAGTCGGATGAGCAGGAGGAAAAGGAACAAGAGACAGGGAGTGGGACGACTCCACCAAAGACCCCATGGGGACGCCGACCAGCGTTTAAGCTCAAGCCCGGCGTTTCACCGAAACGCAGGGCTGCAACCACGGCTTCTCCGCATTAGCATAGGCGTTACTATAGTCGGTGACAACTTTATATCTACACTGTCCAACTCAAACAGAATTTTCTTAGATGCGCCAGCCAATTAGGTTGGCTTATTTTCGTGGCGTCAAGCAGTTATGCATGATTGAAACGGCTGTTTTCTTCATACAGGCTTTTTTTTATTTCACTGTATGTAGAATGAAACGTGAACGTTTTGGCATATTGTGTGGGTGATGCTGACATCAGTACTAAACGAAACGTAATATTTTAGCATTAAACAGTGGGCTCCTATTATCCCCTTAGCCTAGCATTTGCGTTCGCAAAGCAAGGTCATTAAGCTGTAAGCGGACTCCAACTGGCTCGGCTTTCTTTCAGAGGTGAAGGGCAGGCGGCGCACCGGCTTTTTTGGGTGGAGCTTGCACCTAATTATTACGTTCTCACTGGGTATTGCAGAGCCGAAGTGCTGCCGCTGTCTGTGGTTGGGACTGGGGTTAGTGGCCAGCGGAGTGCCCACCAATCGCAGCTCAGCCGTCACCCGTCGTCATTGTGGTTTTGACCGAGAAAACCATGGTCCGGCTGACTAGCTATATTGCCTATGCCTCATTAAGGACACTGCCGTTCAATCAAGAATGTCGAACCAACCCGCCCACCAGTTCCTCGTGAGCTAGGTCACCAAGTCAACTGAGCAGGAAATGCGAGTCACACGCGGTGCTGCTGCTGGTTTTCATTATCTTTTTATTCGTTCAAATGACAGCTAACCTTACGAGTTGTCTTGGTGTATTGACGTGGAACGTGCAGGGACTAGGCGCGGGGGCGCGTAGAAGGCGATGCCAAGTTAATCGTCTGCTTATAAAAATAATATTGACCTATTGGCGGTTCTAAAGAGAAAAATCTGAGAGTGAAGAAAATACAGAACCAGATGGTTAATGTTTTCCACCCCGGCTATTCTGTATGTGCATGACTCGCGGTGGGGAGGTCTGGTGGATGTCTGCTTCTTTTTTTGCGTAACAGTATTGGCGTAGTTGAAGCGATCACGTCATCAAAGAACGGTAAAACTGTCCTCCGTGATTTTGCGCTTTCAGAGATGCCTTGGCGGGTGATATGCGTGTATACGCTCCGAACGTAGCTCGGGAGCGGAACGTCTTTTTTTTTGTGTGTGTTGTATTCGACAGTACTTGAATTGCGAAAATTACGCCATTTCACTGAAAGATTTTAATTATATTTGCTTTCCATAAGCCACATCTAAGTTACTCAGTGTTTGTGACAAAAGCGCCTTGTGTTTAAGTTTGACTGTAAGGGAACAAGACCTTGCAGACATTAGTTATATGCTATCGAGCGAAAGGCGTGCGTTATATGCATACTAACGAGTTGACTGTCATGGCAGGTTATGTAGAATTTACGCTCCGTTAACTTTTGTAGCTTTGTTTTCAAATTATAGAGTGTAACAGTTAGATTTTGCGGTCATTGGCCAGTTATGTCAACGATAGAACAAAGAAGTATCGAAATTTAGCTGGGACTTATGGAAGCTGAACCGTGAGCTCCGACAAGACGGTGCTTTCCCAAAGGCAGTGCAAGAAAAGTTCGAGAAATTGCTCAGCACAGCTACGTCAGCTTTTTTAAAAAATTTTTTTATTGCAGAATGGGAACGGTCCAAGAGCGACGTAAATTGACCGCAATTGAAAGGGCATGCGCGCTCCGGGATAATGAAAATGAGCGGGAAAAGAAATCACATCTCACGTTGCATGATGCATGCTCTGCGCAGAAATTGCTTCGCCAGGCTTGTTTACGAAAGAAATCAAAGAAGTCTTTGAAGTCATAGATTAAGGAAAGTACCGGAATGTGGTGTGGAGAGACGCCAATCAAGCGAGCAATCAGCGACGCGAAGAAGCACGCGGTTCCCAAAGAAATAAGAGAAATAATGTATGAAGGCCAAGCCACTAATTATGTTGAAATGATGAAGTGCGCATCTTTATCTTATTATGAAAGCTTGCGAGGAAGAAGACCTGTGATATTGAACGTATGAAAACTGAATTTTTGCCATTATTGCCAACAATGTCGTACGAGGTCTGCGACGCGCTCCAAAGACGAACAAGTCTTTCAGAACTTGAGGATGCGATAGACGATTTCAGTCCCGATAAGTCTCCGGGGCCTGATGCTCTTGGAGAGGCTTTCTTCGAGAGCTTTAAGCGTGCGATTAGGAGTAATACTACACCGCGTGAGGCGTACGAGAACAATGAAGCGCGGCTTTCTTAATCACACATTATTTTAATTCCTCAAGCTGAAGATCCAGCGAGTCATTTGGTGGTACAAGTCTGCGGTGCAAAAGGCCGTGCAGAATACAATCAGTTTCATGGCATCTATTTAAGGACTTCAAGAAAGCTTCGCTTCACAGATTCGAACATGTGGGTTGTATTTGCATATTTGTTTCTATAAAATATTTCTATGGCGCAGTAAGACTTGGCGCACAGGAAACAATGCGCACGAAGGTCACCTTCCATTGGTGCTAATGATTGGTCATATTCTAGATGGCCAGAATGAAATATGTTAAAACTTCCGTTTAAAAAGAAATAATGAGTGCGGTAGCTTTTCTAGAACGGTGACGTCTAACACTGAAATACATAGACATGCTAACAGCGATACCGCACTGCTCATTTCCCGGGCTTCTCCGAAGCTGGTCATGCCCTCGCGCACTGCACATCGGCGTCTATGGATAAGGCGACGGTGGCATGCGCAGAAGCAGTACTGAGCTCACCAAAAGCAGCTCCGCCGTTTACTCTTGGAATGACTCTAAATGCATGCCGCCCTAAAAGCAACAGATAAAATAAAAAAAAATAAAATAAAAAAATAAAATAAAAATAAAGACCGTATACAAATCCGAAACGAACGAAGACGTTCTCGCTGTGCTCTTGAGATACTATAAGGCAATAAAGTGAAAATAGAAAATACTGACAAGGAATGAAGAAATTAGAACGAACCGACGGTTTCCTCCAACGGGCTGCTGCGGGCCGATGACAGAGACGAGGCGCAATGTTCGCCATCGTTAGGTTCCATTCAGGCTAATAAGTAGCCCCCGTCACCGGAATGTATCTGTATTTTGAGTATGTATAAAAAGGCTGGTTTTCTTGTAATAAACATTCAGTTGGCAGTCAGCGCTTGTCCTGAGGTCTTCGTTCCTTTCTCGTCCTTGTTCATTACGCGCTGTTACTTCATACCTTCGCTCAACTATGAACCAACTAGCCCTCATCAAGTTGTTACTAATGTACTTGAATTTTGCCGTGTACTGGGGCGAAATCGCGCAAGCATCTCGCTTTTCGAACATTCGCTTGCGCTCTTGTGATAAGCCGGCGCCGCGCTTTCGTCAGCAGGTCGTCAGCGCGGCACTGGCGGGAGAAAAATCGAACACCGCCTACTTGGTGACGTAGGAGGCGAAGCGAAAGCTTATAAAGAGAGGTGCTTGTGCGATATCACTCCAGTTCATCACTTTAGCTGATGAGTGAAGTGAGTGGCATAACTTTATTTGAAATCCGGCGATTAACTCACGTGTTATATTTTTCAGCGCCGACTTTTGTGTGACCGTCATTTCTGTGAATAATTGGATTTTTATTGCGATAGCAAATATGTGGACACTGACGGCGAATTTTCGCCGTCACTTTTATATTCCGTATAAAGTCAAAGTGTGACGACAAGATAGCGCCAAGCACGCCGTATGCTGTGAGAACGAGTGAAAGCGGACGAGTGAGCAAAGGAGGATTGTGGCTTGATGCGCAATCATCCGTGTTATTAAATAGTAAGCGAATGTTCTCTGCAGTTTATGCAGTCGATAAAGCTGCCATCAATTTCTGATTGGTGTGACACATGGAAAATAAAACGCCACGGGACGAAGAGCAAACTAATGAGAATTTCTCCTAAAATTTCCACCAACGCTTGAAAGTATAACATAAATGGTTGCGCTCTCGAAGAAGTGACTACTTACAAATACTTAGGGGTCCACATAAATTCTCACCTGTCTTGGCAACCACACATGAATAGTTAATTTATTTATTATCATTAGAGATTACATTGAGCGTGTTGGGTATGTTCGTCAAAGAGCAAGGTATGTTGTTGTTAATGCTAACCGCATGGTTTGGTACCTGCGCCGTAACTTTTCAATGGTCCATTCTTCTCTTATACTACTTCTTTATAAAGCTTTCGTTCATTCCAAACTAGAATATGCATCAACTGTGTTGTATCCAGTTACTGATAGTTTATTATAGTCACCTCGAAGCTGTACAAAATCAAAGCGCACGCTTCATTTTGTCTAACTACTCCCGTCTTTCCGGTGTTTCATCATTGAAAACAGCCTTGCGGCTTCTGTCCCTTTCGTCACGCAGGAAAATAGTACGTCTCTGCTTATTTTATAAGATTTACTACCACAACCCTAGTCTTAAGCAAGAATTACTTTCGAATCCTTCATTCATATCATCTCGTATCGACCATCTTCATTAGTGCTTGTTCCTCGATGTCACAAAAACCTCCACTTTCATTCTTTCGTTCCTCAAACTTGTAATGATTGGAACCACTTGCCCACCTCCATTGTATCTATTACGGGTCCCAGTGATATTAAAACGCGCTTGAATAGGTTACATGATATTCGCCTTGTGTTTTTTGCATTTATTGTTACCACTCCCTTCTGTAACACTCTATGCTCCCTGAAGGTATTAAAATAAATAAATAAATAAATAAATAAATAAATAAATAAATAAATAAATAAATAAATAAATAAATAAATAAATAAATAAATAAATAAATAAATAAATAAATAAATAAATAAATAAATAAATAAATAAATAAATAAATAAATAAATAAATAAATAAATAAATAAATGTTACTTTGTTTAGTTGTCTAATACTTTGTATAGCAAACGTTTGTAGGTGATCTTGACCCCAGAAACAATTTTGCAAATCACGAATAAATAATTTTGCGTTAAATTATCGCGCGGCTCTACAGCCATTGCTCAATGGCTGTGACGTGTTGGTACTAAGCACGAGGCTGAGGGCTGAAATCTCGCTCATCGATACGGTATTACAACAACAACAAAAACAACAGCAACGCAAGAAAAAAAAATAGAACAAAACTCAAGAGGCACAACGTTTACCAAAAGTCTGAAATTCCTAACACCATTTCCTGAAAGCCTTCCGTATTCAAAAGAGTCTCGAACTTTTTTTATTTTCATGTTTTACAGGCCTGTAATGCATAGAGGCTTTGTTAATCATAATTTTAAACCTTCTCATTGCCTCTCACTATTTTAACTGGGTGACACAAAAATAGCTTCAATGTTTATAGCCCCCCACCCCCCTCCACTCCTCCTCTCTAAAAAGAAAAATAGCGAGAAACGAAGACTGAAAATACACAGTAAATGGCTAGTTTATTACGCGCACGTTATCCGACGGACTAAGTTAATCACGCATATGTTTATTAATAACTGTAGAGGTGAGTTGCAGTACACCGAAAGAGCGAGAAGGCACTCAGAAGCGGCTCCTACATTGAAACAAAATAACGCAGCGCAACTTAGACCAGCAAGAAAACCGAAAGGGCGACCCAGGAGACGTTATAAAAGACCAATTTGAAAGCAAAAAAAAAATTCAGAAAAACTGGGCCGGAAACAGGATGAAAGGAGAATCGACAAGGGCCGGTGCTTTTATGCCATGCGAGGAATAGGGCACACACATCTGGAGGCAAGGGCCAACAAGCGGAGAAGCAAAAACGAAGAAACGCTAATTTGGCTCGCGCCACTGGTGATTAGAGCGGCAGATTGCGCAAGGCACAGAAGACAGAGAGAGGTAGAGCGCTGCCGAGAAAAGGGGAGAAGAGGAACACGCCCATGTGCTGCTTTTTCGTGTTGGCCATAAGCAGCTGCTGGCAACTAAAGTCTAAGTCTGGCCGAGCGCCCAACTCAGGACCCGCGCCTGCGCACTGTATTCAGTCATTATGTTCGCGAGTCAATTACAAACACATGCGACCTACCCGACTCCCTCACCCTCCGTACTAACTCACCGCACCATCCGCACTGACTCCACTGCCCCGCGCGTGACTATATACGTAAAGCGAATTACCGAGCTTCTCAAGCGGGAATGCAAAGGAACCAACGGCATCGTCGTCGTCGTGGTTGTTGTTGTTGTTGTCCTGTCATCCTGAGTGTTTATGGCACATACCCACTCTAGGGGATGGGCCACGAATCGGGTATAGCAAGAAGATGCGGACAAGGATCACGGACTCGCTGCTCCGTTTCTGTTTTCTCCTTCTTTCTATTATTAATTATTTGTACCTCCAATTAAGATCATTACAGATGAGTTACCAATATTGATGAAAATTGAAATTAATAACAAGAGAGTCTCAAAATAATGCTAGTTCCTTATTCTGATAAATTACCGATGGCAGAATGAAACAACAAATCATCTTTACATGTGGTAACAGTAGAGGGAAGTCAGTTCCAATCATGGCACGCGTGTGGAATAGATGAATCAGAAAGGTTTCGCTTTTATAAGCTATACCACCCCCTTTTGTGATAAAATCAAGATAATATTCCTCAAGTTGAAACGAGCCAGCTATCGCGTAATGTTGTTTCACGATAAAAAAAATAGCGCAGCTTGCACTAAGTTGCTCAAGGCTGGAGAAACAGCGGAGCTGGTGATTACCTAGGTTCTTCCAGTTTCGCTAGGCTCGCCTAAGTTTTGCTACATTCGGCTAAGTTTTGCTAGGCTCCGGATGATACTCCGGATGAGCACGCAATCGCCACATTCGTTCTCGACTGGCCGTACGACGAGCTTCCAGCTGAGCGGCTTCTTCTTCGGGAGTCTTGTATTTTTTCGGCCGTCCCATGTTACATTTACTGAGTGCGAAGTCTACGAGAGTTGTGTGTGTCGCCATTGCGGTGAAATAATCTTTATAATCATTGTGACGTCATGGCCAAGATTCACAAAGTGTTGTCATGACTAAGCAAAGCAAGAATTGCGGCGCGAAGCAATGACATGGCTGGGCGAAGCTGGGTAAGTGATTGCTAGGCGCCCGCATTGATGGAGCGGGTCTGCTGGAACGCGGTGTCGGCATTGGAACGCGGTGTCGGTGTTGCAAGCTGCGCTATGCAACGCGCAGTGACGCCATCGCTGGAGCGGTGGAGGAGGAGCGTCGCCGGAGCTAGAGAAGTGAGGCGCAGCTGTGGCAGATGGTTGCTAGGCAACGCAGGTGACGTCATCGTTCAGCGAAGTATTTTTTTGTTCGCGACACACGGACTGACGCTCGGCTTAAACAGCTCCGCTGTTAGAGAATTAAATCTGACAACTGATACATCAAGAGATTGAATCTGTATAAGCGAGTTCTCACCTGTGAAAGAGAGGCCACCCAGCTTGAGTCGGCTCTCAGCTGAATGACGTTGCTCTGCTAATGCAAATGCTAGGCCAATTGAAAAATAAAAAATAGTTGTATCACGCTGAATTATTACCTTTGGCTGAGCATTTATATCAGGATCACCCTTAAAGTTTTGGTCAGGACGTTCGGGTTTCATCCTCAAACCAGCTACACAAGGACCAATCTGTACGGAGAAAAACATTGTTTAGAACATGCAAAACCACTTGATTTAGGGAAATAAGCTTACCTAATTGGCTTGCGCATAGAGAAGCCAAGTTTTTTTGTCAGTGGACAATGCGGTACATAACCGTGTCTCGAGGCAAAGTATTCCTACAGCCAGAAGGATGCCCAAATTCTTGTTGCCTGAGTAGAGACTCTGTGCTCGTGCGTGCCGCCGGTGTCAGTCATGAATTCGAGGCTGACAATAATGTTTTTGCATGTGCACTGTAATAGCGTTTTTGAAGTGGAAGTGGCAAAGCCGGTGTCAAGCAGACACCATTTACTGTTTTGTTTGCTCATTTGTTCTGTTTATCTCAAGTACGACGCTATGCATGTGCAACACGTTATATTATACTCAATGCTGATACCGCAGTTGCACACGTGCCTACGGGTGAATAAATGTTCTTGTGCATTATGCAAATCATGTCTGTGTTAGACAGCGTTCATATATTCTTTTACAAGCGAAGTTTGTTTATGTCTGCCTGAAATACCGTGTGTGTTTGCAGAAATAATCATCATCAGCAATGACTCGAGCGTCGTCGTCTTCTTCCACAGCTGGCACGTTGGCGCCCCTCGGCGTAACCGCGTGAACGCGATCGTGCCACTGCTCCCGCATTCGTCGTCGTCGTCTTCTTCTTCCACAGCTGGCTCCGTTGCCGCTCATCATTCCAGCGTAGAATTTCACTTCTCTCCTGTCGTCGTATTTGGGAGGCCGCGTTTACGGGGGTATGAGCCACTGCCTAAGGGGATATGAGCCATTCATTGTCTTAGGTGGCGGGCAGATTTAATTTTGAAGAAATTTCACTTTGAAGAATCGCAAGCTGTAATGACGGGCGGATGCTGCTAACCACGCCGCCGAACAAACCCGAGACATCGAACGCAAGCGTTTGTGGTTCGACAACAACTTATCCCTCATCAGTGTGATCCGCTCCGACGAACAGCGACACAACGTCTTGGTGAGTGAACATTACGCTACTTGTGGAGAAGACCTTGGTGAATTTAGAGTTTGCGTTCCGTGTAAGGAATCTTTAATCAAGGGAAAACTGCCTTCGTTCAGCACTGTGAACGGGTTATGATGATAATAAGCAAATCTTCACAGAGAGGAAGGGCCGATGATTTTTTTTTATGTTTAGGGGTTTGTCTGTTGAACCATAGCCTCGCTCGAACGCTCTGCACAGCACCACGGTCTTAGCTTTCACAGCCGCTTTTTGTACAAACTCCTAGCTGACCTCCAAACATGAAATCGGTAAACGCGACGTATAAAGCAAAAATTACAGATAGCTGGTTAAAAAAATATACTCCCAGTTAGGTTGTCTATTCAAATGAGATATATGCGAACTCACTTATTTTTTACAATCATGGATTGTTGAGCTTTAAGGCAAATTCGGGGCTTCGACACACGTTGAGTTGCATTCACATTTCACATCGACCACCGCCCGTCGGACCCCGGCTTTCACGACTGGAAAGACGTTGCGGCTACCTTTAAAAGCTTCGCTGTAAAACTGTAAAACTGATATAGTCGTGGAACTTTGCGTTGCGTTGAGAATGGTTTTAGACCCAGGTTTTGTAGCGGTAGCCCATACTGTTGATAGTACCAAAATAATTCTTCTTCAACAGCGAAAGATGGTAAGTTTAGTCACTGAAAGGGGCCACCTAACCCTAAACATTAGCCAGTATAAACAGCAGGGTGAAAAAGAGCGGGACAAAAGGTAACAAGCAAGAATGTATCAAGAAGGTTCTTCTGCACACTCGAAAGAAGCTCATTATGCGCGTACGCTGTAAGCAGGGCGGAATGTGAGGGCCAATTTTCAGTGCTGTTAGGTTTATGTAAAAATGCTTTTTTTTCTCGAGGACGGATCCAACGTTTTCTACCTTTAACACATAATTCGCAGCAATTATGTTTCCGTTCGTTAGACCGAAAAAAATCGCCGGAAAAAGAGCGGAAATTAAGTTACTTCCGCGATACCACATCGATCAATTTGCATTACCAGAAGCGCGGTCTTTCGTGGACATCTCTCATGCACAATTCTAATTTCTCGTCCATTAAGGCACAACTTATTGAAGAGATTTATGATCTGCTGTTTTATCTTTATTTTATTTTTCATGGGCAAGAAAGAGCGGCGCAACTGTTCAGATCGCTAAATATGGAAACCGTTCATTTTACAAGTAATCGCACTTTGGTTTTGTTCTTATCTTCGAAAACGCGTGTATTGGAGAGGTGTTTATTTTTATTCTATATCAGGTGTAGATGCCGTGTGGCTGTATTTGCTTTCCTCTTTTGTTTACCGAAGTAAATAAAGTGCTCGCTAAGAATTATTGGTTAGTCCACTTTACCTGGCCGTGCAGCCCATGTGGAGAAGTGTAGCAAAAAATTAAATTAGATTATGGGGTTTTACGTGCCAAAACCAGTTCTGATCATGAGGCACGCCGTAGTGGGGGACTCCGGAAATTTGGACCACCTGGGGTTCTTTAACGTGCACCTAAATCTAAGTACACGGGTGTTTTCGCATTTCGCCCCCATCGAAATGCGGCCACCGTGGCCGGGATTGGAGAAGTGTATCGTATGCCTCCGTATGAAGCCGTTGTGAAATGTCATTCAGTTTTTTTTTTGACTCAATATGAAAATGATCGCACTGCTGCGGCTGTTGAGTGGGTGACATAGCCTAGTCAAGCACCTTCCCGGCATTTTGCGATGCCTTCCAAGACAATTTATCGCAAGACGATTTGTGTGAATTTTGTTGAATAAAAAATGAATGAATGAATGAATGAATGTCGTTAGATGGTTTGAACGTCACGTGCCCACCGACTACAGCATGATCGAATTTTCCGCTTACTGTCCTCCTCCATTGTTGACCAGTTGTGCTGTCCCACCTGCGCTTTATGAAACACGTTGCACATGGTTGCGCATGGTGGCCGCATGGGATGCATTTATGACACCTTTTCGCGCGGCGCCGACAGACGTTTATGCGTCAAGTACGCATCGATGAATAAGAACACTACGCTGATGCTTGAAATTTTCGTTAACGGATATCTGCTTTTTTAAGCGATCGCAGAAAAGGCATCTCGGCCTGATTTGCACTATGGTCATCCGGTAATTTAAAAGGCATTAGTCACCGCCACACGAGTGTGCTATCACTATAAATATACTCTAAATATACGTTTAAGTGGTTGTCGCTTATTTGGACCTGCCCGTTTACGCAAGCGGGTAAACTTAGCACTGATAGCTAGTGGAAAGTACATGATAGAAAGACATGATAAAGAGAAAACGTGAGCGGACGAATCGATA
Source organism: Dermacentor silvarum (assembly GCF_013339745.2). NCBI lineage: Eukaryota > Metazoa > Arthropoda > Arachnida > Ixodida > Ixodidae > Dermacentor > Dermacentor silvarum. The sequence goes on along the minus strand of NC_051157.2, from coordinate 69,825,018 downwards.
ACTATTGAGCACGTAGTTAGTGGCAAGCATAGAGTTTCACACTATAAAACCTGGAGGGAAATGTGGCGCTGCTGCGCCGTGGTATGCAAGGGAATGCCGGTATATTGTGGATTCGGATTGGCATCGTACTTGGAGAGCCAGAACGCCTTGAAGACGCGCCTGGCTAGCACCGTTCCTTCTGTCACAATGATTCATTTCCTGCTAAAACAGGACGTAAAAAACTGCTTTAGCTTTATTATTACACAAAAACATGTTTTGTTTAATTCTGAGGACATACTATTGGATGAACAATTCTATGAAACGTAAAAAGTATGAGCTGGCTGCTAAAGTTGGAGGGCAGACGACAAGATTCTCGCTCGCTTTGGAACAACTTGTCGTCTGTTCTTGCTTTTCTTCGCTTGATGCTGCATTGTAGGTGAGTAAACTTTATTGAGAGATGTAATATGGGTGGACGAAAGCCTTTTATGTAGATTTTATTTTAAGAACGCGTTATTTGTGTAGCCATATCCACGTTTCAGACGAAGCCTCATACAACACCAGCCAAGACAAGCCTCGCAGACACATAGCCCATCATTCCCGTGAGGGCACGGCAACCCTTTAAGAAACTTTAAGAAACTTTTAGACGGTGGCGCCTGTTTACCCTCTAGGTGTTATAGTGAGAAACTCTATGGTGGCAAGTAAACAATGCAGGAGAGGCTTCTCCCATAAAAGCGTGACGCGTCTGTCATTTATGCTTCCGCGCTTCAAGAAATAGTTCCCTTACAAATACCAATGGCACAAAGAGGGCTAGGCTTAGTGGTTCAACAACGATGAGCATGCCGCGGTCAAGAACTGCATGCACGCCCTACCAAAATCTGCGACTTTCTTTGTGCCCATACCAAAAGTATGAAGAACGATGACTAACCCATGAAGTACGATGTGACTAACCTTGTGGGCAAAATACATCCTCGCCAACTGCAGAAACTGTTTCTTCACCTAACTAGAAGATAATTTTTATCTACGGGTTTTATGCTGTAATTACTAGCGTGAGGTAATGACAAAAGGCTTAGCAGTTAATTGAAAGCCACCAGTGATCTCGGCTAAAAAATTGAAGAGACATCCATGACCACACGAAGCGAATATTTTGATTCCGCTTTGAGAATTATAATATTATTACTATCGTGACCCTGGTCCCGCACGATCTGACCTGCTGAATTCACAAAATCTAGATAAACTTCAGAAGCAACACTTACGGCAACTTGTCCAATGTGTTGGAATTTTCAAATTTTGTGTCCTTGTGACTGTCCAATCTACTTCGGGATTGAACGCAACGGTGGCATGAAATGTCACAGGTCATGGAGAAATGATGCTGGTATATTATTCAACTTTCCTTTTTTGTAGATTAGAAAATAATTGATCGCACTTGTTTTCTGATCGATGTTACTCTTGCTTCGCCTTGCAGTGTGTTTTGTTTTGTTTCCGTTTTATTGCTAGTTCCTTTCAGCGCCGCGAAACGCATCAGCATCTAACATCAACGTCTTCATGAGAGTAAACACCGGTCGATCGTTGGGTCGATCCATTGATCGTGTGCACAATAGCCCAGAAAACCCTTATTCTGCCATCGATCTTAATCGCTTACTGCATATTCCCAGCTCTGCTATGGACAACAGCCTAGAAGAATGTACCGCAGAAAATAATGTAAATTTATGACTTCATGGGTGTCTAGTTTGAATAGAGATAGTTACAAATCAAAAGTGACCCTATAGGAAAAAAAATTAACTGCGAGAGTCACATCGTTTGCCTCTTTGTTCATTGCCTATATTGTTTTTTCTTTAAAAAGACAGCATTGCTTTATTTGTGTAAAAAACAGCATGTATGACTGTCCCTCTAGACAGCGGGCATATTGTATCACGACAGCGGCACCAGAAATATCAACAAACGCAGATAAAAACAAAACTTCGTGCGAGCGGGGTAAGCGGTAGTACGCACAATTAGGCAAGCACAAACCTTCTGCCATTGATTGTTCCTACGCGTGGGAATGGACCATTCGGTTCTGCTTTTTTTTTGCGTAGCCTTTGTTCTTCTCTTGTGAGCCCGTCGAATGCAAGCAAGACCATTTCCTGTGTACCGAGCAAGGTAAACTCACTGCTCTGTCCCGATATCCAGAAGTTCCGGTGTCAGTTTGCGACAAAAGCGGCACGCGACAAACTTCTCCATTAGACTAGAAATGCACCGTAGAAATTTTCTTTTTTTTCTCACAATGGTGTAACAAAGCCGTTTTTAGACCGCGTCTAGACGGCGCGGTAAACAACAGTGGATTTCGAGCTACGACAAACCGGCTGTCTAATCAACTCACGAGCGCCAAAAACCATTAGCAGTCACCACTCACTTTGCGGATGTGTACCTAGCCAACACAACCAATTGTGAGCTCATGCCGATTCTCGCAACGGCTGATGAATGTCAGAGTTTACGCAACTTGCAGATGTCGCGACCTCACTCCTGAGTTGGCTCACTCAGATTCACCCGGACTGGTAAGTCTGATAATGAGTGAGCCCGGATGAGCCTGCTTTTGGCGAGCCTGAGTCCCACTGAGTGCAGTGGAGCCTGAGTTAGTCCTAGGTTATATATTTTGTAAGCGAATCTAAGTGAGTTCTGTTTATTTTTACCGGCCTGTGGACGCAAGTCACGCGGGTAAGGTTTAAAAGTGTATTTGGTTATGTCTCTGCGAAAATAGGCGCTTGATTCATGAATGCTCAATTGAAGTGAGCATCTTGCAGTGGAAGTCAAAAATGCTGTTCTGCGCTTAAGGAAAGAACACTGTGGTGGTGCGAGGCACAGTGGTTACTTGTGTACTGTGCACTGCGATGAGCCCGCTCTTAGCTTTCTTAGGCCAGTGAGACATCGATTATGATAGGCCAAAGGTAACAGGCGCCACCATTTAGGCTGATAGTACGAAAACGGTAGAGTGGTGCCGCAGCAGAGTGTTGTGGGCTCGTTCGAAAACAGGGAAACAGTCGCACTAGTGCTTTATGCCGGCGCCATCATTACTTAGTGCGGGAAAATGAATCAATGAAAAAAAAAGGAGTGAGGGATACAGAAAGCAAATTAGTGGAAAACGAATGGCGGGAAGACCACAGGAAGGACTAGGTATAAAATACAATCACTACTACTACAATCAATCAATCAATCAATCAATCAATCAATCAATCAATCAATCAATCAATCAATCAATCAATCAATCAATCAATCGATTGCTTAGTATAATGTTCCGGACCAGCTACGGAGCCTTCGCACTGCTGCACATAAAAGTATAACGTGAGACAAAAATGTACAGAGAAGACAAATGTGGTGGGCGCCGTGCTTCACCCCGTGCTTTCGGGCTTACCAGCGCAACGCCATTGCATCTACGAAGGAGGGCCGTAGTTCCCCAATATCGCTAGATTCCCCTAAAGGAGTTCCTGGATCCCACAGAAAAAATAAAAAACGCGTCCTATAATTTGAGACACTCTAAGCTCCATCGCACCTGAATGCTGGAAGAATGCAGTCAACAGTTTTTTGAGACTTTGTAAACCCTACTGCAGTGTTCTTCCGATGGCTCCGACAACCAACTCACTCCGTGTATATTTCGCTCGCCAGTTAAACGTTCGGTGGGCCTTACGGGTGCCTAACACTTGGCTGCACGCTACCGGAGACATATAGAGTCGGCAACGAGCCTTCTTGCAAACGTCTTCTAATCGACCATAGGTGCCACATCCATCTAGGTCACGTCTACTGCGCTATACAAGACGCTACAACCAGTATTCTTGAAGGATGCCAGGTGCGGACCGCAGGTTTATACTTTGTGATGATCTCATCTTTAATCAATTGAACGCCATTGCAAGAATCATAATGGTACGGATTGGATGGCGGGTGATTTGCCTGTAAGAATATTTATTCGCAGTGCACCCCCTCCCCTTTCTCATTGCCGTCAGGAATACTTCCAATATACACGCTGTCGTGGTAAAAGCTCACGTAATCACAGAAGTAAGCTTCTTCTTATAAACGATCATACTGTAGTGAAGCGAGCTCTACAGGCGCCTGCTGCGTGCGTGCAAGTTTAAACCAGATCGACGCGTGAGAATGCACGCTATCAGTGGCAAAACAAATCTCTTACAGTGCACCATGAAACATTGTTATTTCATCAGGCAATAGGCATCAATGAACCTCCCACGTTTTTATGGGATGTTTGCCGTGGCGCTGGCTTTCCAAAAATATTTTTATCATTTATTATTTTTAATTCCAACTTTCCGTTTGCGCATCCAGTTTGTAACTTAACCTTAACGCTGGAGATTGTATGAACATATTTCAATCGCTGAGTAATCAAAAAGCTACGCTCGTTATTGAAGGGCTACACTCGTGCACTCGGCACCAAGTATTTATCTTGCATAGAAAGACTCCTTAATAAACACGTAACAGAAGTTAAGAGCCATACGATGGCTCCTTACTTCTGTTTTTGCGTTTTTATATGCCGTGTTACACAACTTCAGCTAAAAAACTTCCACAAGATTATTAAGGTTCACAGAAGAAGGAGGGATAATATATGTGTCGCAGATATAAGCTTTCAATATCAGAAGAGCTTTTCGAGCTTCACAGTGGAATAATGGCTACTAGCTCAAACATAAAAAATAGAATAATCGTAAAGATGAAAGGTTCACCCTTAGAGCACGATTGAAGTATTTTTTGAGATAATCCAAAGAAAAATTTTACGCATTGCTCATTCAGTACTGAGTGCGTACGTCGCCAGGAAGTTCTGACTCCTAACACGACAACTGTATTTAAAAGGACATAGCGCTCGAGAAACAAGTGAAGTGACTCGTTTTACTGCGGCAAGTGAAAAAAAGAAAAGAAAAAAAATTATAGTACGACAATATATTTTGCTGTTACTTTATATATGGTATGCGTAATGTAGATGTTTGGCTCGACTTTAGCGCATTAATTAAGGATATGTCAGCCAGCCCTCGGACATAGTTCCGTTACACGACTTCGCACTTGATAACTTCGCTCGGGTAGGTATGCATACTTTTTAGAGGAAAATACATGTGAATAATTAGTATGGCACAAATATCAAGCGATAACGACGTCTGGACACGTACCGACGACAAATTAAAACCCGGGAGCACCTAGTTTTAATGAGCTGCACCTGAATGGTGCCCTTTGTTCTTCTATATGCCCTGTCGTATTGTAAGACCTGCAGTATTGTGTGACTTGAGCTGCAGCGTTGACCGGTCGCGCCTAGACGAAGAATATAATAAAACATTTTGCCGGTATCGGTTATTCATTTCTCGGATGTGCGATTTGCAAAGCAACACGCACACGTTGACTTCTCGCTTGAGCTGGCTGGTTAACTAGATACCGTTAGTAGCGCGCGAGAGAAGTGTCATATATAGATTTGTACCTCCGCCGTATACTCTCGTCTTTTTCATCAACAAAGCCTCGTCCGCTCTCTCACCCTCGCGATCGGGAGAATGTTTCTTGCTCTCAAGTCATTACCTTTCTTGCTTGTTCAGAAAACGGAAGACGAATTTGCCCTGCCGCATCGTATCAGCCTCTTTTATGGCCTGCCTTCCTAAACCAGTCATTTAGGCGATGCCTGGGAAGAAGCGATACATTAAGAAAGTACAAAATAGAAAAAAAAAGTGTTTAAAAGCGACACGAAAATGGAGAGGGGCTCCTGCACCCAGGTTAACGAAATCTGTATCTGGTACTTCAACGTAATTGAAGTGTAGGCGGAAAAAAGGACATTCACTAGCCGAGATACAGAGTGTGCGCGTAAGGCCAACGGGAATCGAACATAGATAAGGAGAAAGATGTCTGCGTTGTCTGCAAGAGCAGTTTCGCTAAGGCGGCCTCTCATTTTGCCCTCGTTGAAATGAAACTAATAATGAGGCCGTCATCAGTCACGCTTCCTGAGTGCATCGGCGCTTCTGTGTCCTTCCCGCTGAATATGCGGTGATGCTCCAACGTGCGGTGTAGATTATCTACAGGTCGTTAGGTGCCGGGATTTCGTCTAGAGGAGGAGGCAAGCGTTGGTCGGGACTCCATATAGCTTCTGCAGAACATTAGGAATGGTCTGTAGTTCTTTTCTTTCTTGTCTTTTTCTTTTTTTTATCGAGCCACATCTTGAATCTACACTGTAACGACGTGTCGTAGATTTTTAAACTCGCATTTTTTCCTGTCTTTTTAAGGCCGCAAGTGGCGCACGACAGAGAATTTAGTTTTCCCTTACGCATTTGAAGGCAGACCGCGAACGTCAACGCGCAGAAAACATGACAAAAGAACATTGACTGTAGTCAATGTTTTTTAGCAGGTTGTATAGTTGTGGTTCAGCGCCAGTGTGCCAGTGTGTTTCAATGTACGTCAATGTATCATCAAGTGCGCTGCCGTTCAATCAAAAATGTCCAGCCAAGTCACGCGACAATTCCTTCCGGGCAGTTTGTATAGAACTATTACTTTCAGACGTAGTGGCGACTGTAGTCAACATTTTGAGAGGGTTGTAAATAAATAATAGTCTTAGTATTCGTGCGCTGTTCTTTTATATTTTGTTATAAAGATTTAGATTTCACCCACTCTCGGTGGTATAATAAATGTTGCAGTTGTCGTGCGTGCTTTCCTCTCTGACTTCTGTGAGCGCCCCTGTACTGAGAACAAAGGGTTAACTTTGCCCATACGTGTGTAATATATGAATCTTGCGATGCGTACCTGATTGCGTTCCACTTAGATTGTATATGTACCCGATTGAGTTCCACTTGGAACGCAGTCGGGTACATATACCATACTTCATGCAGAGTAGTAGACTATCGTATAAATAAACAGCGAAAGTATTCAAGGCCACCGAGGGCCTAGTTTTTTTTAGTTAGTTTCTTTTTATGGTTATAGGAAGTTCATCTGGGTGTACAAAGCAAGGTTTGGCACGAAAGTGCTGAACCCGCCGTATGACTATGCGACGTCAGCATGCGTCACCGTCCAGCATTCATGGCCGAGACGAGATGCCGCCTAGAGAAACAAACGAAGCCTTCAACTGCTTGTGCTTTTTTTTTCCCCCTCCATCAAGTCGAGTATCTTCTCGTGACAGGTAGAGGCGCTGGCGGTACGCGCAAAGTCAATTACGGCGGTAAAACGGCTGCGAAAATGCGCGTATACAGGGAGCTGAAGCTTTCGAATGTCGCTTTCCCCGTAGCCAAACAGAAACAGACAGAGTATTCGCAAGCCGACAGAGTCGATATGCTCAGCTAGGTTGATTGAATCACTACCGCTTGGACGAGTTTTCGACGCGTCCCTAATTGCATACTGCCGGCGGCCGAGCGTTTCCACGCCTGGGGTCTCTGGACCGCAGTGAGCGTATCGAGGTGGAAACGGTTCCGTGCAAGTCTGAGCTCGCTGTTTCGATATGTATTCCAGTGATGCAAGGGGGCTTGCGGAGAGATGGTTTGCGCGTTATTGCCAAGAGGCACTGTTGCGTGACGCGTTGATGTTTACCGCATTCATCCGCGCATACGTCGTCCACCACTTCTGTAGCAGTAACGATGGAACAAAAGATGTGCAGATCTAACATGCAATTCGGAATCTACGTGAATGGGAGCTTTAGTGAAGCTTGCAATTAAATGCTATGTAAATAAAGACGATGCGTACAATTGCGCTTGCTCTCAACATATGCAATGCGTAATCTCGTGCAATGCCTATGTTTGTCCACCACAACGCTCACAGCTTCTTTCTCTCGCAATTTTTATTTTTATGCAGTACATTGCTCGCAAGCTACGCCTAAATGCGAGCGCAAAATCAGGCTGATGCACAGTGTCTGTCGTCTACACAATGTTTTCGCGAGGACGAAGGTGATGTATGATGCTTGTCAAAGGAAGAATGGCGATGACAGTTGGACGCAGAAAGGAGTACGATAAACCCCAATATAAATTTAATGATCCTGTATCTCTTGTGAAGCACTGCATTGACACATATAGATCCTGGAGGTGTAACCAAGAATATTTACGTGTATTTTGCTTTATCATCCGAACATAACGAGATTTTTTGTGATGAATGTTAATTTTACCCCTGTTGAACACGCCTGCTATTTTGATTCGAGTGGGAATGCGGTCTACGACCTTTATTTTTGCAATACACGAAAGCATGGGAAGCTTGATGCCGAACACGTGGACGTTTCATCGCCATTATTATCCCTGCCTTCTAATCCTTCGTTATCGGTAGTCAACGTTTGGGTGTAGGTTACCTGAAAGAGCGAAGCTCCTCTTCTCGCAATACAATTTTGTGTTCGCTTCAGAAACAAGCATTGACAGAAACCGGAAACGACATTACTGGGTTCCTAACTTTACGGTTATCTTCGGTAAAAGATTGGCAGATGCTTTCCCGAACTGGTTATGAATAAAAAAAAATGTTTTCGTACTACAACTGGGCGACTGCAATGCTGTGAACATTGTGGCGCCCTGTCATTGAATAGCTGCCACCAACGTCCACACAAACACTCGACAGGAGCGAAATGCAAGAAATCCTCCTGAACTTAATATTTAGGTGGGTGCACGCTCAAGAACCCCACGTGGTCAGAATTAATCTGGAGCTTATCACTGCGGTGTCTGATGACCCTAGAGTTGCCTTGGGACATTAAATTCATTCAATCAATCAATCAATCATTCATTCAATCAATCAATCAATCAATCAATCAATCAATAAATAAATAAATAAATAAATAAATAAATAAATAAATAAATAAATAAATAAATAAATAAATAAATAAATAAATCTTTTCGACATCCGGACCTATGACCTTTACTTTTATCCACTTTTACGCATTTCACGCATTTTTTTTTCTCTGTCTGCCCGCGCTATAGTGGCGAGAGTCAAAGGATGTGCGCTGTGCCTTGATAGACTCAACAGTCGTCCGACATAAAAAGCCAAAATTGAAGGTCGGTGCTCCTAACGTAACTTCACGCAGAAGGCTGTATCTGCGCTGCCCATGATCCTGAGGGCCAAGAAACTACATAGTAGCCTTTGAGAATGCTTAATGGTACCCTGGATTGTGTACGTGGTTTGGTTAGTTTGTGCTCCTGTCTCCTTTCATTTCAGTCCTCCTACCGCTTGAAGGGTAGCCAACTAGAACTACCTCTAGTTAACCTACGTGACTTTCTATATATTCTTGTTCTCCCTGATGCGTCCACCTCTATTATTTCTTTATTCCTTTTCATCCTTTTTTTTATTGAAATAAAATTAAAAGAAAAAGATCTAGTCACCTATATATAATGGAGACGGCTACTCCTTTTCTCATAGCAGAAAAAAAAACAATAAAATAAAATACGTGTAGTAAGAAAATGAAAAGAAACCACGTCATAGGGCCAGAAATCCACCGCACACAGTCCTATATACCCACAAACATATAAAAAATTGGCTGAGTTTTCGCGAGCGAAAGGTCTGTTTGGCTTGGTTTTGCAAATACTATGCACACAGTGTTCCATTAATGCACGCTTCCGCGCTTGGTAAGCTTCTCTATAACGTGCTAATCTGACGTCGCTTTTCTTCACTGTTTCAGCAGCCAACTTTGCATTTGCTTGAGATTTCGCAGCCTGCCGTCTAGCTATATCAAGTGGATGATTGGATTCAGCCTGTCGCTTGCGCTGAAGCGCACGCACAGACGGCCCAGCCGGCGCGCCATTCATGGCGAGACTGAGCGACCAAGTGCCGGCGAAGCAGCCGTTAAACCCTCGCCTAGTCACGTGGTACTGCAGTGGCGAGGCTCCGAGCGAGCGTAGCTGTGACGCCTCGCTGCAGTGGATCACGTGGCGTGACGTCCCACCTGCCACACTTGCGCTCTGGCGGCTGAAAGTCATTGCGACGCGATGAATGACCTTACGAGACATGGCGTAGTAGAGCGTTCGTTCTAATATAAAAGGCAAAGGCAAGTCGCACCCCAATGAGTTTGTAAACAAAGTCTCAAACACACACGCGGCGGCGATATAGACTGTGATGAGCGTGTAAACAGATGAGAATACACTCAACACAAAAGGGCAGAACATGTAATATACAAGCGATGTGCAATTACAAATAATAGAAGCAAGTTGTAATTACATCGCGCGACTATGCAGTGGAATATATAGTACTTGTTAAGGATGCCTGCGCCTCCGTAAAGATGCTCGAGTGCGTTCAGGGCGTTTCGCTGTGCTATTTTCGATGGCCATGGGTCCAGAAATTTTGCGAGTTTGGTCGTTGAGAATCAATGCAGTGTAGCTTTTGTTCTAGCTGCCATCGTTGCGTCGTGTATATGGGGCATTCGAGTAGTAAATCATCTTATTTCTTTTATTATAAAAGGGAAAAGCACACGTTAGCGCTTCATTTATATTCTGTTCATATTCTAGTATATTCTCAGCTTTGTAAATATTCTACTATGCGGTGTCTCTGTAAGCATGATGCTGTTTTCGCGCTTCTCTTTTCGATTGCTTTTGTTGTTCTATTTGTGACGCTGGTCTCTTTCTTGCCCGATTTGCGTGGAGCTAACGCTTCAAATCTGCCGCCGCCGAAGCCCTTGCATTGGACAGAACCATCTTGTGACGTGTCGTTTTGGCCATTGACTGCGGAATGCCGCACACAGTCGCGGGCGTTGCCAGCCTTGCACAGATGATGCAACAGCTCAGGCATGTTCTAACACCGCACGCAAACACTCTGCGCCTACGTCATACAACTGTTGTGCAACCGACTTTGCGCTGGTCCTGCCACTGTCCTGCTCCTTACCATGTGACTCCTGCGCCCCACCCCCTCCGTTATTGGCTCCGCGACAGCTTCATTTCCCGCAATCAGTTTTGCGTCGAGGCCAACCATGGTGACCATCGAGTGAGCTGGTAAATCTTTCACAATGTAATAAAAGAAAGAATAAAAGAAAAAAAAAAACGTCTTATGTTTCCAAGAAGCCGAAGTGGTCGATTTCGCTTGGTCTGCATGCGTCTGTCATAGTTGCCATGCTCAAACTAAATTAAGGGGCACTGCAGGGATTTGTCACTTTACATTGCATACCATTGTTGCTCATTGCTGTCTGCCGTGAGTGTCGCATAGAATAAGCGGCTTCGGGGATACTGTAGGTGGGATCACGATTCAGATAATTGTATCACAAGGCTACTAGCGAAGACGTCTGTCCAGCTGAGTGATTGCTTGAAATTCAGCGGGCACGAGATGGAATATATTCCTGTTCGTCGTAATTAGGAAAGTACCCGACACTCCTGTAGAGCTCGGGAGTAGGTTTTCCTGGATTGTAGTTAAAACAGGCTCGTGTTATATCCGGGTAAATTCGGCATAATCACGTCGCTGCTTCATATCCCCCCCTTCCCCCCCCCCTTTCCCCCCTCCCTTTCTATTTTTCTTGCATGAGGGAACGGACAGATGGAAATGACTTTGAAAAGGAGCAAGTCTGACCGTTTCGCCACCTCTTATAATTGCTCGTTCCAAGCGTTCGTCGACCGGCTCATTTAATTCCGGAGGAAATGATGTGCGCAAATCCGGTGATGAGAGCTGATGACTTGGGCTCGACGCTGAGTTCTGAGAAGATAAAGCCAACGTTAACACACGAGCCACGCTGCCCCGGGGTGCAGAGACGCGAAATCCACATTGGCGTGCTGGCCCGGTCGGTTGACAATTTCAGCAAATTTGAACTTTCACATTAACGCATTTGCGACTGTTTTGAGGAAATTGGCGGGAGGACGCAGGTGGAGCGGAAGCGCCCCGATGTTTTGAGAATTTGCTCACAGATATATGCTAAGGTTAGAGAAAGAAAACTGTAATGATACGATTAGAAGCCCTAGGTGTGATGTGACAGGTTACACCATTCACGAGAGATCACTATGAAAAAAAAATTGTCATCGGCCCGAGAGCAGCAGTTAGCTACAACCAAAAAGTTTCTTTCATTATATTCCTCTACCGTGCGAATTTCTACAGTACTGATTTGTCATTTTCGAGTGCAACATATTAGCTGCAAAGGCTCGCTTGGTCTGATGCTTGAATGGGCTCGGCCGTATTTGTGCACAAAATACACTGCATGATACTTAGGGTCTGATGCTAAGTGAGGGAGAGAAAAGAGAGAAAAGAAAGAAAACAGAACATCATGGAGGTCAGCTGGAATGCAAGATCCGGTTTACCACCCTAAATAGAGAAAGAGTGAGACAGAAATTAAAGAAAATGCAGAGAGGTTAACCAGGTTCTACTTTGTTTGCCACCCTGCATTGGGAGAGGCGGAAGCGAGCAAAGAAGGAGAAAGGAAACGGATAACAAGTGATGGCCGCCCACACAAAAGAGTGTTCAGAGTGAAATTAAGGGTAGTCGTACTTCTCAAGATTAGACAGAATGTTAAGAAGTAAACAGAGGAGAAAGGCACCGCGGGTACGCACATGGGCACAGCCATTGATGACCGTTCACGTCAACACGAAAGCCATTTGGTGTCAAGTCAATTGCCCTTATTAACTGCGATGGTGCCATCGTCACCTCTCATTCGGAGAAATTGTCGCCGTCCTTTCAGAATAACAAATTCCAAAAGTCGCTAGTTGTGAACGCGAAGCAGCGGGCTTGCACTACATCACCAACACTGCAATTTTTAAATGAACAAAGCTCATTTCCCGTTATGTGGCTGCGTGATGCGACCCAGCCAACACATATAATTTTGGGACCCTTTATGTGACCCAGGGGTGATATTAAATTTAAAAAGGCAAATTTTCGCTCAGCACTTTTCACTCCGCGCAGCAAATCACGGCTGAGGCTTGATGCAGGCTGGCCAACAAGGATGAACGCCACGTATCGCCGTACTGGATCTGGGCTGGTAGTTGCAAAAGAAGCTCTTACCTTAGAATTCTTCTTAAGAGCAAGTTCTAGAGAATAATGATACTGTTGGCTGTAGTACTATTGTGGGCGACCGACCAATGGTAAGCAGCACTTTCCAACGAAGAGCTTTGTGAATTTCACTTCCTGATGGTTGCGTACTTGCACAGCGACAAAAAAGAAAAAAAAAGCGAATCCACTTGCTGAAGAATGCCTTATGTAATACAACTTGCATCAGTTGGTTCAATTGCATGCTCTCGTTGAATAACAGAGATCAATTGGGCGCTTTTCGCTCTTGTTTGGCATGAGTCAATGGCGGCGTCAACTTTCACCGGACGCATTTGAAAGCATGCGCTCGTATACCACATTTTCTGTAATGAGCTTGAATTTAACATTTTCACGCACTTCTTTACGAAACAGTATTTCATGAAGTTGGGAATTAGAAAATTACTTACCGGTTTCGTTAAGTAGCTACAGCTTTCCACTATTCAGGCTTGTCATAAGACTAAACTGCAGTGTAGCGTCCATTAGTTCTTCTTTCTGGGGTTTTACGTGCCAAAACCAGTTCTGATTATGAGGCACGCCGTAGTGGAGGGCTCCGGATTAATTTTGACCACCTGGGGTTCTTTAACGTTGTCATCCAGCCAATTTTAGATGTTTCGCACTCGTAAGTTCCATAAGATTATCTGCACTTGACTAAGGTTTCGGTAGATAGTTACTGTATGACTTCAGATTATGCATAGTAAGAAATATAATAATAATAATAATAATAATAATAATAATAATAATAATAATAATAATAATAATAATAATAATAATAATAATAATAATAATAATAATAAAGAAGCTGTATAATGACGGTGAATTTAACGTAAGGTGGTGCGAAGGAACGAAACCACGCTTATGCAGACTTCTCCTTGGTCACGGGATCTTTATTGGGCCGTACAATATACTTGACATCAAGACAATCCATGAAGGCGAGTGAGTGAGTGAGTGAGTGAGTGAGTGAGTGAGTGAGTGAGTGAGTGATGAGTGAGTGAGTGAGTGAGTGAGTGAACTTTATTCGGTCCACAATAGACGCGAGTAAACTCGACGTCACCTGGCTAGATCCACTCGGGGACCATCAGGTCAAACCTGACGGCCCGCTCACGGGCCCTTTGGACTGCCAGGATTTGAGAGGTCTGATCCTGGGCCTTAATAAGCGTCATAATTTCCTCTTGGGTGAAAGGGGCACCGGCAGAGGCGCAGCCCCACAGGACATGCTCGAAATCCACATAACCACCACACAGGGGGCAGTCTGGGCTTGGGAACCGTTCGGGGTACATTGTGTGCAGTGCTGCAGGGCTCGGGTAAGTGCTGGTTTGTCGAAGTCTGAGAGTGACTGCCTGGGCCCTGCACAGCGAGGAGTGCGGCAGAGGCAGGAGTCTTCTTGATAGATAATTGTGTTTGCAGATCTCGTTGTACGAGCAGAGAGGCTCGGGTCGCCCTAGAGAGGACGCATTACCCGGCGCACGGTCAGTCAAACCTCGTGCAGCCGAGTGTGCCTCCTTGTTGGGGTTGAGCGAGGGCCCTTCAAGGTTTCCAAAGTGCGCAGGGAACCGGGCCAATGAGTGATGTTTGAGGTCTTTAGCGTTTTGGATGATACGTAGGGCCTGGGGAGCCATCACTCCCATCTGAAAGGCCCTGATAGCGGTCTTGGAGTCTGAATAAATAGTGTCATGTACACCGTCCGTCAATGCAAGAGCAATGGCAACCTGTTCTGCAACGCTGGAACTAGAAGTGCGGGTGGTAGCGCAGCTGATGATTTTCGAATCACAGTCGATGACCACTGAGGAGAAGGCTTCTTCTTGAGCGCACGAAGCGGCGTCTACGAAGCATGTTCGATCCTTATCCAAGCGGGCACTGTCGAGCAGAGTTTTACCCGTGGCTAGTCTTCGTCCTTCGTTGTAGGTGGGATGCATATTGCGTGGCATCCGGTGTATGGAAATCTTGGATCTTATGTCACTGGGCAGCCTCACAGCGTCGGGACCGACGACCGTGGTGTTACGTCCCCGCATGCCAAGTATGGCTCAGCCCGATGGGGTGCCGGACAGTCTGACAAACTGAGAAAACTCTTGGTCTTCAACAATTTCTTCGAACTTGTTGTGGATGCCCAACTTGAGGAGGTCTTCTGTGTGCATTCGGACGGGAAGGCCAAGGGTAAGCTTGAATACTCTTCTGATTAGGGCATTCATCTTGTTGCGCTCCGACACGAGCCAGTTGTGCATACGCGCCGAATAAGCGAGGTGGCACAGCACAAATGCGTGAATAATCCGGATCAGATTGTCCTCCCTGATTCCGCGGTACCTGGTGGCGATTCCTCGGATTAGTCCGAGGGCGCTTTCGGTCTTGGAACAAATGTGTTTGACGGCGGCTCCGTTGGCCCCGTTAGACTCGATAAACATTCCTAGGACCCTGATAGTCTCCACCCGCGGAACCGGGGAGCCGTTACCAGTAAATAACGCAATGTTGCTCTCCATTGCTGGCTTCCAAGACCGGTGAGAATCGCCTCAGGGCCTCTTCTTGTAGAGTAAGAGCTCGGATTTGGTGGGCGAGCACCTTAGCCCAGTGGGGATGAGATACCGCTCCATCACCTTGATGGCCTCTTGCAAAGCACCCTCGATCTGAGCCTCACATCCGCTGGGACACCAGATGGTGATGTCGTCCGCGTAGATCGTGTGATTAATGTTCGGGATCTTGTTCAAAGCCCTCGACAGGTTGATAATGGAGATGTTGAACAGCGTCGGGGAGATCACCGCCCCTTGAGGTGTTGCCTTTGGCCCAAGCTGAATTTCGTCGGTCAAAAACTCTTTAATCTTGAGTATAGTGGACCTCGAGGAAAGGAAGGAGCGCACGAAATTGTACGCCCGCTTGCCGACGTCAAGGTATGTCAGGCTCTTGAGAATAAAGGTGTGCGATATGTTGTCAAATGCCTTTTCTAAATCCAAGCCGAGAATTGTCCTAGTGTCCGCGGAGATGGAGTCAATCATCTGGTGCTTGATCAGCCTCATGGCGTCCTGAGTCGAGAGCCCCGACCGAAAGCCAATCATGTTGTTAGTATCGCATTCGTTAGACTCGAGGTGGTCAGTGAGGCGATTAAGCATGACGTGCTCGGCCATCTTCCCTACACATGACGTCAGGGAGATGGGCCTTAGATTGTCGATGCTCGGCGCCTTACTTGGCTTGGGTACGAGTACTGTGTAGGCTGCTTTCCAGCTCTTGGGAATGAGGCCCCAGCGCCAGATTTCATTCATCTTGTCTGTAAGAAACTCGATTGAGTCGTCGTTGAGATGCTTGAGCATTTTGTTGGTGACCCCGTCGGGCCCAGGGGCAGATCTGTCGTTGAGGAATGCGAGAACCCACTTGACCTCAGCCACGGTAGAATCCTCGTGCATCGATGGCGCGTCGCGCCCTTCATACTGGGGAAACTGGGTGGGGCACCAGATTGTCCGTAGCCGCCAGGTACTTGTCTATGAACTGCTCCGTGACCGCCTCATCTGGAGTCGAGTCGGTGGCCAAATGGCCAGCTTTCACCAAAGTTCTCTTCTGATTGGACTTGTTGTTGCCATCGTGCCTGAGAAGTCTCCAGCTTTTAACCGTTTTGAGGCGGCCCTCCACAGAGTCGTACAGCTCGTACCATTGCTGCTTGCATAGCACCTTGCAATGAGCCTCTATCGTCCTGTTGATTTCGGAAATTTTCTTGCGTAGTCTTCTGTTATGGCGCTGAGTCTTCCATCGCGTGAGCAGTGCCGGCTTGGCTTCCAACAGATGCGCGAGCCTACTGTCCATCCTGTACACCTCCAGATCGGTTGTCACCTCCTTGGTGGCTCTAGCCAGATCCTCTTTTATCCCGTCGCACCAAGAGTCTAGGTCCATATCCAAGGTGAGGACGCGCTCGGAGCGGTTGGCTCAGAACAAATCCCAGTCAGTGAACTCGTCTTGTTACGGGTAACTTTGATGACCACTTCGATAATGCAGTGATCGCTACCGAGGTCCATGGCTGTGTTGGTCCACTTGACGTCTTCCAGGTTCTTGACAAAGGTGAGATCCGGAGTCGTATCTCGCCACACCGAGTTCCTTCTCCTTGTCGGAAAGTCTTTATCGGTTACCAGCGTAAGATCTTCCTCCGTTGCCGTATGCCATACGTCTCTACCCTTCGTATTGGTGCGATAGCCCCATGCCTGATGCTGGGCATTGAAATCCCCCATGACAACTAGAGGTTGACAGCCGGCAACATGCACGGCCTTCTTGAGAATATCACCAACCCTGGCTCTGTGAACGCTAGGTCTGCAGTAAACATTGAGTACGAAGATACTATTTCTTCTTAAGCGCCGCTTAGGGGGTTCGACAAGGAGTTCGGTCATGACGTACTCGACCCCATTGTCCGCAGGACCGAGGTCTCGCTGAATGCACGTGAACTTTTTACTGACCAGAGTAGCGACCCCCCTTCCCCCTTCAGTGGAAGCCACCGTTAGGAAACCGGGGAGCTTGATGGGTGATGATGTGATCGTTTCTTGCAAGGCGATTATTTGGGGTTTGTCCTTTACGCTTTTTAGGTATTGCCGCAGGGTCGCCCGTTTGCTGACAAACCCTGCGCAATTCCACGGCCACATTTTTATGACCTTCGTTCCGTTATCCATGTTTAGGCTTGGATTGCGAAAGTGCCGCCTCCAGGATGGCACCCTCAGTCGGTGGGGAAATGACGCTGTGCAAGTTTGAGACTTGTGCTGTCGATGTGCTTGGCAAAAATCCGTGGCTTGTCCCCTCCAGCCTAAGTATTCTTGCGCTGAGGGCGACCAGGCCCAGCTGGGGGTGCGCGATCATTGTACGTGAGAGACCTGTCTGTATGTTGGAGATGGCGTTCTTGAGCTTCGAAAGTAGTTCTTCCGTCTCGTCTCCGCTCGAGTCATCCAGGGCGCGACGCTTCACTGCAACTGTCTTGGGCGGGGCCTGAGCCGTGTCCATATAGCGGCGGGCTGAGGAGCCGGATGTGTGAGCGCCAATCTTTGTATTTCGGCCATCTCGGCGGCTAGCCGACTGATTTCACGCGTGAACTGAGCTAATCCACGAAGGTAAAAAGAAACTTGAAGTTAAGCCTGACATAACTTTTTTAATGTGAAGTCAACGTTGAACTCATTGCGAGCACGGGACAATGTCACGAGGTGATGCAAATCAGATTCGTCAAAGATGCACCAAAAATACGTTTAAAGCTTGTCGAAAACACGTCGAACGTTGTCATGACCCGTTTGAAACAGAATTCACGTCTCAAGCAGATTCCCAAAAGTACGCACAGAGGTCCACCGACGTTTCACCACATCTGCACTGTAGTTGGCGCGGGCTTTTAGCGAATGACTCGTCCGACACCGCACCAAGAAATCGATAAGGAATGGCAGCGACATGCGCCGGACAAGGCGGTGTTCCGTCCAACGATCGAAGAACACCTAAATTCGATTATCCGGGGCCCGCTCTGCTGACGAAGGTGAACACGTCGCGAGGATCGTACGACACTCGCGGTCCCCAGAGTACGCGTGGCCGCGGCTGCTTTTCGCTAGACAACTCACTGGCACGGCACCTGTGTATTTATCAAGGCATTGTGCTTGGTACTTCTCTTTTTCCTGCCGAAGTTTCTATTTCTAGCTTACGACCACTTTCAAGCCTTTTCTCATTCTTTCTCCTTTTCTTCTT
Source organism: Dermacentor silvarum (assembly GCF_013339745.2). Taxonomy (NCBI): domain Eukaryota; kingdom Metazoa; phylum Arthropoda; class Arachnida; order Ixodida; family Ixodidae; genus Dermacentor; species Dermacentor silvarum. Next base: position 69,806,481 of record NC_051157.2, on the reverse strand, counting down.
CATTATTCCGTCTTCTTTGTTTATTGATTTTTCTTCTTCTTTATTAGGGCTAAACACCGCTCACTGCGTATCCCTCCGTTGCCGATATTGCCAGCTCTTGTTATTTTAGCCAGACGAATTTAAGTACGAGTAAATATCGAAATTATATATAATCCAGGTGTTACAGCACAAGAACTCAAAGTAAAATCATCGCTCGTATGGCCTCAGATGTGCCACTGAAAGCAATTTCATTCTCTAAATTAGGAGGTTGTTGAAAAGACCGCTGTGCCTGAGAGCATATCAGTACCCTATCCCATCCTATTCTCAATAACAACAAAACGCAACCTGATAAACGCGAATATTTGAGACGTCAATTTGGATGCGGTCAGAAAACAAATGACGCCGATGGGCACATACCGTTGCATTCAGGATCAATAATAAATAGCAGCCAGATGAAAAAAAAAATTTCAAAATTCAGACTGACTGCAATCGCTCCAGTCGCTCCATCTCGCACGTTCGCAGCCACGAGAAAATATTCGTCGCTTGAGATTTAGAAACTGCAACATCTGCAAGATGTCTGTCAATTGTGCGAGCGAGCACATACGTTTCGCAAGTGTCACCCCACTATGCTAACTTTGCATAACGTTCCACTTGGTGTAGGCGGGAAAGGATTTATTTGGAGTTGTGAAGGTACACCCGAAATATTTTTCCCGTTAGGCTACTGTTGCGGCAAGGCAATTTTGCTCCACGACCCAGCTTGCTTGTTTTTCGACTTGTAACAGTCGTTAGCCGGTAAAAAACAGTACCCGGAAAAAGCCAAACAATGTGCGCGTGTCAATATTATAGAGGAGAATCTATAGCTAAAGAAAAAGAATATGTGAGAAGAAAGAAAAGAGGCAGTAGGCTTACTACTCACTCATCTGGTTCTCCATTCTCACCCGTTTCATATATTATAGAATCAATATAATGCGTACGTTGAACATAAGCCATGAGTTGTGCGTTGATCTGCGAAATATCTTGTATTATGCCTTGATCTCTACAACAACATCAGGAACCAGCGCGTCGCTTGCTCGAGAAAAAATAAATAAAAAGTGAGAGCAATCCCTAGAAACAGTAGGAAACGTGTGACTTCATTTGATTGCCATAATTTTAAAGAAAAGGTTGGTGACTTTGGGCAGCATCGACTACTCATCGTCGCATGGGACACCAAATCAAATCACAAAATGAACCTAAAAACACCGAATGCAGTTAGACCAACAGGAACAAGTACAAAGTTCTGCAGACGAGTCCTCAGTGCCACAGAATAAAGCACAAGAACACACAGAAACATGTATAAACATGTACCGTTGCCTTAAATAAAAGTACTGGAAAGAACCTGAAATCTGCAGCTTCTTCTGCGTTAACAATGAACGACGTAGGAAAGAAACGGCGTCAGAAAAAGTGAATGCAGTGAATACGCAGGCACCGTTGGCGAAGCAATGGTGTTGGCACTGCAGAACGTTGATAACAAGCGCGCATTCAGCGCAGATAAAGAGAAAAAAAGGACAAATAAACTTCACTCGCGCAAGTTGCTCACGGACATCTACCTGCCGAGGTCGCACAAACGCACTCAGGTGAAACCTGAGATAGCCGGGATGCCAGACAAGAAGCGAGAGGAGACGAAGGAGGAGGAGGAGGGGGAAAAACGTATATCAGGACGGGGCAAATGTATTTCACTCGCTAACAAAGCGTGCTATGCTGCGAGGACCAGAATAACGAGGTGTGAGCAAGACGGAGTAGAAGGAGCGTCAGAGAACCGTGACGCGCAGCGCAGACGTTAGAAGTTAGCTGAGTAGCACAGAGGAGAACTTTCGGAGTCATTGCCCTTCTGACTTTTTTTTTTCATTTCTTGTTCTTGATCTTCAAACCGACTCCTAAATTATGGCACCTGAGCGTAGGCTCCGTCCCCTGCATAATGGTGTCTCATTCGACTCTTTGATTTCAGTTGATGTGGAGAGAGTGGCTAAAAAAAACGAAAACAATCTAAAAGGAATCAAAGATTTAGTTAGCGGCCTGGCCAGACAAATCTAGAGCGTTTCTACAGCTCAGAGAAAAAGAAAACGGTATGGCTACGATCATTTTCTTTTTGTAGCTGTGGCACCTCAGGTAATAGGTTCAGTCATTTTCCGATCCCTCTTCCGCCGAATGCCAGACTTTTTTTATGGTTCTTTTTACCTTGTACATAAATATATGATAGCGTTATTAATGACTGAGAACGTTCTGTGCAATAACGGCGCTACTTTTCTCACCTGATTTTTTTAGCTTCATCTTTCTACATTGCTTTCATATTTCATATACCACTCTATTTCGTGTTGATAAGGAGACATGACGTATAATTTCTTCTTTAACGTTTACTAATATCTAAGAAGTCACTAAAACACATTTTATATGCCGCACATAAGTGCGGCCGGCATAGCGGTTTCGAATTCATGTGTGATTTAACGCAATTATGCCATGATTTGGTACTGGAAGGTCTGTTTAAGCGTTCTGATGGCGCTTAGTTACTCTATTTCAATACAGTAATCAATATACAACTGCTTTAGGTTGGTTTTTATATATTTTACCTATACCACACCTATACTACACTTCTTCAGGAAACGTTTTCTGTGCCATGTATAGTCTGCATATGGAAGCCTGTAAGGACACATGGAGGATGTTTTTGACATTGGCTAATCGGGGGCCATGGTACTAAGGCATATATGACTGTTGCTAGAAGATCTATCGAAGAGATTGTTAGTCGGCGATTTCGTAATCCCACAGGTGAACATAACTATTTTTCGTTAGGATGGTATTTGGCGGATGCCATGCTATAAAGCCACCCGTGGTTCTAAAGGAATGGTGTCGTACGCCAGAGTTACTATAGGCCCCCAATTAGAGATAATAATACCCTTCACACAGTCGAGCAACAAGCCGGGGACACTTCTACCCATTATAGAAACCGGTAGGTTTTCGGTGGAACCGGTATTCTAACCTACTACCGCCTGCATACGAGGCGGAGGCTCTACCACTAGGACACCACTGCGGTCCCGCTCTAAGCATGTTCTTCGTGGCGTTCGTCATTAAACTACAATACATTTAGGCTGCAACATGTGTACCAACTATTACACGAGGCAAAACATGTAGTTACACTCTACAGGTGTCATGGCATCTGTATTGGAAGTTTGTACATTCTCCATACAAAATTTATTAAACAATGTGCAGGAAGTATACAGGCGAAAACAGTCAACTCCTGCAGAAGACGCGGACGTGGCACCCTCATTACGATTGAGGTGGAGTGTAAGAAAGCTCGTGTACAATGGTACAGGTACACGCTAAAGAACCCCATGTAGCCCACAGGCAAGTTTGCACTCAGTCGCGCAAAGCTTAGGCACAGCGAAACTTACTGGCTGCTACTGCTAGGTATGAACTTGGTTGCTGTTAGGTCTTAACTTGGTTTAACTTAACTACGTATGTAGGAAGGCATTCTCGAGCGATCATTTTCGGAGGTACCTCCCCTTTCGCGACATTTCGCGTGACTAGCGCGGGACGCGTGGACACCTACGAGCGACAGCGCTCCTGGCATGCCACAAACACAGGCAGGCTAACCAAGGTTGGCACAATGCCAAGAACGCTGCTGCTTGCCGACGCCGAACGCGTTAGCGACATTTCGCGTGACTACCGCTGGACGCGTCGGCGCCTACGAGCGACAGCGTTCCTGGCATGCCCAAACGCAGGCAGGCTAACCAACGTTGGTACAATGCCAAGAACACCGCTGCTTGCCGACGTCGAACGCATTGGAGGCTAGCCGCTCGATATCAATCGGCCAGCTTCACTGTGTCTTGAGCTTTGCGCGGCCTAGTGCAAGCTTTCGCATTTTTTTTTCTCCTGGCTCAGCGCGCCGCGGAGAGAAGAGAGGAAGGGGTCGGGAGGGCAGGGAGCTGGCGAGGAGGATGCACGCGGTCTCCTCCTCCTCCTCCACCGGGTTGCCATGGCTACCACGGCTACGCATCACAAATTACGGCTGGCTTAAACAGCTTCGCTGCTAAAAAAAAAAAAAAAAAAAAAGAAAAGAGGTTGGGTGGGCTTCTCATGCTACACTTGAGCTTGATGTATTGCGGACGTAAGACGTGACGTCCCTATACGGGACCCTATAGGTATTCCATACCAGTTCTTATTTCCATCGTCTCGACCAAAATGGCTTTCTTTCCGCGACCCTATTGTCTCAGCCGTGATTTGTGTTAAACTATTCGGCATTCTCTTTTTACACGTCTGCGACAACGCTGATACATCAGCAGGGCTAAAAAGCACACATCTTTGCTCTGGCGTCTCAGCAGTGCGTCCAGTTCTTTTTGCTTCAGCCCTAAGACGACATCTTTCAGCAGGCTCAACTTCCGACGCAACCTTCCTTTAGCGCACCATCTTGGCGAGATCGATTGGGTCGCGCGGGTATCTCATGTAGGTACACAACATCACATCAACGCAGTGAAAGCGATCGAAGCCGAGCGAGATCAGGATCACATGCTTCCTGCGTACGACTTGAATGCGCGAGCGGAACTGGTCACGTGCTCCAGATGTGGCGAGCGGCGAGTTGGTCAAGTGACGCCAGAGTGCCGAGCTGGCTAGCTGTGTAAAGTGAGTGGCGAGGGAGCCACGTGGCGTGAAGTCACCACTCGCTCCCAACCAATCCCGGCTTGCTTCCACAACCCTTGGTCTCCATAGGGAACGCCCCTCCTCAGAAGCTCTCCCGGTAACCTCTATGTCCGCTCCACATGTGACTCTAAACGCTCTTGTAAATGCTTGCGCATTAAAATTATCCGCAGTACTCCTCCATGGAGTTCCTCGTAGACCATTGCTTAGCTTTGTGAACTTAAACTTTATAATTGAATGGTTATTCATTGATGTCCACTCATCTTTGCAAGAACATACGGTTATAATGGCGAAGCAAGTAGATGAAATGAATAAATATTTCTTAGACTCTTGGGATACAAGCGTATCGTTAGGCCACAAACGCAAGCAATGTATATATACACAGAGGGGTACGCTCTCTCTCGTCTCTTAAACGGGTGCTTAAGCTGGCTCTAAATGGGGCCGCACAGCATTCATACCAACTGAACCTTCAAAAATGGGCCGAAGGACGCGGCGACTCCACTTCGCGCATTCTATTATTTTTTCGCCAATTCTAGCGAGTTTTCCACTGTCTATATAGAAACCTCCATATCTCGGGTGTCGTAACATCCGGCTGCCATTTCAGCTTATCGCAATCGCAGCACTGTCAAGAAAGAAGTTCTGGCGCTACCAGGTAACCGCCGTTGCACCCACCCGATTTTTGGTGTTGCTTGGTGCTTGGTTGTTTTCAATCTGCTTCTTCTGTTTCTGCGCATTTGCCGGGATACAACTGCGGGCAATAAATGCTTGCGGAAACCCGGTATCGACTATAGCTCCCCTTTGCACCTACGATCTCGTTTTGTTATTTGTTGTTTGCGCAATCTCACAGTGTCGTGAAGTATCAGAACAAGGTATCCTTGGTCAACAGAAAAAAAAAAAAAAAAACGAGAACAGCTTTTCGTTTCACGGTAGGTAAGAAACTGCAAAAGAAATTAAAAAGAAAAGGGGGGGGGGGCACAAAGTCTCTCTACGACGGGCTTTAAAAGCAAGTCCCTTGACAGTTCACCCACAATCTCTATTTCGTCAAGCCAAGTTTCTTTCCATATCTTTTTTTTTATTTGCTTTTTGAGGGGTTGTCGCGACTGGCGACTTCTGGGCGGCAGCTTTTGAATGCTTTACTTCGCGCTGAAACAGCTACGCTTCGCACCTGCCAAAATGCGATAGACGAGAGCGGCCGGAGAGAGTAAGACATCCAACTTTATGCTCACTTCGAGATAGCGAGGAAAACAACAATGCGAGCGGCAAGATAGTCTTGGTCTGCAATGGACGCTCGAACGTCGATGCGTGGTGTTCCAGCAAACACTGAGAACTCAGGTTCGGCTGCTTTCCGCGGGAGTCGGCAATAGTTCTGAGTTTCACCTCACATCGCGCGCACTGTAGTACAGTAGCGATGAACCTTGAAGTATAATCCTTTTTCGGGCTCTATCTAGTTCCCGAATTCTTCTGTAAATTTTTTTTACAGGACAATCTTTATTGCCTTCGCCTTCCACCACCGAGATGAAAGGCGAAACTTTGTTTCCCAAGCGGGAGGTGGCCCTTCAGGAAATGAACTCATTTCAGAGCTGGATGACTCGACATGTAATGATTTTGTTTAGGAACACAGGTTTAATGACATTACCGTCTCTTTTCTTTGTGGTAGACGCGTATAAAAAACTGAATGTATGTGTTTGAGTTTTTCTTCTTTCCTGGACCATGTCTGCGTCAAAAAAACTTGGGCATACTAGCAGGAACGCGTGAAGTAAACTCTTCTTTAAAAGTGTTAGTAGGACTTTCTTGAGTAGCCTGATGTCCACCATGTTTTTGGAATGTTGTGTCGGAGAAATTTACCTTGATGCTATTAAAAAAAATATCGAACAAGTTTAATGCGGTTTTAGTGTTGGCGCTCGCACGTCTGGAAGGATGCCCAAGGGTGAATGAGTTAATAATAATTTTTTTATTTATTCAGAGTCGAGTCCTCGACGCTGCTGCTATTGCTTGCTGACTCGGGCAGCGTCACTAAGACATTATTGCGCGAGGCAACTGTTCATAAAGCAAGTCGACATGCTTGCAGTTCACCAATTCCGCTGATAAATTATTCCACTCTTCGATAGTGCGGGGAAAATAAGAATACTCGAACAGCTTTGTTCGTGATTGATGCGGCCTAACTACACAAGCATGATCTTTGCATGATGAATCATAATGCGGGAGGTAAAGATACGTCCTGGGAAAAATTTCTGACTGATTGTGGTATATTAATCGGACACTTTAAGGTGCAGATTCTTAAGCCGCTGCGCTAGGGAAACCCAGCCGAGATCTTCCTTCCTTTCAGTAACTCTTGAATACCACTCGTATTTCCCGAGGAGAAACCTGGCAGCGACGACTCTATAAGTTCAAGAGCACTGATATGTACAGTATGCAAAGGATTCCACACATGACGTACGAATTCCAAGATAGGCAACACATATTTATGTTTTATATGAGACTTCCTTTACCTCTTTACCCAGATGTTTTAAACCATGAGAGAGCGCCGCCTTTCGAACTAAATTATTAATGTTTCTTGACCCTGAGCCATCTTGGGAGGACAACCAGACGCCTTAGTATTTTACTGTTCGCCTATTTCGTAGTCCCTGGTCACTTTAGACGTATTTACTCGTTATTTTGTTAACGGCTTCTGCAAAAGACACATGCACAAATTTTTATCTGATTGAAGACATCTGATTGGTGATACACCGTTCTTCTATTCGCTTCAAGTTGACACCCAGATGCGTACAGACTGATTCGTCAGGCACTTTTGAATACAACACACAATCATCTGCATATAATTGTATTTTACAGGACAGGCCATTGGATATATCATTGATGACGATAAAAAAAAAAAAGAAGAGGACCCAGAATTGAGCCCCGTGGTACACCAGATGTGACATTTACTTCTTGTCAGCACTTCTTGCGAGCATTTCAGAGATCAAGCTGTCAGTGTCCGGAGGTGGGCGTTCCATTTATTCCAAGTAACCATGTCCCTGTGCTCATATCCTAGCCCTCTTGATGAGCCGTTGCTGACCCTTTACCACATAGTCTGGAAATGCCGAAGGCTGAATGAGAAAAATAAATACCGTATGTCTAATTAAATTACTGCAAGATTCAATGACGAGATGTTTTAAGTGTTAAAACGTACCATCACGCATAGCAACTTTCTGTTCTCCACCAATGCCACCGCTTAAAAACAGAGTACTTGATCTAAGAATTTGATATGACGATTTATCTATTGAACTGTTCTATTTAAGATGCATATAGCCGGGAAAATAAGTAGCACTAAACAGACAAACGCGAGTACATACTGCGTGAACACATGACACATGTGCTGGCGCACAATGCAGCTATTCTTATCCTTCTCAGTTGTTGAGAACACCCATATCAAGTTCCTCCGAAAGCAATCGTTGTCGGTCATACAGTTAACGCCAGCAGTGCTTTTCACTCACGAGAACGATCACTCCAGCGCATGTATTTTTAACCTTTTTCCATTTTATTGCCATCTTCGTTATATGTACATTATAAAAAGTCAGCACAGTAAGCAGGCTGTGAATGCATAGTAACTGGGAAGGAAGAAAAAAAGTTACAGCATGTTATTTTGAATTAAGTTTCCGTAAAAACAGTGCATGTTGAACTAGAAGGGAGTTGCCAGCCGTCATATGTGAACACGAGCTAGCAGTTTTCATAGCGAAGCTTAATATTTGCCTTTACCCCCTATTTGCGGATGCTGGCTGCTGCCTTGCGGAGTAGACACAAGCGCACTACCCACTACCCCACTACACACAAGGCCACTACAGATTACTAGCTGTTTTAACATTTTAAATTATGGGGTATTACGTGCAAAAAGAACCATATGATTATGAGGCACGCTGCAATGGCCGAACTCAACGACCAAACCCTGGCCGTACAGAGTGCCCGCGATCGGGCCGTCAAGCTCGGCTTGGCGGTCCTAACGTGCGACTAGCCGGGTGACACGGGGTCTCCCCTGCGTCTTCTCTGGACCTAAATAAAGTTATTTCACTCACTCATGCTCTAATGGCGACTCCGGAATAATTTGGACCACCGGCGGTTCTTTAACGTGCACCTAAATCTAGGTACACGGGTGTGTTCGGCATTTCACACCCATCGAAATGCGGCCACCGTGGCCGGGATTCGATCCCTAGACCTCGTGATCAGCAGCCCACCATAACCACTAAGCAACCACGGCGGGTACTAGTTGTCTTTCAATGCAGCGCTACAATACTGCCGTGGTTTTCAGTTTTATTGCGATAGCAATTATATGGACACTCCAAAGCAGATTTCTGCCGCCGGCATCGCCGTCGCCGTCGCCGTGAGGTTCCGTATGACGTCAATGGAGATGAAATCGTCGCCGCGCGCCGCCGAACGCTGTATGTGCGAGTGAAAGGGCGCGAGGGACGCGCGCTTTCACGGGGAGTGAACGCACGGCGGAGAACAAACACGCGTTCTGCGCCGTGCTCCCTTAAGGGCTGCAGAAGTAGGCGGATCTGTCTCTTTCCTTCTTTACAATCACCATATATGTAGAGCAAACGCGCCCTCTTCCGACGCGCGAAGGGCCGGGGGGGGGGGGGGGGGGGGAGGCGACGTTTAGCTGCGGCACCAAGTGCCTATTTATATCAGAGGCTCCGGCAACAGTCACCAACGCCGCACGCATTTTGTGCGAACGCGGGCAAAACGCCGACGGCGTCGACAACAGTTCTGCGTGTTGCCGGTGCTGCTGCATGTCCAAGTTTATACAGCTGATTAAGCTACTATCATTACTCCGTATAGCTCTCTGCAAATTTACTATCGCAATTGATGCTTCGCCTTTAAGGTGAAACTGCGACACCCGCCGCGGTTGCTCAGTGGCTATGGTGTTGGGCTGCTGAGCACGAGGTCGCGGGATCGAATCCCGGCCACGGCGGCCGCATTTCGATGGGGGCGAAATGCGAAAACACCCGTGTACTTAGATTTAGGTGCACGTTAAAGAACCCCAGGTGGTCCAAATTTCCGGAGTCCCCCACGACGGCGTGCCTCATAATCAGAACTGGTTTTGGCACGTAAAACCCCACAATTAAACTGCGACAACTTTTTTTGTGACGTGGTACAACCCGAGGCGTGTAATGAAGGCAGAGCGAGAAACTGGAAAATAAAAATTGGTGTGGTTTAGCTTTGGTTAACCCTGGTTGATAGCGAAAGCTTCACTGCCCTGGTTAGGCCCATTGTCGAGCTGTGGCTTGAGGTGTGGTTTCGCAATGATATACAGACATGTTTGCAATGAATACAGTGTTTATTCATCATTTTTTATGCCTATGAAGACATTGCGGTGATCAGTAAAGTAGTGAGGCTTGGTTGCAACTCGCAGCTGGGCCCAACTCTACTCGGGCAACGGCGGCAATGTCTCCTTTCAGGGCTCCGTAAAGGCCTAAATATAGTCTGACGTAGCGTGAACGCGCGCACACGTTATGTTGGCGAGAACAACAGCGGCTATAGTTCGACCAATGGTTCGACGTACTGGCGTCGCCAACGTAACCGGACGCGCGGCCAGTGCGCTCTGACGCGCCCGGCGTCTGATGGCGCTCGCCCGCGTGCCGATAACGTCGGACTATACACGCTCTCTTACGGTTTGACCTCTAGCTCTCAAGGTGAAAACTGTTGAGTCGTCGATGGCTGCCTGAGGTAGCGTAATGAAGCTTTCGCTTCAAAAGTAACAATGCATTCGAATGAGAATGTCAAGTAATTTAATGAATGTCACTTGAGCGCGCAGGCTTTTGCCTTCACCCTCTTTGGCGTATGCTAAAGTGACTGTCAATTTTTTGTTTCGCACTTTTAATATTTAGTTTGAGAATATTTAACATAAAAGGCATGCGCTTCCAGTGTTGTGTTTCATGATATTTGTTTGTGGGCTTTCATACTGAAACATCCAAGGAAAAAGTTTGTAAAGAATGCAAGACAAAGTGTGAGCAACGATAACGCCGGACTATAAGCGCACCTTAATGCTCTCTTGTGGCTTGACCTCTAGCTCTCAAGGTGAAAACTGATGAGTCACCGATGGCTGCCCGAGGTAGCGTAATGAAGCATTTCGCTTCAAAATAAAATAATACCCCAGACAAGCACTAAACCTATAAGCACCAACAAGATTTGTATCACGCGCTCGATACGAAGTCGATCGCACGGGCTCAAGGAGGGGACAAGGCGGCTTCTTCTATGTGACGGTAATAAGGCATCTCCACGACAGACATCCTATCAGCCACACTAATGGGACCTGATTTCCCAGTACCATAGCTTGTACAAGATCAAACGGACAAACTTTCACTCGTCGCAACTGAGCGCTTTGGCTGTCCAATATGGTTTGTCTCACAGCATTAAGTCTCCGCACTTTATTTTTCCGAGTTCTCCATATCACTGTTACGCCTGTTACTCCACCTTCAATTCAGCTTCACCTTCATATCGCTTTTTATACTGGTCGCTGCTATGTTACTACGTTACCATTCTTTTTCTTCTGTGCTCCGCTTATCTCAACACGCGGACTGTGTTTATAATGTATGTGTAGATGTTTCGTCCATTGCTAACACGTCGATATTCTGAACAAAACTCACGGCATAAATAGAAGGTGCTTACGATGGTTTAGTACATGAAGGCGTATATACTATCCACTGTACCAAACTAATCTATGATCAATACAGGTCAGTTACTACAATCCCTCTCAAGTTTGCTAACAAAAGATGATGTATTAGGCACATCTTGATTGTTTCAGCTAACGAAACGATCATTTATGGTTATATATGCGCATGTCTGTGCATGTGCATGATTTCTGCAGTTTCGTGCATCCGCCTAGCAGAATCTGGCCATCCTATTTTGCGTATCTGCGCGATGATCGTTTTCTTCTTTTGCTACCGGGACCACGGGTGTGTTTTGATGTTGTTTGCGAGTGCTTTTCAATGTTTTTTCTTCGTGTTAACCTATGGTGATGTTGAAACAAACCTGGGACCTCGTATACTAGACAGTCTGCGCTGTTAGAACTTGATAAGCTGCCTGATGATCGTACCGAGCAAATGACCGTCCTCTTTCACTTGCTCAAAGATTTACAAACGCTTGCAGTGCAGTCGGAAAAAGGTCAAACTGAGCTTGTTGCGGACGTTAAAGCTATCAAAGCGAGTTAAAAAATATTTAAACAAATATTGATTCTATTGAAAAAAAAAGGTTGCACGCTCTCGAAGACGAAACTAAATCGCTTGATAATGTTCAAAGCGGGGCGAAAGACTCGATGGGCAGTTTGACCACGAAGAACAACTCACTAAATGTTCGGGTCGATGAATTAGAGGACAGACCACGGCGCCGAAAACTACTTTTTCGAGGCTTCCTCGATTCACACGAAACATGGGCCGAGTCTGAGGCACGTGTAATTGACGCCCTTGCTGGCGTGCTCGAAAGCCCATTCGATAACGAAGTCGAAGGTGCTCATCGCTCAGGACGCTTTGAACCTAACAAAACCCGACCTATCACGGTTAAATTTTCAAATTACCAAGTAAAAGAAACCGTGCTTTTCAGGCGTAGTAAGCTTAAAGACAAAGTTATCATCGTCAATGAGGATTTCTCCCCCGCCACGCGTATCATTAGAAGTAAATTTATTTCATTCGCTAAAAAGCACCCTGGAGTGCCGCTTTTTCAGCTCCGTTACAAGAAGCTTACGATTAACAAAAAAGAGTAAGTGTACGATGTTACTGATGACACTGGGGTAGAGCATGTGCAGAATGCGGTATCACAGAACCGTCATGCGAGTAACACGCCACGTGCAAATGAACTGGAAATCAATAGGGGTGGCGGGCGCAATTCGTCTCCGCTTCATGTCTTCTTTTCGAATATACAGAGCATTAATAACAAACATGACCTTCTAAATTCAGCTATCGATACCTGAACTGGTGACATAATAGTACTCACGAAGACATTGGCTGCACCCACTAATAAATGACAGCGAACTATTCTTGGAACACGTCTCTCTTTTTCGCTGTGACCGCGCTACGCGGAAACGCGGCGGTGTTCTCTAAGGAATATCTGACATATTTCCGTCTCAGCGGTTTGTAGTGAACTTGAGACTGTTTGGGCCCTTGTTGAAGTTAACGAACAAAACTAATTATCGGAGCCTATTATCTCCACCTGAATTTTCTGCCAGCTTTGTAAACGAATTACATGATGTCACTAACATGGTTTTGTCGCGATATCCCACATTACCTTTGTTCCTGCTGGTTGATTTTAATATCCCTAATCTCCCATGGGATGGCGATCCACCCAGCATGAATCCGTCGTCCACGTTTGCAAAAGAGTTTCTTGACATGTATGTTTTTTTTCCTTCTCGCAACTCGTCAAAGAGTCCACCAGGACAACACTTTCTGCCGCCAACACCCTTGATCTAATGTTCACCCCCCGTCTCGATCTTGCTTCCGATATAGCTGCGCTCCCGGGTTTGAGCGATCATTCCATCTTAACGTTTCAAATCAAATTATCGCGGCCTAAAGACAAAAAAAAAAACTATTTGTAATTTCAAACCTGCAAACTTTGATGCAATCAACAGGGAATGTGCAGGTTTGTCGACACGTTTCTGATCGACTTTGACAGTCGTAGCGTTCAAGACAACTGAGATTTATTGATGAAGCAAGTGAAAGCCTTACTTGATAAATATGTACCCATTCGCTCGATAATTTCAAACAAACTGCGCCATGGTACAACTACCACATAAAACGCTTATAAAACAAAAAGAAACGTGTCTACATATCTGCCAAATGTTGTCCTTATGACTGTCATTGGAATGCGCATGAAATCGCTTCTCACGAATATGTATCTGCACTCCGTTGCGTAGAACAGCATCTTTTGGAAAGCACTCTCCCATCCATGGTCGCAACCGACACTAAAAAGTTCTGGCGCGTCATAAATCCAAGGGACGATGACGCTTTAAGCCTGGTGGATAACGCGGGAGGCCTGAAGAGTGCGCATCTGTCCTTAACGATGTTTTTGTTTCTAATTTTTTATCAGCGACAAGTGTTTCGCCACCACTTACACACTACCATTATTCTATTTAAATGCGTCCGATTATAGTAGACCTATGTGGCGTGCAACATTTAATTAATATATTGAAACTTTCTTCTTCTCCTGGTTGCGACGCGGTCAGCCCGAAGTTTTTGAAGAGCACAAGCGAGTATGTGCCATTAAACTAAAAAGAAATATTTCAACAGTCACTTGACACGGGTTCTATCCCTGCGGAATGGAAGATAGCAAAGGTGATTCCACTTCATAAAACAGGTAGTAGGCACTCTACACTTAACTATCGTCCCATTTCGCTCACTAGTATTCCATGCAAACTTATTGAGCATATCATATTTTTTATTCTTGCTAACCTTCTCGAATGTAGTTCCTCCTTCACGCACTCGCAACATGGCTTTCGCAAAATCTATTCACGCGAAACAGAGCTAATATCGTTTACAAATCAGCTTCATGCCATTCTTGATCGTTCTTCTCCTGCGGACTGTATATTTCTAGATTTTTCTAAAGCGTTTGATAAGGTATGTCATAATTTACTATTGTATAAATTTGCGTAAGCCTAACCATGATCCCCAGTTACTTGTATTGAGTGTTTCCTGTCCAGTGGTTCTCAGTTAGTTTCTGCCAACAGCGTTGATTCTCCCTCTAATCTGGTTTCCTCGGGCGTGCTACAAGGCTGTCCTTGGACCGCTACTATTTATAATCTATATTAATGACTTGTCTTCTTGTATTACATCTCATATTCATCTCCTTGCTGATGACTGCATAATATTTCGAGAAGTAACTGGTAACCATGATACAGCAACTCTTCAATCTGATCTTGTTGCTATCAGTGCATGGTGCAATACATGGCGCATGGAATTAAACATAAGCAAATGCAAGTCACTGCGAGTATCCACACCTAATAACCCCACCCTACCAGTCTATTACATCGATAACATCCGCCTCGATTGTGTTTCATCTTATAAATACCTCGGTGTTCACGTCTCAACTGACCTTACCTGGAAGACACATACTGCACACGTAATAAGCAAGGCTAACAGATCATTAGGCTACCTCCTACGCAATTTCTCACGTGCGCCGCAGTCTCTCAAACTAATGCTCTATAAAACACTTATCCGGCCTAAGCTTGAATACCCCCGCCTCAGTTTGGGAACCTGGTCAGAATAACTTAATTTATTCAGTAGAAATGGTGCAGAACAATTCCACAAGATTCATATTCTCCAACTATAGCAAGACAGCCAGCATCACCACAATAAAGTCTAACCTACAGTTAGCACCCTTAGCATCACGGCGTAAACATGTGTGGCACTCTCTTTTTCATGATATATCATCACCCTGTGTTACGAAACGAGCTTCTTTCGGCACCACATCAGGTACATATAATCTCGGCTTGATCACCAGCACAAACTTGGTATTCCATCTTGTAGATTATACTTCTTACACTCATTCGTCCCACAGACATCTGATGAGTGGAATCACATTCCCGTAACTGTTGCCTCCATAAGTGATATTAACCGTTTTAAACAAACATTACGCGATATTTCGGTTTGAGTATTCTTGTTTTCCCGTTTTTCATAACTATTGTTTGAATGCTCCTCCTACCATGAATTGTGCACTCGTGATTATTTATGTCCTTTATGTACCTTGGATTACACAATCTATGCACGTTGAATTAAGTAGTTTGAATAATTAGAAATAAGATTTATGTACTGTGGTTTGAGATTCGCTAAAATTGTACAATGATACTAGTATATTTTGTATGTTTGCTGATGCTGGTATACGTAATTTATGTTCAACTAATTCTCCCCTCGCCTCTGTAATGCCATTGGCCCTGAGGGTATAATAACAAATACACAATAATAAATGAGTATGCGTTACGAAATAGGACCGTGTTCGTGCTCTAAATCATTACTTTATCACGGGGAAGCTTTGCGTATTTATTATACAAACCCATTCCTCAACAAATGGGCCGATGTCATGTAACTGCCGCATCTATTTTGAGGTCTGTAAGAATAAATGGGAGCACGTGCACGTGAAACCTTCTTTTTTAAAAATAAATCAAGGCATTCTTTTCGAGCCCTCCCGGACTTTCCTGACCGTGGCTGCTAGGTGCTACTGTCGCCTAAATATATGACAGAAAAATTGCTAGAAATATTGGCTTGAAATTGAATCATGAGGCCACAATGATAGGTATACTTTTATTGCGCCTTCGCCAACCAGTTCTTTGAGGTGATCGCCGCGTGGGTCGCATTGCGTGGAATGGGTGCGCGAGAGCACATGCACGGGCGCCGGTTTTTTTTACGCCAAAAACGTGGGAACGAAATGGGCAAGTTTATGGCATTTGATGGACCGCTTCAAGAAAGCTTCTTTACATAGATTCAAAGATGTGCGCGGGACCTGCATAACGTGTTTTTTTTTTTGCCATTTGAGTAACAGCAAGTTTTGTTTTCTTTTGGGTGCCCGGTGCTCGGAGCTTGGACATCTAAATATATCGATGCCGTTTTATGCAGACACAGGTGTCATCATTTATTGCTTGAGATTTCTTGCTCGCATTTCTTGTGATAATGTGGGGGGGGATTTCCCAACTAAATTGGATTGGTTTCATGGAGCGCTTCTTAAGTTAAATGTTGGGTTCTCCCGCGAAGAGAATGTAGCCGGACACTTCTCAAGAAAGTAACCGAATCGACGTCTCCGTAAAATGTATTACAGCCTTGTGGTAGCACTTGCCCAAATAGTTGTCCTAACAGTTATCCCAACAGTTTTCCCAACAGTTGTCTCCACAGCTACCCTAACATTTGTCTCAAATTGTGACGTCTGTTTGTAGCGGGCAGCGAATTGATTTGAATCCCCCTTGAAAGAAACGACCAAAGAAACATTTGAAATACTTGAAACGATGCTTAGTGAGGAGGTATGGAGCCGTACACGAGGTTTCGTCTGATTTGGGTGGTTACAAGATGAGAAGTGGGTGTTAAAGACCATTTTCATTTCGACCGACCTTAAACCAGTCGCATCTACCAAATCGTCGAAAAGATTCGATAAAAAAAAAAAAAAACAAGACGAGCTGCTACACAAATGAAAAAATTTCACAAACTCCTTGCATGAGTTGGAGCTCTTGAGAGGATTTCAAGTGTAAAATTAGGCGTGAGACGCGTGGCCAAGCCAAAAAAAATTGTTAAATTTGTGCCATGATATAAAAAGCATCAGATGGAATGTGACCCAGACCTTCATTTCAAGATCACCAAGGGTGACGAAAGCTGATCCTATGGGAACGATTCCGAAAAAAAGGTAATTTTCAAGCCAGCTGAAGACACCTCGTTTACAAGTACGAAAAAAAAAAAAAGAACGCGACAAGTTCTCTTGTCTAAAGACGAAGATCGTCATTTCTTTTTATCTGCGTCGGTGTTTGTGGAACTGTGTAGCCGGAATTTACTCCCCCCCCCCCCCCCCCCCTGCACAGACTGTCAATCAGAAATTTTACTTGGAGACAATAAGGCAATTAAGAATGAATGTGCGAAGGAAACGCAGAAAATTGTGTGATGCGGGTGATTGGTTACTGCATTACGATAACGCCGAAACTCCCACTGCTTTGTTGGTGGCGTGCTATGTACACTCTAAGGGATAGGTCGGCGTTCCCTACGCACCAAATTTATCGTACTGATCTGCCTGTCATATTTTTGTTTTGTTTTTATAGAATAAATTTATTCAACAATGAAGATTTACCACAGTTCAAAACGTAGAGACAGCATGGCCGGGGTCACGCAACAGCATTTACCTTGAGGAGGTCCAAAGTTGTTTCGAACAATGGGAGGAAAGGTTCTACAAGTGCATTGACTCCATAGGAGATAATTTTGAAGGAAAATACGTGCTTTTTTGTCCTAAAGAAAAATGTCTATGTTCTTAAAAAAGTTTATTTCTTTATTTATTTAAAATTTCTTTTGGGGAGGGAGTATCAGTCTTCCTCATATAAGTGCACTTCCAATACCAATGCTGTCTCCTCATAATTTTTATTATCATTTTTTTAGAGACGTAGTTATTGTCAGGAGCAATCACCAAGAACCAGAAGAATGTTATCTTGTACTCTCTATGATCGATACAAAAAAAATGAAGCAAGGCAGTCTCAAAGGTGTTAGTACTCAGTAGGAAAGAAAGAAAATAAGCAAGTGTATGGATATGATACAGATAACCCACACTAAACTCGGAGGTATTGTACACAACCGAAGGGTTCATCTTAACCTTGCCTCCAAGTATAAGGCTGACTTCAATGAACAGAAAAAAGAAGGAAAGCCGCCAAAGCGTTACCGTACGGTTTTGCAAGGGTTCTGCCTTGTTAGGCAAATATCCCAAAGTAAGGAAAGTCTCGTCTCGGCCTTTTCCGGGGCTTTAGAACTGTAGTCAATAGCAGTGCCAGCGTAAGCAAATAAGAAGAATAAAGACACTAGCGGGTCTCCGCTCAGCGCTACCTTCATTCTCTTTAGGCTTAAATGAGTTGTATTTAGAAAGATGGATGGAATGTTCTGTCTGAAACTTTTTTTTTGTACGTCTACATAACTGGGCCTGCTTTCCCGCTGAGTTCCGGCGCCTCTTCTTCCTGCTATTCTACTACAAGAGACTCGACGGTTGGGTTTTCTTGAAAGTCTTTGCGATCAACACAGATATACTCGTCGCTCAATAACGCTCAGTATGCGTTGGCACACCTTTCGTAGTTAGTTAAGAGCTTTCATTTCTTTCTTTTCATCTTCAGACAGCTTTTTTTCATTATCTGTTTTAAGATACTTTATCGAATTCTTCCTATGTTTTCAAACTTCTCCTTTTCTGCAGAGAGCATTTACTCTTTTTTTAAGTCTCCCCGTCTTGTGAAAGAAACCGAGATTTGGCATCGACGGCTGGCGGTTATACATTCCGAAGTGCTAACATTCAATTCAGGTTTTCCCAACACGTAATCTCAATGTTTGAGGAACCGGTTAGCCGACGGACGCTGTTTTCACACTGAGTGCCTCAAGTTTTGTAGAGTTTTTTTCAGCAGTCTAACTCTCCATGCTTCCTTTCTAGACATCTTTTTTACAGCTTATAATGACTACTACTAGTACTCGTCGTCTCTCTGCGAAGCTTTTATACCTGAGAACATTTTTTTATGAAGTGTGTATTAAGAAGTGAAAGATACCAGATGCAACAGTAAACTTAGTTTGCTCTAACTTTTCTCCTCTTGTTTGCTCAATGTACTTACTTTTGAGAACTCGGGCCCCAACTTTACAGGAGTTTGTTCCTACGCTAATTTTATGTGCCTTTCTACAAAAATGCTTAAAGTGCATGCGATTTAACTGCAGTTGCAATTTGCTGAATAAACACTACCCTGAGGAACGTATTGTTGGAAACTGTGCAACATAGATGCGAGCTCTGTAAACAGAAAACAAAACAAAACAAACAAATAGCAGCAACTATCCAGCTAAAGCTTGGCCAATGTACTCAGTGATTCAGTTCATTCTTGCTTGCACCTCTCTAAGCCTTGCTATAAACATCAAGAACGAACTGAATACCACGTAAGAAAAAAATTCAATTTGTATGTTTGAAGCCATTTGACTAGTATTAAAATTAGGCTCTCAGTTTTTACGTGCCAAAGCCACCATTTGATGATTTATGAGGCGCGCCATTGTGTGCGACTCCGGATTCATTTTTGCCACTTGGGGTTCTGTAAAATAGACCCGATACACGGACAATCTCGCATTTCGCCCTCATCGAAATGAGGCTGCCGCGGTCGGGATTCGATTCCGCGACTTCCTGCTAAGCGGTGTAACACCATAGCCGCTAAGCCACTGTGGCGGGAAGAGCCATACGTTAAATTCAATTTCAACTCAGTGCTTTATTTATCTTTCTGTGAAATAAAAGAGCAGTCACAAAAAGCTACTACGGCGAGTATCTTGACGAGGTGGCTGCCCCCTCCAAATGACAGCAATAAGCAGTTCGCAGAACAAAACAGCTTACATAGGGAAGATACTACAAAGATGGTTGAAATATATTAAATCACAGAACTGAGAGGCAACTTTTGTGTCTAACAAGAAATTTTAGGGGAATTAAATAAGTTCTACAGAAATAGATAACGCGACGATGTAGTATGTTAACATGTGAAACAGTCCAGCAATGGAAACGACGAAAGAAAAAAAATTGTGAAATAAACATCGGTAAAAACTAAGGAAAAATAAGCGATTTGTTACAGAAACATTTCCCGTACTTATTGTAGTGATATGTATGCAAGGTACATACCATTTTGTTGTTGCAAGCTATTTAAGAGCGATGGTAACTGCTATGAAATTATTTGTTTTGCATAGTTTGTGCGACAGCGTGTTAAATGCCATAGTTCCGGATTATGAGTGTCATGTGAGTATCGTAAGAAGCCAACAAACAAAGATACCAAGAAAACAAGGGAAATTACTTGTACGTTCTACTTGAATTAAAGAAATGATAAATTAATGGGAATGAAAATGAATCAAAAACCACTGGTCGCAGGTGGGGAACGATCACACGTCTTCGCAGTATGCGTGCGATGATCTTACCAATTGAGCTACCGCGGCGCCGTTTCCCCATCCACCTTCTAAGGTATTTATTGTTTATTACTAGAGCTAACCCTGGGAGTGTTACCCAGCGCCACCACTCACAAACCTTTAAGATTGGCAAGCCTTTGCAATGCAGTGTCTTTCTTCTTTGTACATATCTTATAGCAGCGAGGAAGCCTAAATTCATAAAGTGATGGAACTTTAACTATGCGTAATTTCGCAAGAAATTCAGTTGCGTGAGACAAATAAAGCATTTTGAAAATAATCGAATAATTTGCTTTTGTAATAACAATAGCTCCACGCTATGTGCCCCACCTTTTATCAACCCATTTGTCCTTTCTGTACAGAGCGAGCTACACTCTACCGTATACCACATATGCAAAAATTTCTAATATCTCCAGCCAACCGAAACGCAACGCACGTTCAGTGGGAGATTGTGCTGGCCAGCTCGGCACTGGAAGATCAGCGAAAGCTGGTCGCCGCCGCTGCTTGGGTGGCAGCGGCGAGCAAAGCAGCGGTGGCAGTGCTGCCACCGCTGCTTGGGCTCTGGACTGAGGACTCCATCCACCACGGGGATCCATCCCTCTCCGTGCGCTATAAAAAGAAAAAAAAAACACCGCATATCCACGGGGTGAATGATGATGAGTGGGCGAAGCTCCGGAGGGAATCATCGGTAAACCGTGAATCTTCCGTGTAATTCGCCCAGTCTCGCCGCACTAAATCGAACGATTGACTTCCACCAATGACACGCGCCATATGTGACGTCATTTCAATTTTATAACAGCGCCCTTCATTATAATTGCACCATCTCCCGCTTAAGGGGACGCTAGCACAAACGCGTTAGAAACGTGCAGTACTCTCTAGTAAGGGGGAGAGGCCACAGCGTCTTACGCAGCCGTTTACGCATGCCGGAACGTGCACTGCGTTTGCCGACGCCATCAGCGTTTATGAATACGGGGGTAAGGCGGAGAGGCCACAGCGTCTTACACCAGCTTCTTACACGGGCCGTAACGCGCTAGCACAAACGCGTTAGAAACGCGCAGTCTTTCGTTAATGTTGGATATTTATTGTCATCGTGGTGCGTGTGTACATGTGCGCTTCGTGGCGTAGTGGATAGCGCCGCGCGTTCGGAAGCGAGGGGTCCCCGGTTCGATTCCGCGCTACGGACAGAACTTAAATTTCGGAATTTTTTTATTGCGATAGCAATTATATGGACACTCCAAAGCAGATTTCTGCCGTCGGCGTCGCCGTTGCCGTCGCCGTGAGGTTCCGTATGACGTCAATGGAGATGAAATCGTCGCCGCGCGCCGCCGAACGCTGTATGTACGAGTGAAAGGGCGCGAGGGACGCGCGCTTTCACGGGGAGTGAACCCACGGCGGAGAACAAAGAGAACAAACGCGCGTTCTGCGCCGTGCTCCCTTAAGGTATGTCACCACCTTTGAAAAGGCACTTTTTAAGAAAAATATACATTTTCTCTTTATTAGATTTCCAGAATTCCAAAACATTCAAAAATGTTCTGCAGAAAGAATTATGTTCTTATCTTATTTAGTTCAAAAAGTTATAGCCAACTTACTAACAGCTGGCGAACAGTTCTGAAACCGAAGCGAATGTGGTGTGGTAACAGAAACTGATAACTCAGCGAAAATCAACGGCGTATATTGAGATTTTTCTGTTATGTTTTAGATTGATACGTAAAATATTATTCAAAGACAATTTGTAAGGCTTCCTTTTTTTTAAACATTGCCCAAATTTCCGTAAGGGGGATGCCTGACGCTACAAGCGTTAAAAGTGCGTCTCTGTTCACGTTGCGCGCGCTTTATGCTGCCGCTGTGAATGCTACCGGGATCGTCGTTTTTATAGCGATTATTTTTAGTAGCAACAGTAATAACATAGGCTGAACAATTTTATAGGAGGGCATGGCCAAGTTCAAGGCAAAAAGGCGATTGAAACAAAGGCTTCAATCAAAACTTTCGAAAAAATAGAAAACATTCGAACAAAGATTCAAACGAAAGTGAAGCCGGTTTATGCTAACCTTTGTACGGATTTAAAGAAGTGCCTGCACGGAAAATCCCAAAATGTAACGAGAGTTTCAACGGTATGATATGGCAACGGGTGCCAAAAACGTCCGCGTGAGCCTGCCCTTTATTATGTGGCCTGCCCATCCTCCTTTTTGGTTTATATGATGCTGTGTGCCACTTCAAAGATAGCAACAGAAGTACAACAGGTATTTTGAGGCAAGCAGGCATTTAACCTGGCCATCACACGCTCCGTAGCATGTTGCACCAGTGACTAGTACCGTGTAAAGAAGGCCCAGCGTCAATCAACGGGTGAGGCAAAATATCTCCGCAAGAAAATGTGGGCTACAACAAAAGCCAAAACAGAGCTCGTGGCAGCTAAGAAGGGCCCTATCTATGAACCTAGTGGATTTTAACTTATTATGGCATGATGATCTTGTTTGTGCAAGGATTGGAAAACTTTAATCTTGTTTTTCTCAAAACTTGATTTCTTGCACTTTCCTGTTGCGCAAACAGTTGTAACTTCAAAATCAATGAATAGTTTTCAACGAAACTTTGCACGCTCGTTCCTTTATTACTAGACTGTGCGATGAACTAGGATTAATGAAAACGAATGATAAGTTTTGATGTTCTGAAGTTTTATTCCAAGCAATGCAGACAAAAATGACACATTTTTTTCTTTTCTTTGGTATTTTTACTATATCTTGATTCCCAATCATCGGATGGCAAAGATCCTAGTTCGTTGCACAGTCTGGTTAGTTGGCTACCTCTGTGCCAAAAAGTTTACGATTCCTGCACTCCATTCGCTAGTTATGAATGTTCGCGTAACAGCCAAGTTTGGGCAATGTTTTGTCAATAACAAATGCCAGTATAATTTTTTCACTCTTTCTTGCTTTTGAATGTCATTTAAAATGGTCCTTTATAAGGTCAATGTGAAATAAAAATTTAATGGCCAAAACTAAAACTTTTTTTGGTGCAGAAGTAGGCGTCTCTTTCCTCCTTTACAATCACCAACCTTGCACTCGGCCGCACAACACTTGAAACAACGAAGATGGATGATCGTAGCCCCGCATTTTCCGGAAGTGCGTGCAAACTTTTCATTTGATTGCTCATGATGATGATAATTTCTTTTCGCGCGTCTCGGACTTACGGCCGTCACTGCGCGTTGCATAGCGCAGCTTGCAACACCGACACCGCGTTTCAATGCCGACACCGGGGGGGGGGGGGGTGTTTATTATACATAAGGAAGAGACGCTTAATTCTGCAGCCCATCAGGGAGCACGGCGCAACGTCGTAGGGGATAGGGGGAGTAGGAGGTAAAGAAAAAAGTTGCAGTGGCTTAGCTCGGCTATGCCAGGATATACGTAGCGTTAGCAAAGGTTCAGCTGATTATTCTTAGCTTTCCTGGTTGTCTAGATTGTCAAGGATTAGCTTGATTGTCATGCTTACTGCTGCTCCAATGACACACACGCGGTATACGTATTATGTGGCACATGTATTCATTCCTCCTACGCTCAACCACTGATTGCCAGGCAACTACTTCGGGATCCGATGAGTCAAGCTTCTCCGTTCTTCTGCGCTGTTGAGCAGCATTTGCACTCTCCTTCTCCATGGCTATACCACACTGGCAAACGCCAGTCAGAAGCGCAGCGACTCCAGCGCAGTGTCAGACGGCGACTGCACAGCGAGCGCGCGCCGGCGCCAGTGCGTCTACCACGGCTACGACGTCACTCCTCTGGAATGCGCAGACCGGCGGCGGTGAGTCGCGCGCGGCGGCGGCGGAGTGCGCGAGAGGTGCCGGCTCCGGTGGCTCCGGTGCGCAAGCCGTGTGACATCACTGATCCTTGCGCATGCGCAGCACGGCTCTTGATGTGCCGCGCGAAACGGGCTTGGCTAGGCCAGTGTAGCTAACGCTACAAAAGAGAAGAGAGATAGTTCAGCCGACACCGCGCTACAGGAGACCCGGTCCGTGAACGCGTCTCTCTCGCTCTCTCGCTCTCCTAGCGCGCAAGACCTCTTCATTTATGCGAACCATATGATTGCGTTCCAGCGTCGTCGTCTTCGTCCACAGTTGGTGCGTTCGTACGCTCCTGCTCTGCTGTGTGAAGAAAGAGAGAGAGAGGGAGATTGTGGTTGTGAAAATAGAGCCTCTTCCTCTTCACAACCACAATCTCTCTTTCTCTCTCTCTCTTCACCTCGCAGAGCACGAGCGTACGAACGCACCAACTGTGGACGAAGACGACGACGCTGGAACGCAATCATATGGTTCGCATAAATGCATGTTCTGCAATCGTGGCGGTATATATAGCCTAATGGTTACGACATAAAAAATGAAAAAAAAAGGTTAATGGTTGAGTAAGTGGTTCGTGTGGAAAAGGAAAGGTTGACGCTATCTTCTGCAACCCTTGAGACGCTCGCTTCGTGACCGGGGGTACGCGGGTTCGAATGTCGCGTCGGCAAGAAAGTTTATTTTCTTCCTTGGTAGTTTCTTGCTACGCTTCACAAATTACGGCTGGCTTAAACAGCTTCGCTGCTAAAAAGTATGGCCTCTCTCTTTCTCGTTATGTGTAGTTGTGCCCGAACAAGAGCCCCATAAATAAGAATAGAATACAAAAATTGCTGTGGCTTAGCTCAGCTAACCCTGGATATGCAAAGCGAAAGCGTGGCTTTTTTTTTTCGTTCAAAGCCTGCATTTGTCTACGGCTGTGGCCCCGCTTCCGGCGTTTTGCGAGCCGAAGGGCTCGCACTTCCTCAGTCTCCGATGCTAATTTCACGCGCTTGGCATTCCGGACCCTCTCCAGTAAAGTAGCTCGCCCAGCAATACCAGTGGGGTGTTCCGACGCCGCTTGCCGACGACGGCTCAAAGCCTCCCGCTCCCACGCAACGCTCAAAGAAGACGGCCCGGCCTCGCTCTCATCAATGGCCAAGTTCGCACGAGTGCAGCGCTCCTCCTAAGCCCGGCCCACATGGAGCAAACTTTCGCGGCGAACTTCATGCGGCCCGCAACAGCGCGGCGGAACGCCAGCAAGCCACGGCCGGGCTGCACCCGCATGCAGCGAAAAACAGTGTGATTCCATTCCCAGTATGCAGTGAAAAAAAAAAAGTTGCAGTGGCTTAGCTCGGCTATGCCAGGATATACGTAGCGTTAGCAAAGGTTCAGCTGATTATTCTTAGCTTTCCTGGTTGTCTCCTACGCTCAACCGCTAATTGCCAGGCAACTACTTCGGGATCCGATGAGTCAAGCTTCTCCGTTCTTCTGGGCTGTTGAGCAGCATTTGCGCTCTCCTTCTCCATGGCTATACCACACTGGCAAACGCCAGTCAGAAGCGCAGCGGCTCCAGCGCAGTGTCAGACGGCGACTGCACAGCGAGCGCGCGCCGGCGCCAGTGCGTCTACCACGGCTACGACGTCACTCCTCTGGAATGCGCAGACCGGCGGCGGTGAGTCGCGCGCGGCGGCGGCGGAGTGCACGAGAGGTGCCGGCTCCGGTGGCTCCGGTGCGCAAGCCGTGTGACATCACTGATCCTTGCGCATGCGCAGCATGGCTCTTGATGTGCCGCGCGAAACGGGCTTGGCTAGGCCAACGCTAACGCTACAAAAAATAGTTTTGTACCTGCAACTGAGCAATTATTGTGCAACTGAACCATATTGGTCGCGCCTGGACGCCTGTGATCAGTCGATCATTGTACGCGGTGCGCGCAGCTTTTGTGGCCATGTTCGCTCTAGGCTCTTTAGCTGGCTAGCCGACTCGAATGCGACGGCAAGAAGTCGGACGCGACAGCGCCCTGATTGGTCCGCGCTGACAGCCTTCATTCGCCGCGTCCGGCGAGCGGTTGACCACCTGCGAACATATCTAGCCCGCCTTGATCGACGGCAGACAGCCGTCGGCCGCCGGGCGGAAGCCGCGCGTGGCCGTTCGCCAGTTTTTCGCAAGAAAAATCGCTCCATGTGGGTCGGGCCTAATTAGCCAGGTGCGTGGCGAGTCACGTGGTCAGGCGGTGACCCAACTGCGGAGAGCGCATGCTCCAGGCTGGTGGCGGCGGCGGAGCTCGGCGCGGTGAGTCACGTGATGCGGTGCCAAGCTGCGGTCAAATGAAGGTCAAATTGCTGGCGACGGCGAAACTCGGCTCGACTAGGTTAGTAAAGCTTTCGTCAATTAATAAGGAGTTATATAGCAGTCGATTAACAGATACCGGGAACGTTGCACAATTCCGCTGCAAGAAACCAATACAGCGTGAAGGCTTGCCAACCACGAAGTCAACGTGTGCATCTCATGACATAGTTGCAGAAAAATAGATGCCGAAAGTTTTGAAGGAATGAACGTATACAACTGATCTGTCATTTACAAATAGAGGCTACACGAGAAGCTCTTTGTGACGCAGGTGAAACATTACTGCTTTTAATGACATTTACGTTTTGGTGCTTTTGTGTGAACCATAGTTGAATTAAATATAGAGTGATGTTGGCATGATTTGCTAAATCAGCGGTGAAGCGACCAGAGAAGAGGTTGGTATCATCAGCGTAAATGAGGTACATCACCATTTCATCAATGGTAACAATATCACTGATACATAAAAGAAATAAAAACAGTCGTAAAATACTTCCATGAGGCTCTCCTAGACTGACCTGTTTGAAGGAATATGCGAACCCGTTAATCTCTACATACTGTGTACGGTGTCGTAAGTACGATGATAACAAAGAGTGGGCATTACCCCTTATACCGTAGTGATGACGCTTTTGGAGAAGAACTTGATGACCGAGGCTATCGAAAGTCGAGAAACACACCTGAGTCTAAAAGCTATGACTTTCGAAATTTTCGAGTACAATTTCTTTTAGTGCAAGAAGAGCAAGCTGGCGGCATGTAGCTATTCATAGACAAGGAGGTGAAAGATACAAAATAATAATTAAACGCATTAGAGAGTTCTATACGTTTTAACTGCGCCCAATCCTTCATAATTTAGTAAGTGGTTCAGGTACATGACCAATTACCGATTTTAGTTTTTTCCAGAGTTCTACAGATCTTCCTGGACAAGAGCTGAATAGGATAGTGTAGTAATTTTTTTACTACACAAACATCCTTATTCGCGTGGATTCTAAATGCTTTATAAGTTTTCAGTGCGTTGGTAAATCTTACTTGAAGAAGTACTCTGTAAAGCTGGTCACGTTTTCTTATTTTCTGATCAGTTCATGATTCATTCAGGGCTTTTTATCCTTGCTGAACTTATACTACAGGTGTTGTAAGGAAAACAATCGTCATAAACCAGCGTCAATTTGTATAGAAACTTTTCATAATCTGCGCCAGGGTCGTTTTCATTTAAAACATCGTACCAGTTTACAATAGTCAAGCAGTCCCAGAAATTTGACAGCGTGGCAGGATTTATACCTCGGTACAAGTAAGATTGCCTCTGCTGTTTTAGAGTGTTAGCTTAGGACACTGGCATGAAAATGGGCAAGTGATCAATTATCGCAAATTTAATGACACCTGCCTTTACGCAACATCATAGTTGGTTATGAAAAGATCCAATATAGTAGCTGTGTTTTCTGTTGCCCTTGTCGGTACATTTATTATATTGTAGCATAAGTGAGCGTTTAGTAATGTCTCAAAATCAAGCTTCATGGCACTAGTAGCACAAATATTATTGTTCAAATCCCCTCCAATGATCACGGTAAACTAATGTTGGTCCACAAATTGCAGGATTGCATCCAAATAAGGAAATAAACGGGAAGGTTAGCGCCCGGTGGGCTGTAACAAACAATAAAAAAATGAATGACATTTTAGGGTAATCATTTCGCAGTCTGGCGTGACATATGGGAGCGTTGAAAGGATTTTAGAACTCATTTCTTTAAGCGTTAAAATGCACAAGCCCCCTCCTCGCTTACCATCGCGGTTTAGGCAATGATAATTGTACGCAGGCAAACAGGGCGCCCTCTTCGCTACGAAACCAAGTTTCCTTAAAGATGACAACATGAAAGGGAAGCGTACATCAATAAAAAAAAGTAACATTCAAGTTCTTATTTGTTCCTGCCTTATCCCAGGTTTAAACGAGAACAGTTTACACTCTTGTTAAAATTACTATAGCCAAGATTTTTAAGCTTAGTCACATCGATAATGTGGGGCAGAAAAGAATACATCGTAAGCAAAAGCTACATGAATGCAGCTGTGACGTAAGAAGCAAGCAGCTCCAATTAATGTCTTTCACATCGGAATACAATAGCACGTGGCTCCTTTGCCTTATCAGCTAGAACCCACCCATTTGAATTCCAGGTGAAACGATAGTCGTTATCTGCCACCCATGTTGGTGCACAGCCCAGAAGGTCCCTGTTCTGCTTGGTCATGTTTTCGACAATGGCCACGGTTGATTTTAAGTTTAGTACTATTTTATCATCAAGCCACACATCACATAGCGACTGGCGCACAAAACGAACAATAATACCGGGCGCTTTCCCTGCTTTCCCTGCAGGGAGCTTGTGAATAATGTCGACGTCGGTCACGCTCAGCTTGGGAAGATTAGCAGACTTTGTGATTTCATTTAGTTTTACGAGTAGGTTTTCATAAGAAGTCCTTGGTACCCAATGCACCACAATGCTATGCCTCCTGCTGTGCACCTCGAGGTCCTTAAGGAATGCGCCGAGCTCATTAACTTCAGCAACATTGCAGGATGTCTTTTCAAGAATATTTATACGCTTTCTTAAGTTGCTAATTCTCTTGTCGTGTTGCTTTTGCTTGTTCAGAATTTTCGTCATATTTGTCAGACATCAACTGTATTGAGACCTTAATCTCATTTACTTGCGCTGGTAGGCCTGCAAGAGTGTCGAGTCTCCTAGCAA
The DNA here is from genome assembly GCF_013339745.2 of Dermacentor silvarum. NCBI lineage: Eukaryota > Metazoa > Arthropoda > Arachnida > Ixodida > Ixodidae > Dermacentor > Dermacentor silvarum. The sequence goes on along the minus strand of NC_051157.2, from coordinate 69,777,385 downwards.
TGTCAACCAAACCAGCAACGATCTCAGGTTCCATTCATGGTGCAGCGCTCACAATTAGGACGAAGAAGAAAATACACGAAAATACAGGTTCCATTCCCTGTTTTCTGGCACCCTTGAACTTCAGCTTGCGGCAATTAAGCCATCGCCACATATTACGCCCAGCCTAGCCCTTGTGCTTAAACGTGCTCTCAGCCCAGCCTGGGCAGCTTCCAAAATGGTAGGCGTACTCACATTCGGTGCACTTCCAACAGAAGGCCGTCACTTGCAACGCCTCATTGCAGGCGGCACATACACCGCTCGCAGACGTGGTGGCAAAGAAAGCACGTACTACGCACAAAAAAAGCACCGCACAATGAACCAGTGGCAAGAAGCAGCAAGGCATCAAGGCAGCACTGGTGGCAGTGTAAGAAAAGATAGTGACTACAAGCTAGAGCTTAAGATAACGATGTCACCAACCTAGGAAACGAAGATAGCGGGGGTAGGGCTATACGTCTGTCTGCCACCACCGCTGCTGCCAAAATGACCCGTCTGCCATGCAGTCACTAGGAGCACAAGCAGAGGCACGTTCAGGCGCTCAGTCAGAGCGTGACGTCAGATGGCTTCCGTGCTTTCTGTCTGAAAAAACGTACAGAAGGCGAAGAAGTGGCGTTGAAACCAGGCGTAGAGCCGGTTGAAGAGATCTCCAGACTTATAGGCAGCGAACAGCGCTTGCAGCATCGTACGCAGTAGTAGTAGCAAATCTGGGAAACGACGATAGACAGGGGTAGGGCTGCACGTCCGTCTGACACCGCCGCTGCAGCCATTCTTTTTCTTTCTGGGGTTTTACATGCCATAACCGGTCCTGATTATGAGGCTCTTCGTAGTGGAGGGCTCAGGAATAATTTTGACCACCCGGAGTTGTTTAACGTGCACTACAACGCAAGCACACGGGCGTTTTTGCATTTCGCCTCTGTCGAAAGGCAGCCTCCGCGGCCGGGATTCGATCCCGCGACCTCGTGCTCAGCAGCGCAACGCCTTAGCTAACTGAGCCACCGCGGCGGGTAGCCGCTGCTGCCAAAATTACAAATGAGACAAAGACAAATAGTTTCACATCGTATACACTGATAAAAGAATAATTTTATGCGCAGCCTATTAATGAGAATATTATTAGGTGGTTGCTCATATATATGATGAGTTACTTGTAAGGATAAACTGCTCGCGCATTTGAAGAATAGGCCTGCAGACGGGGAAGGTAAGCTGCGGGTACGCCTTTGTGCAGCTGTACAGTGCAAATAATTGCCCTCAATGTATTCATTACGGAATGCACTACTGTAACTTCATGAGCGGTAGCTAAATGGGTAAGCTGTAAGGTTGACATTCATTTTGGCAAGTAAAAAGTTGGCAAGGATAAGAAACTGACCCCATTATGTGACTAAAAAACCCCCTAAAATTAGCAATAGGAAGGTTCAAACTATTGTTCAAACTATTGTTCAAACTCATGTTCAGCGAAATTGTAAATGCGGTAGTTGCTGACGGCGCCGAGCAGCGCCTGTGTCCTTTCCCAAGCAAGAAAAACCGGGCTATCGCTCGACAAACTTGGTTTACCCGCGTACGGCGAACTTTTTCACTGACGGGAGATAGCGTATCATAAAGCCGTTGCCCAAACCAAGGAACACTTGTGCGGTCTTCCGTGCAAACTTGTATCCTGGTATTTTTATATGCGAAGATAGCCAAAAGTCTCATTAGAGCATGTTTCCGGTTTCCTGTGAAAGCTACGCCGGCCTAATGCTTGCACTGTATGAGCTTGGTCGGCGTTGGGCCTGGCTGTGGGCGTCGCATTGCGCACCGGTCGCGCGCAGCGCTCCTGAATGACGAGGAACTGAGTGACGTACAGCCATTCCGTTTCTTCATCTTTCCTTAAATGAGGCCCTTGGACAGAGAAATAGCCGGCATGTGTTGCAAGACTAAATCCGCCTGCAGCCAACAACATCGTCGTCCTCTTCGTTAGACGGAGTTGCGACGTCTTCTGCGATGCATGAAAACACACGAGTCTACGTTGGGTACTTGTTCTACTTCTTAACCTTTGTTTTCACTTGGGCCTAAGGAGCATCTAGGAAGCGATTCTGCCACGGAACGCAGTGCGGGAAAAAAATAAGCAATCTGATCTAAGGCCAACGTTAAACGTCAACGAATGCAAAGTCGGCTTGAAAATCACGGTTCCCTGCGCTCCACCGCTGCCGTTCGCAGCCGCTCCGCAAACAAGCACGCTTTGGCTCTCCCAGGATATGGTGGGCAAGTGAAGATTCCCTGAATATGCACGCCCCGTTTAATCCCTGATTATCCTGCGACTCTGTCCGAGCGAATTTGTCCGGTGGAATCAAGGGCCGAGCCTTTTCCCCTGTCCCACGGCACGAGCATGCACTGGTGATACAGAATGACGCTTACGGACGCTGCATTTAGTACAGTGATGGCCTATCATGCTCTGTAGGAGAGACCGGAAATAGAGACGAAGGAGAGCGATAGGCCGGGAAGATAATTAAGGACATGTCCGGTTGGCTACCCTACACGTAGAACAGGGAAAAGAGGGAAGGAAAGATAAGAAAAAGGAACGTTGAGAAAAATAGTAAAGAGCTAGTCAGCGGGAACGCATTCGTAGATCAGTGTTCACTTACAGTGAACAGGCGTGTGTATACAGTTTAGTCACCTTCAAAAAGAATGATAAGGCTTTTATGGAATTACGCCTCTAATACCCCTGACACACGGGCAAAAGTTAAGTCCTGTGCAGGAAACGCCTTTTGTTACGCCGAAGGACCCTTTGCAGAAAGGTTTTCTGCCGATGACACACGGCACCGCAGTACTTTCTTTAGGTGGTTCCTCAGATAAACGCCGCCCCCCCCCCCCCCCCCCCCCCCCCCCCAAAAAAAAAAAAAAAAAAGACAGCGTTGCTTGGTAAAGCAGCAAGAGAGAAAACATTTACAAAAAGCTACGCATGTAGATTACATTTAGTGATTGTAGAAGCTAAAAACACTTTTTTCCCATTTTTGATGGCTTATAATGCGCATATTCGGAATTCAACATGGGGGTGCTAGCGACGTGTTGCGAGGGTTTGAGAGTATAACTAGAGTAAATATTTACGATTTGACAAATCGCTTTACCGCTAAAGAGTAATACATTTTCCAAGGTAAAAGAAAAATACTTACGGGGCACGTTTTCGTCTATTCATGAGTTGTGCGCACTGTATGCGAGAGTATACCTTTCCGCTCGAAAAGTAAATGCCCGATATTCTTTCCCGCAAAGGAACTTTGCAGGAAGGGAGATACTCCTTTGTCGTGTGTCACTGCGCTTTAACGCCTTTCCGGTAGATGTCCCCTTACCTAAAGGACTTTAGAGTGCCCGTCTGTCAGGGGTATAAGACTGCTTAAGCTGAGGTCCTGCTGAGGCCGAGGTTGAAAATAACTCACAGAGCACATCGCGAAGCGTCCAAGGATCAGCAGTGGAATAGAATGTGCTCTATTGTGTCGTCACACCCGCAAACATTTACATGCGGCGCTGTTGACCATTTAGTCGAAAAATTAATTAGCACTTCTAAATGTGGTGCCCAACCACATGTGGCATAATAAAATTGCCTCGTAATGGGAGTGTCCAGCTGGCACTGAGATGGAAAAAATGTGAAGGAATATACACATTTGCCGAATTATACAGATCAGAGATGCACCATTGTAGTAATGTAGTCACGTACGCTTGATGCATCATTGTAATATCGTATTACACATGCAATAGTTTTAAGTGGAAATACACTGTCATGCGATATTGCATAATTTTGCAGGACCTTGTCTTATTTCGTATGGACTTAGCATAGATAGAGTGAGACAAAAAGAATGCCGTGAGATAAACCCGCTTGGTGTCTGACTGGTTGGTTGCCCTGTACCAAGCAGAAAAGAAAAAAAAAAGCACTTTAAAGGAAGGAAGAGGGGGCATTTAGTAGAAAGATAGGCGGAATATGGCGCAGACTCTATTATCGGCACGTATTTCCTTTTTGCTTCCGCATGTCAAAGTGTATCGATGGTGCGCTGGCCACACAAGACGATTTACGAACGATGTAAACTTTCTGACAGAAAAAAAAATCCAAAAAGATATGGATGGCTGCTGCCGACGCAATAAAAGCGGAATCTCGCCTTCCAACGCAACATGAGAAGAAAAGGCAGGTACAACGCAGCTTTTTCTTTCAGTCAGAGTGCTTCAGGCTCTCAGTCAAAAAGATGCCTTGCCCGCCCGTGGGAAAGCGCGTCTGGTCATCACTGCGCACACATCTTCATATGAGCGTACTGTGGAGTAAAAGAAGAGAAAGAAAGCAGGAAATACAGCAAACGAAAATAAAGCCAGGCAACGAACCTTGGCTGCAGCCTCATCGGCAGCCGGATGTGTCTTCTTCCGCTCATCTTAGCCTGGCGAGAACGCACTAGGCTGTTCCAGCCAGCGTCATCCACGACGTCCGTGATGGATGGAGATGGAAGCGGTCGATTTCCTCCGCAGTACTCGCCGCCGGCGCACCGCAATCCACGGGCAGCCCGTGGGACTAGTAGCGAGAATATTAACTCTTTCTCCAACCTTCTGTATTCGCGCTGGCCTCTTGTTTCCCTGTAGTTTTTCTCTGCTATTTGCCCAGCCAGCCCGCCTTGCTTTTCTGAGCTATTCTTTTTGCATGAGACCGAGGCCCATTCTCCTATATAGGTGCGCTACGTTTACCTTGGGAGGCAGTCCTGTGTTCCGCGTCCTTGCCGCTCCGTTATGTTTCCCCTTCGACGGTGATTTGCTACTAGGTCAAGGACTAGGAAGCCTTGCTTGACGAACTGTTACATGACAGCGCGAGAGGACAGCCTAGCTTGGCCTGTGCATCCTCTATCCTCGTGTAAATACGAACAAGCAATTTTTCCTTTCACGTAAATATTAGGACTCTAGTTCTTTGTTTGCCACCATTCCGACTACTTTCTTTTGAGAGGATTGCATCATCGTTTTTCTGTGTAGAAAAGTTGTTTCGGATGTCAGAGCACGTATACACATTTTGTCGTCGAAGTGTCTTCTTTAATGCGTTAGCATTCTTTGGGTACTTCACGCATTTTTCAGGGGTTATCTATCTATCTTTGTTTCTATCTAACCGTTTTCCCGAATACCTGGGTCACTGGGTAGTCCATGGTCGAATGGGTAGCGCATCGGTCTGCTGAGCTGAGCGAACAGGGTTCGTACCCAACCGTTGGACCAACTTGGCTCACTGAGTGGCCAATCTGTACTTATGTACAACGAACCTCTTTCACGCCTACATGGGTCACTCTGGATGCGGGACTAGAGATAGGTACCGCGGTTCAATGAACCTCTTTGACGCCACCTTGAGGTAACTAGGTATGTGCCACTGGCAATGTGCCGCTCTACAATCCCGCAAAAGATCCCTCAAATTGCTTCGATACTGTGTGGAATCGAACCCCCGTCCATAAGGGTTTCTCAAGGACAGCAACCCAACGCCTTCAGCAGCTTGCGCATCTTTCACGCCAACCCTTTAGCAAGCTGCGCCATGATAGCACAGGGTATGTGCCTCTGTTCATGAACATCTCGTCAACTTGCGTAACTGAGTATGTGACAGTGGGTGTGCGGCAAGTGAGGGAACAATTATCAGCGTTCGCCGGTCACGGAAGCCACGCCCACGCTTCTCGGCAGCCCACAAGATGGCGCAGCGTGCCCAGGAAGACGCGCGAGAGGTGCCCGTTTGCCGCATTACGCGTTTCTATAAGCGTTAGCACGCACTGGTACTTCGCGCATTTCGGAGGCCGTGCGCAGGCTCCGCGGCGGCTCCACTAGCTGGAGCCGAGTGTTCTTAGGGAGGCGCGAAATGGGATTCCCGCTGCAGTGCACGCCTTAGACATAGCTAGTTTCGGTGGTGGCAATAACGTTGTGTCGCTTTGTTTATTCAATGCTAAACGCATTACTGTCTCCAGTCATCGTGAGATGGGTTCTGTCCATTTTCTTTTTTATTTCCCCGGTGAACCTGTTAAGAATACGAGAACGAGTCTTCAGAGCAAGAAGTGTGTTCACAGCAATCGCTAGCGCTCATCGCAAGAAAACTGAAAACGAATCGTAACGAAGCTTTGATAGGGGCTGACTGCGTTGAATAAAATTTATAGACAAAATTGTATAAAGATATGCGTCTATTGCGGGGTTCAAGAGGTATTGTCAAGTATCACTAAGTATCAGCGACTTCTGCCAACACCGTCATAACTATTAGTTAAAAAAGAAACTAAAATGTGGATCACATTCTCTAATGTTCAAATGTCTTATAGTGCTTGTCTTATAGCCTTGTACAATTCGGTGGCATTGGTTTATATTCGAAACATTAAGGGGAATTTTCGCGGATAGTAGTACTTTCTATCCATCATATTATGTGTTACATGTATGTACCCGCTGCGATAGCCCAGTTGTCATGGCGATGCGCTAATGAGGTCACGGGTTTGATCCCAGCAGCGGCAGCCGCGTTTACACGGGACGGAATGCAAGAACGCTTGTGTACCGGCGATTTGGTGCACGTTGTCAAGAACGCCAGATTATCAACATCAATCCGCAGTCCCCCACTACGGCGTACCACATAATCATGCATATCCTGGCACTAACACGTGAAATCCCAGAATCTAATTTTTTGGGGGTTTACGTAGGCCTTGCTAATCATAGTTTTATAGATGTACTCGTCGAAGACCTTTTTCACTTGTTTGCTATTACTTTCCAGCATCACCAGGGAGAAATCGTTGTTTGCGCCCGATAAAAATGTTTACATTTTTCCAATCCACTTGCTTGCAGGTTTAAAAAGAAAGTATTTGCTAGCTTTTTTGGCAGGGCTTCAGGTTCGTCGTCACTGCCCCATAAAGAACAAGCCTCCCCCAAAAAAGCAAGAAAAAAAAAGCAAGGAGAGTAAGGAAATGTCGTATACTTTCTGCAGCGTTCCCGGATGTTGCTTGATCGGCGCTCACTGGGCCATGCCACGCTCTAGCAAACTCGTCACGCCCGAAAGATTCCCATTTACCGACAGCGATGAAAGACGAACAACCTGCGGAGGAATCGATTTCCGCGAACTTTGGGTTCCACCGTCGGAACAGTAAGTGGACATGGCACAAACAAAAATGGCGATAGAAGACGCAGCCCTCACAGCAAACCACCCTTAAGTGGCAGCCGTCGACAAAGCCGTTCGAGTAAAAGTACACTCCAAATCCATTCTGAACGTATAAGTGGAGTATTAGAACGCCGAACAGAAAAACAAAAAGAAAAGAAAGGACAAGTTAGGCAGACAAAGCTACATGGTCTTGCTCTTGCGGTCATGTAGCTTCGGCATGTATGGCTTCAAACGTGGCAAAATATGTTAGTTTGGTAGCTACTTCTATGCTCAGTTCGCTATTCTTACGGAAACGTTTCTGTGTCAAGGGAGGCAGAGCTGCAGTAGGGGAGCTTCTGCGCTTGCGTTCCTTGCTTCTGCGCTTGCGTTCATTGCTCATCGCAGTTGGCATTTGCGTTGATTTACGCACTCATATGTAAGTGTAATTAGTAACAGTCGCATGTAAGCCTAAAGGAAACACTATTTGAAACCTCATTGCTAATATCCTATAGCGAAGATCGCTTTTCTTTCTCTTACGTTTACTGACCTTCACTGCCGCGGTCCATACGAGTTCGTTGGAATCGGTTGACTGCGACGTCATGCGGCCATTCGCACATCCTAAAGCACTCTCACGATGAGGTTTCACGCTCATTTGCCTTTAGTTTATCTTTCGAATGATTGTGCCAAACCCTACCTTCCTGCCTGCCTTAAAATACATTGCCAGTAACAGGGGCAAGAAGTCGTGGGAATAGCATTCTTCGCACTTTCACAAAAGCCCGGCTCTTGGGTCCATGTCTGACACTTTCGTTTTAGCGCTTACTACGATGTTAAATACAGGTAGATAAATAAATCGATGCATTTCTAGCCAGAAGGGGCCCTTGTTTCAGGAATCCCGACGAAATGAAAAAAAAAGTCTGTAGTGAATTGAGCCAACGGATCCTGGGGCGGTATTCTGTAAGAGTCCAATTAGTGGACTGTCCATTTCGGCTGTCGGTGATTGGCTGCTGCTCCACGTGCAGGAAGGAGACTGACTGGCACCTTCCTGCACGTGTAGTAGCAGCCAATCAGCGACAGCCGAAATGGACAGTCCACTAATTGGACTCTTACAGAATAACGCCCCTGCTCGTATCAAATACTTCCTCCTTTATATTAGCTCACCCAGATCACGGCATCAAAATTAGCTGCATTTTTTTATTATTTATACAGGCATTTAGGTTCGTGACTGCGCCGGGCCTTCCTCTTTTTTGACGTGGTTGAAAGCGTAGAAAAAGTCAATTATTCAAGAGGGATGGAGTATGTGCTTATAAAAAAATCCAGAGCCCTTCCACTACTGTAAAGATGGAAGCCAGTGAATCTGTGACTATGGTGGGTCTGCTGCAGTGAATATTGCTACAGTGAATGTATATATTATCATAAATGATTGTATTGAGCTTCTTCGGCATGTTCATCAAGGAGCAAGGACACCGGTGTCTTGTTTTTGCCCGGCGCGATGGCCTAGTAGTGCGTTTTCTGCGCCAAGTCCGCCCCATCGTCATAGACTAGCGCATGAGCCACAGCGTTCATAGCGGCGGCACACTGCAGGGCAGCGTCAGGATCCTGTGAGATCTTTCCCGCTCCTGCTCTCGGCGGCTCATATCCACATATCCTACTCGGGTATGAGCCAGATGTGATTTCTTTCTTGCCTTCCTTCTCTCTTTCTTTTTCTTTATCTTTGATGACCATGATATGTGGTGTTTAATGGCGCAAGGGCGAGGTCTGGCCAAAGAGCTTCTCTTTCTTTATTTCTTACTTTCCTTGCTTCCGTCCTTGTTTATTGTCCCTGGCCCATACCCGCATATCCAATGCGGGTATGGGCCACACGTGATTTTATTATTGTTAATCCTGACGTAACTGACGAGCGTGTGACGTTATTGATGTCATGGCCTGTCAGTCATGTTAGTCATCCGTTTTGACTACTGTGCTAAGGTACAGATGGCGGGAAACTGTCACGCACATGGAGCCAAACCACAACGCATATGGCGCGGAAACGCTGCTGATGATAATTTTTTTCTACACGCGGACACGATCCTGGGGAAACTAGCCCTTAACAGCTTCGCTGTAAAAGCGCTAGTCTTGTTGGCCTGTCTGTTTCAAAGTTCTTGGTTAGAGGCAAGCACTTTTGCTTTTACGCGTACATTGTATTTTTAATATTTTTCAAAGAGTACAAAAGATGCTGTGATGATTTATCATCGGGCGCATGGACCCGCGGTGCCACCCAGAGCGCAGAAAGTGCTATGCAAATCGGCACATGAAGAGCCCAGCCAGCTTCTGTGCCACTCCCTTTTACGTGGACGCTGCCTTCCGCACGATGCCCGACAGTACGCGAGCCGCAGTTGGAGTACACCACCTCGACACTGGAATCATGCGCACCAGAGAGTACCTGTTTGGTAATCAAGAACCACCAGACGTACTCACGGACGAACTACTGGTTGTCTGTGACGCACTGCACGAAGCCCTCGAAGAACGTCCAGCTACGTCACAAATTACAATGTATACCGACAGTCAGGCGGCAGTGCGCGTATTACGTGCCCCCACACACTGACCCCATTGCAAGGAAAATAGCAGAGGCAAGCAGGACGCTGCGCACGGTACACGCAGTCGAAACTCGGGTATGGTGGGTTCGCGGCCATTGCGGAGTACCAGGGAACGAAGCGGCTTACACCGCCGCGAACGCGATACTAACCTTAAACCGCCGCAGCGACGTAGCAACTTTTGTGCCCCTGCAAAATGACGGAAATGAAGATACATTGTACCTAGAACAACGACAAGAGCGAAGACAGCTCCGTGAAGGCCTACAACAACATACGCCGAAGGAAGATCCACTGCCTGCAGGCTTGTCGCGTGCGTGTCAAGTACCCGTGCACGAGGCCCGCACTGGTACTGCACTGACGCCGGATGTATACTTGCACGCTGGCGTGCACACAAGGAAGGAAGACTCCTTCCGGGAAACACTACGGAGGAGCTACCACCTATACAGACAAGTTGCCCAGCGTGTAACACGGCAGATGCTTTAGAAGAGCTATGAATTGGGCTAGTTGGTGTGCATTCATTTTTTCTTGCGCTAAGTATAGTAGGACACCACGTGTTGCACTCCCGTGTGTCACTTCGTGTCCGCTTCATTTCAGTGTCTGTTCCATCCCTGTGGCATCCTACTATACTTAGCGCAAGAAAAAATGACGGCAGCTGCGCCAACCATCAGGCACTTGCTGTGGGAGTGCCCAAAGTATGCCTCCCTCCGACGAAAGCACCGGGGCAAGTGGCCCGCTTCGAGGAGTGGATCCGTCCCTCGGCGGAGGCTGACAGTGTCCTTCGAGCGCTGTTTGCCTTTGCTGCGGAGTCGGGAATTCTCCGCATGGTGTAACCATGTGGGGAAGCATTCTTCGGTGACTGGCCCGGTCCTCATCTCCCAATTCCCTAACTTCATTACTCTTAATAGGCCGATCAGCTATCCCTATCTCAATAAAGCTTTACCATACCATCTCTTTAGATGAATATCCAGAAGCGATTATGCTGTAAAATGAACGTGGCTGTTCGCTTGACATGCAACAAGGGAATTTTCTAAGTCATGTGACTAATCGATTCCACGCACGAGTCAAACACTACCCTTGCAACAGTTCTTAATATTATTTGGTACTCCGGTTTAGTGAAGATGTTCCAAATACTGAATTCAGAAACATGCCTCGAATGCTGCAGGCCCTAGAGACAGATTGGCGCCTACACCGCAAGCGGCGACCGCTCAGATTGCGCGGCTAAATTTCTCACCATTTACTATGCGCTAGCACAAGTAGCAAGATGACCATCACATTTTTAATTTAAACTTTTTATCGATGATGTAAAACGCTACGCGAAGAAATAGAAAAAAAAGATACAGTGACAATTTGGGCCTCGTCTGTAGTTTCCGCAGCTCACTTTCTTTGCCTAATGAATGCCTTTGTGCTGCACGTGAAGAATCGACGTTCCCGTCCCCCACACTTCATTGTCACTGAAGTTTGCTTATGCTTCTTGCGAAATAAAATGAACACGAACCACCAGTGAACCAAAGAAGCAACCGGCAAATGCAGAGGACACCATTACGCGAGCTCGCTCCATTAGTTTTAGCCCTGGCCTAGCAGCGCAGCGTGTCATTATGGCCAACGAGGCAAAAAGAGGGAAGATTTTTCATCCATTCACCGAGGATAGAGGCAGAAGAGAGGTCACGATCTTAACTGACCACTATATTACGCCGACTGCACATGTATGCCTCTACATGCATCTTGTGCGGAGCTTATGACTTTTTGTTTTTCAACCGTGAAAAAGAAAACGCAGAAAAAAACCCGTGAAAAACATTCTACAGAAATAAAATAACAGTACACATCTGCGATACAAAGATAAAACTTTTTTTCTTGCGCTAAGCGCGGAGGCTTCTCCGCGAACCACCCGCGTAGTCTGACACTAAAAGCGTCTTCCGAAACTAAATGGAGTCCTTGGTTGATATATAGGTCGGCGGCGAACGGCTGGTCGTTAAAGAGTCCTGGTTTTATACTCCGCCTGTTATATTTCTTGCTCTCGTCATATCTTTAATCAAGGCAAGTGCGTTGCTTCTAAAAAAAAAATACTTCCGCTTCTTCTGTTTTACGGCAACACCATATTATAAAATATTTTCCCGTGATTTAACTCATACCGCTCAACTCTTTTCACTGTGCTCATGGTCAGTTATGTTTCCCGTTCTTCCAGCTTATCTCCCAGAATGGTTGCCCTAAATGTTTGGCTTCTTGACCAATGAACTATCTTGGCCAGTGCATCCCGCGCAAGTAAGGTGTTTTTAACCTTTGTAAGAGACACTGCATGGTCTGAATGAGGTAATTTAATTAGTTTGAAATATAGGAATAAAGGGTGGGGCTCTATTTTATAGCGATAGCAGTTACACAGAGATCGAGACGCGTTGTCCCCGTTGGCGTCGCCATTGGTGTCGGCGTCGCCGTGCTTCCCCGCTAACGATGGCGCATGCCTTCCTCGCGCGCGGAGTGACAGGGGGTCTCCAGAGACGCGGAGTGGACGTGGCTGCAACCACGACGAAGCGAAGTAGACGCACATTGAACGCTCTGCCCAATCGATTCGGTGGTGGAGCCAGGACGGCGTTTTGCCTTCCGCTATCTCACTAGCTAACGTTATCTAAAATCGGACTCTTTACTGACTAACGCAGACGATTTTCCGTCGCTCTTATATCGTGCAACACCGAGATTGGACGTGTGCAACGGCGCTGGTGGCGCTTCTAATGACGCCAGCGGACGACGTGAGACGCCTGGTAGGTTACAGGGCGCTGTTCTTGATGACAAACGGTATAGTTGCCTTGCGTGGTTGGTCGAGCCAACACGATGCAAGCGCGTATAGTTTGAACACCTTCCGAGAAATTCAAGCGCAACGCTATCCCTTGCTATCGCTGTGAATGATTTGCCCTTCGGGCCGAAAGTGCCAACCGTTTTTGCTGGCTACACCTATGTGAAGCAAACAGACCATCGAACCAAATAAAGCATAGGAAAAATTTGCTATTGCTTTTGCTACAATTTGAACATAACAAGAAAAGGTAAAATGAAATTGACTGAAAAGATAATTTGCCGCAGTTCGGAACAAAACCCACATTTTCCACATTAGGCGTGCGGTGGTTTAGCATTAAGTTACCGCGCCGCCATTCTTCCGCCCACTTTCTCGGGTATTGCGTATGTGATCTAGCACTGGGAGTGTTAGCCAGTGCCACTCGTGGCTGTGGATGTGCAACATCATTTCAACCGCAATCGTCACGTAATACGTGAACTTAGGTGCAGGTAACGTCCGAATCTTTAATCTATATACTACATACTGTGTTGAGTTGTGTGTACGTTGCTGTGTCCTGTGCCATGCGTTGTGCGTATCATTTTATTTTATTTTCCCTCGAATTTGGGGTAACATTCTATGCGGGCTATTCAGGAGTAAACCTTTTAAGGACTTATTAAAGAGCCACTCGCACTTCCTGTCTGCTTCTTGTTGCTATTGATAACCAACTAACAATAATCAAGAAGGTTCCTTTTAATCACTCAATATTTGATTAAAATCATTACGAAATGTTACTTACCCAATAATATTACTAGTACTAACCTCTTCAGAGAGACAGGACGTGCCCCTCAAGTGCCTGATTAGTTCTTCCGCTACAATGACATATTTATGTCATTGTGTATTTATGTGCAGTCAACGGTCTAAGTGCTCTGAAAGTCGACATTGTAAACCATGTGGCCTGAAACGCTGGTGGTGGTGGTGTCCTTCCAAGGCATGAATCATAAGCACTGCGGAGGTGTAAACAAGAATCAGGCGGATAAAGTAAAATGAGCATTTAAATTGAATTGCACATGCAGAATTGTAGCATTGCTTAAAAATAAGCACGCCTAGAAAGGATAAATTGCAACTTCCAAGATACGTCAAGATAGTAATAGGGATTTCAATCCCAAATGCCAACCTTATCAAACACACACACACACACACACACACACACACACACACACACACACACACACACACACACACACACACACACACACACACACACACACACACACACACACACACACACACACACACACCACACGCACACACACACACACACACACACACACACACACCCACGCACGCACCACACACGCGCGCGCGCACGTGCGCACGCATGCACAAGAAATAAACTGAAGAAATGAAAAGAAAGTGTGCCAAGGAGAAAGAAACAAAGAAGCTCAACCGTGTAGAACGTCGCATTGTATTCCAACCACGTCAGAACTTTCCGCTGTCGCTGCGTATTGCCCGACGAGGAGGCGTGCCTGTCGTCTGGTGATTCGTCTCGATCTCCTACGTTTGCTCCCGGCCGTCCTTTGGTTTCACTTGATGCGTTTTGCTAGCCTCGTACCGCGATGGAGACAATATGTGGTCAATGTAGAATCTAATGTACCTGTGATTTGGTGCCACTTTTGCTTTACATATTCAGCACCAGGCGAATACCATAATAGGCACAGGAATAAATGGTTGCACGAAATCATATATATGATCCACAAAAGGGAAACAAAATCAGGTGAGCGACTGCCTTATGGTCAGGAAACCACAACAACTTTCTTGAAGAAGGTATATAAAAGAAGGGAAAAGGAGGAGAGAAAGAACAATAATTTAGAGACAGCACACTTTGCACATAAAATTAGTACTGGCGACAGTCGAGTCCCGTGGATGAAAAAAAATTCCACAACACCTTTGTGGGCTTCATAGTGCCTTAAGCTCGAGCTTTTGATAACGAGAAGTCAATGAGCGAAGACTGTACCAGACTAAGCTGTTGACACTTGCTCAGCAGCACAGAGCAAATACTGCTGAGAATTATAGATTGTAAAGGCAAGAAAACATAACCAGATGTTAGGCGCCATTGCGCCTTATTTACTTAGGCATAGGCAGATAAAACGATGATGACATGCTAGGTGAGCCTAGGTTTCTTGTTCTACTTATGACGTAACGAAACCACGGACGCATTCAGGGTAGCTGCTCTTCTTACGACGGTTTCATTTGATTGTATCTTTTATGGCCTGCAAATACGACCTGTAATGAGGCCATGTTTAACTGCACCAGGTCACTTTACTCTCTTTATTATTCTCATCCTCCCGTACTGTACAGAGTACCTAAATTAATAAAGCACAGCACTTACCTTCGAGTTTGAATAAAGCCATTTACGAGTTAAGCACCTCTTGGGGCTCATATCTTGTCCTCATATCACTCTTTTTTCTTTTTTTTTTTCGCAGCATTATACGGCAATGCTGCAGGAGGAAAAGCTGAATCAGCAGTAGCTCTAGCACTACAGCATTATTAAGTACAAGCACTGGGGCGCTATAACGTCAATGATTCCAAACTGTTTTGATTCCAATTTCTGCAATCAGCCTCCACGATTGGTCAAAACATTTTCGGGCCACTCCCAACTTCGCCTGTCTGTCACGCGACGTCACGAAAACCGCGATAGCTCCCCATCTGATATAACGTATACACACTGATTGTTCATGATTAAACCGCACAAAAGAAAAATAATTCCTGATTCGACGCCTTTTCACCATTAGCCCTCTGCTATTGGTCCGATGTTTTCTGCCTACGCCCACTTCGCCTGTCTGTTACGCGACCTCACAAAACCATGAAAACTCACCACTGTCAAAGTGACGTGTGCGCGAAAAAATGCTTTAATATGCCGAACAAAACTGAAAGTTTTTCTGAATAGCAACAGACTGCCCCGTTCCAAAAGGAATAGAAGATGGCTGCCCGCCGATCGCTCAGGCCCTCGCTACTCGCACCTGCCGGTGAGCATGTAATTATTTGCGCATGATAAACCTTTTTCATGGCAGTAAAACGTTATCGAGCCCTTTCGGCATGCGTACGACATCGCTCTGCCAACTCTTTCTTGCTGAGGATCCATTTTAGTGGCATTCTTATCCTTCCGTTGCACGCCGCCGCGATTTTCGACCAGCCATCGTAAGCTAAGTAAGGTGAAGCGGACGAATCGAAGAAGCCGTCACCGCCCTCTTCATGCGGTTATCTATTTTCACTGTGCTGGCTCGGCCCTATCGAAACCTTCTCCATTAGAGCGTGCTCCTCGCCTCTTGTCAGCCAATTAGATAAGAAAAACCGTTGAGTGTAGACATATTATTGGTTTTGAAAGCGAACAAAGGTGACCTCCTATAAACGAGGAGAGTGTTTGATTGGGTTGCTCAGACAACGCTGCGGGTTACCCACCGCCCGATGCTTGCGTCGGTGGGTACGTAAATTTGACGTGAGGAGTTTGGAATCAAAACAGTTTGGAATCATTTTACGTTATAGCGCCACTCAAGGCCGGCAGCATACGAGTAGATGCTTTCGATGCTTTCATCAGTGTTAACATGTTTCCCGCCAAAGACATTCAGGTTTAGCAGCTCCTTGCTACTGCCAAAAAAGTTTTCCACAGCCATATGTCAAACGATTCTTTACCTGTGATTTTACCACACTTCAGCTACAGCCACTGAACTACCTGTAATTTGGGAAGCTTTTGTTTACATCATAGACCAAAGAGCGGCGTCTTGAGTCATCTTCTCCGACTCACGAGTGGCACTGCAGTCCCTGAAGTCGCCACGCAAGTAAGAAAAACTCATCATGGACATCAGTACCCTGTGTATCAAATCCCGCGAACCACATCACAATGTTGTGTTGCAGTCGTTATCAGCCCACTGTAGCATGCAAGGCAACGCCCAGGCTCACTGTACTGGCAACATTGCGCACGACACTTCGAGAGAATTGGTTCAGGTACCTTTCTTGAGAAATACCTGCCTTAACACTGGCATCCACAGAGCGGTGGCTTGCTGGGCTAGTTGGTTCATTGCAACTTGTGTAACAGCGCGAAAAATAACAAGGAAGGGACGACGATAGAAACAGAGTGAAAAGATTGCTGCTGCAGAATGGTGGCTTGCTGGGCTAGTTGGTTCATTGCAACTTGTGTAACAGCGCGAAAAATGACTGGTATCCCACAGCGCTTGGCTCTTGCAGCGATTCTTCAGGAGTGATGCAAGCCATCAGTGTGGACCCATTTATGAAAGCGATCCATCTTATGACATTTATATACCGCGAAGCCTCAATAGGTAAGACCAAACACGCCTTCACTACATCCAACTCAGCCTGGCCTACGCGAACTACTTCACATGGGAACTTCATCTTACGGACTCGCCAATATGTTCTGTGTGTAACGCCCATGAAGACCTGTAATGTGATCTCGGTGACTGCTGCCGATACTTTTCTGAGACTATATGTGAAGGCGACAGTCCTTGCCGCCTTCAAACTTTCAACGGGGATCAAGCTTGGAACTGCAGAACATTCTCAGCCCGTGGCAAAGCACCACCTGCACGTTGTGCGCGAAAGGGCTGCTGATTGTCCTGAGGGCCACATACCTTAACGACACATTCTAAATATCTCTATTGTATATGTGCTTGTGTGGGGGTGTGACTGGTGTGCTGTTTTTGTCTTCATGTGATCACTGTGTATATTATAATTATCACCCAGCACCTGGAGCAGCATGCCAAGCAATGAGCCAGGCGAACATCTCTAGCATATCATTAAAGCTTGTATATGTATCTCTCCGTATTCCTTTGGTGCAAGACGTAGTTGCAATGTTTGACCACACATTTATCCACGTTATCCCAATTAATGTGTTCATACGCGCAGCACTATCATAATGATTTGGTGGCGCTCCATAAAAAGTAGACCATCTTGAAACTGCAGCGCGCACACAAGAAACGAGGACAATAAGGCGAAGGTGACCGACAGGCGCTGACTCGCAACTCAGTTTATTTTTTGAGGGAAATTACACACATATATATACCCAGTCTGACGTTTCTTGTGTGCGCGCTGCAGTTTCAAGATGAATAGTTACCAACTCGCCCAACTTTCAGTACTTTTACAAAAAGTAGACCAGTTCACGTGTGAAATTGTAGATCTTCCTCACCACGTGAAAGAAAAATGTGACGATATTTATTTTCCGTAGTTACCCGGTCGCTGGAGGATCATTGCAAATGATGACAAAGAAAGGCTGTTCGGATATCCCACGAAGAAAAGCACTGCGTCTCGAATTCACTTTATAGGACAGACGCTGTGACGCGTCTTCACCATCTGGCTCGCAGACTACCGGCAGCCGAATATAAGAGTACAACTCGCAGGCAGCGCGCTCGACTGCACAATGCAGCTGCGACCCCCATCCGGACTGCACCAACTCGAGGCATCTGTTAATGCTGGTTGTAGTTAGGTCTCTAAGGAAGCGCTTACCGTGCTGCATGTGACATCTGGAGCTGCAAAGAGAACATCGACCACTTATTGTGCCAATGGCCTTGGTTTGATTCACGAAAACAATGTCCAACACATTACGGCAGCTAGACAATCATCCACTCTGCTTGCAGACGATAATGAAATATCGTCCCCAAAAATCATAGGCCGGGAAGTCAGGGAAGGCCCTTTAATGTTATGTTTTTAAACGACTACTTTGGGCAAGCGCATTTGAATTGTTCCGCGCTGTCTGGGCGCGTTTATACACTCACTGCGTATTTACCCTCCATCTTTTTCATCTTCCTATCGCTTCTTTCCCCTCCCCGAGCACAAAGTAGCCAACCAGACGCTTCTTTGATCGACATACCTGGCTTATCTTTTTCTTTGCCCCTCTCTCTCCAGTAGCGATTATTCTTCCGTTGACTGTTGAACAGAGCTTTGGAGCGCAATACTGAATTACTCGACTGGCCACCATTACGTAGCTTAACGTTCCAAAACGCCACCATACGTCTGGCTCTTGACACCAGCAAGGGATCATCGTAACAAGTACGAGGGTTTAACGTTAGCTCACGCTGTTCTCCTGCTTTTTCTAATTAGGGATTATAAACCTTTAAGGGATCCCTATAATGCGAATTTCGAGCGAATAACTTGCAAGCTCCAAGTAAGCGACATCTACTGAGAATATGTTTTCGACGAAGCTTCTCCCCATCAAACTGGATCAGTGCGCAAAACTAGCAGTTGAATTAGAAAACACTCGATGCTACGAAACTGATCTGTTCACGCAGCAAACGTCTAGCACACTGCGGCGAACTTTTCGCAACTCGGGTGTCCTTTAGCCACACGCTTTCGCGCTGTCAGCACGACGAAGCGCAATTATTCTGCGACGTCTCTTAAGCTGCCACACGCACTTAAATAACGCAGCCTGCCGGCGTCTGCCACGGTATATAAGGCAGCATATGGTGAGTTGGCGGGAACATTGTTTACTACATAACTCTTGCTGGTGCTGCGTGAGGCGCTACGAAGGGTGCAGTTAATTAAGCGTCGCTCAGCTAGCGCCGTCTCCTCCAAAAAAACCGCCTACGCTGGCGCCCCTCACTCTAAACGTCTGTTCATAAGTACTTCTGCAAATGCGCGGCAACACCGCTCCTCCATTATGCGCCAGGTGTCGCTCCCACTATGAGGGCGTATTTTCCTGTTTGTCTTCCTCGGTGTCGTACACTTTGTTGTTTTCACTCCAGGGAAGTTGCCCGGATCGGGGTGACACTCAGAGTCCCAGTATTCACTGTTACACGTAATTAGTCCTCCTTTAGTTGCCGTTAACCTAACTCACTCCTGACAAGCAGGCGTTGCCTGCAATAGGATATGAGCTGTTGCGCATCCCCGTGTTAGTTTCGCGCCCCGCCAAAGCGAATATTTTACGGCGTTAATGTAACACCAAGAGATTTCTCGCCACCGAAATGGATTAACGGGGGAGAAACGAGCGCAGACACTGCACTTCGCCGTTTGCTTTCCTGCGTTATTAGCTGTACCTCGTGACAAGTGTGCGCTTCATATCGAGAGGCGCCTAGCCCTGAGTTGCCACTGAACCGTCGAATGAGTACTTACGGACTAGGACCTAATGGGTGGTACAAGTAAGCTACGTGCTCTGCGTCTATATCTAATAGCTGAAATGCTTCCCGTCACATATTATCCTCAATTAATTTAACAATTTAATTTTGCGGAGCAAACCCGCCGAGGTAGCTTAGTGCACTGGTAAGCTGATATAGGCCACTGAGGTCGCATTTCGATGGGGGAGAAATGCAAAAGCGCTCGCGTGCTTAGGTTGAGGTGCATGTTAAAGAACTCCAGGTAGTAAAAATTAATCCATAGTACCCGACTAGGGCGTGTCTTATAACGAGATCATGGTTTTGGCGCGTAAATTTTGCGCCAGGATTTGTTAACCGTTGTGGAGAAGCGGGCGACATACTGCAGTTAGTTGCCAAGAGTGATAGTTCTTAAATAAATAAATAAATAAATAAATAAATAAATAAATAAATAAATAAATAAATAAATAAATAAATAAATAAATAAATAAATAAATAAATAAATAAATAAATTCAGTGAGTGATGGGCATTTTCCTTTGCGTAGAGGCTACCGGACGTCCGTTGCGGGACCAAACACGGTGTTAGCAAGCTATCTTGCGTGAATGTGCTAGAAGCATGGTGAAGCCTGTGGAAGTAACGATGATTGTGAAGGACAAGCGGTTGGAGCACGTTTGCAACAGTCTGGGGATCGCTGCCGCGTATCTTCTGATTTCAGTGGTGAAAGGTGCGTCGTTTGAAGGTTTGCAGTATTAGTCTGCACCGCGTAAGTGGCATCGAGCCAGTTAATAGGGTGGCTGGGCACATTGTGGCCGAAGCGCTTAGCGAAATAGAGGTGAAATAATAGTGGCCCGGAGTATTACTTGACAGGTTTGCTATAGAACCCTGAATTTTTTTATCTAGCAGTCTCAAATTGGCGCGTTTCATTCTTAAGACGTTAGCGTGCCCTGCTGCTAATATTGTAGATCTCTTGCACAAGGTCAGGAGGAAGGAGGGGATTGATTATGAGCGAAAGCATTTCCAATAATTCTGCGCAGCTCTAGCGTTAAAAATAGCGCTTCAGGCTTTCAACTGCAGCTCTTGCTGCCTGGTCTAGAACAGTAACACGCACTGAAACAGTCACATCTATGTTTTCGACACGAACTTCACCGATATTTTATTGCGATAGCAATTATATGGACACTCAAAAGCAGATTTCTGCCGTCGGCGTCGCCGTCGCCGTCGCCGTGAGGTTCCGTATGACGTCATTTGGAGATGAAATCGTCGCCGCGCGCCGAACGCTGTATGTGCGAGTGAAAGGGCGCGAGGGGCGCGTCTTTCACGGGGAGTGAACGCACGGCGGAGAACAAACGCGCGTTCTGCGCCGTGCTCGCTTAAGGGCTGCAGAAGTAGGCGTCTCTTTTCTCCTTTACAATCACCATATATGTAGAGCAAACGCGCCTTCTTCGGACGCGCGAGAGGCCGTGGGGGAGGGGGAGGGAAGGGAGGCGACGTTTAGCTGCGGCACCAAGTGCCTATTTATATCAGAGGCTCCAGCAACAGTCACCAACGCCGCACGCATTTTGAGCTAACGCGGGCAAAACGCCGATGGCGTCGACAACAGTTCTGCGTGTTGTTGCTACCAAAGCCGCTCACCTTACTTCGTATGACATTGCTGTGTTGCTATCGCATTCATTGCTTCGCCCTTAGGGCGAAACTGTGACATTTTTTCACTCCCTTCCAAGCAGCCTAACTGGAAGATCCTGCCTACTCCGTAGTGCTGCCTTTCTCCTCAGAGATCATTACTTGCCTAGCGAAGTTCTCATTATGGAAACACAATGGCAGCTTCGACATCTTTAATTTGCATTAGCTTTCCAGAACTACATTATGTATTGGATGTTCTTCAAGGTTTTACATGTTTGTTGTACATATTGACATGTACACAAATGTACATGATTACATGTAGACTTATAGTTAGAAACGCGTACGAGGTAGGCGGCAGTTCTTGTTAAGTTTCGTTTTACCAGAGTTCACCACCCCTCCAAAAAAAAAAAATCTGATTTCGTTTAGGCGAAGTTTGTGACTTTGTTTCTATGGGCGGCCAACCAAAGTTGATATGCTTGTTCTATTTATCTGGCATTTCCGTTTAAGCCAGTTAAGTCTGTCGGGAGTCCACTGTATTTTGTGAGTATCCTGTCCATCCGATGCCATCCATTTCTCATTATCGGTTTCTCAGAGAGGCTGACTCCAGCGATAACACGAGCGCAGCTTCCTATGGTTAAAAGAGGGAAAAAACGAAAGCAATTGTCTGGAGTTTGATGCCCTCAACGTATGGTAGTTACCGGTAGGATTACACATACTGCCGCAGTAATGACCACTCACGGAATGCAGTAAAGAAATGACTGTATGTAAATAGGGGATCCAGAACGTATAATTTCCAATATTTCCCAAATGAACCGGCTCGCATACTCCTAATTGGCATATTGGAAAAAACACGGGCTGAGCTGAGAAAATAACCGCAGGTAACGAATCGTTTTCGTTTGAAACAACATTTAATAGTTTTTTGGTTGCTCTTATGAGCGATACTAATCTACGGACTGCTACGTGTACACTGACCCGTGCATTCTACACGTTCCCTTTTGCGTAATCCTTTGCGCAAAAGGAATTCATCGCTGCAGCTCTGTATTCAGTGTGATAAGAAAGAGACGCGAAACCGCACGGACATTCATGCAGTTTCACGCTTGCCCGCCGAAGTGTGGACATAACAGCGATAAGATATTTCTTCCTGCCGCCATACTCTGAGATCAAACGGGCACGCTTACTAATGGAATGAGTTAAGTAATTTTGATGTTTGCAGATCGAAGTGGGACCAAAGAAAGATCCACTGCCAACTATTCTACTAAAACTATATAAATCAAAATATTATTCTGCGCCATTAAATTTACCTTCATTTAGCTACCTGCTCAACCGTGACATTAAAAAAAAAGTCGGACAGAAGCCGCCGCAGATGTTTTGGTGACAAAATCCGCAGACTTCGTCGGTTTCTTCTTGGCGCACGTTGTTACCATATTGCCGCCTTTGCGAAAATTGTTTCATTTCTTTAGCAAAGACCTTATTCTTTATCTCCATAGAGGTTCATCTATGGAACACACATTGTCCTTGTCAAAGCAACTACCAAACATCAGTCGTGGACCACCCATTTATCTTTAAATGGCAGCTCAACAATATTTTTGATCTACTGTATCTCGCGTAGTTTTAGAAAAAAACATTTTCATATTTCATTTGGTATGTACTTATGCAACATAAAAAAAATCAATAAAGCAATAAAATATTTCTAGGCCAAGTATTTTTTATCTTGTCAGTTAAGGGGTTAATGGACATGACATCTTCCAATTGTAGCCGAGTAGCTGTGGCATCGTCGGTAACTACCTCGTTGATGATGTAGCCAAGCCACTCCTTCAAGGAACCCGGACAGTTCCCATGCCATTGTCAACAATAGACGCTGCAAGCCGTTCTTGTTTATTTACTCACACGAAGATGCTGGCGTCGTAGGATACGCCCAGTAACTCGAACTGCCGGCCCCACATACATAACCGTTCGTGGAAGCTGCAAATGCCATCGTGTCTTTTCCGCTGTGATGCAACTTTACTGTGCCACTTCTGGTTAGGGTTGACTCTTACGACACCCTACTCATTCCTTATTTAAATGTCAGAGTTAGCCATGTCGGACTCCTAAAAAAGAAATGTTGCAGTTTCGCCCGAAAGGCGAAGCATCAGTTGCGATAGCAAATTAGTAGAGAGCTACTCGTAGTAGGGATAGTAGTTTTATCGGCTGCAGAAACTTCGACACATTCGCCGACTAACTGAATTAACAAGCGTGGTGTCAGCGCGCACAAGCAAACATAAATAGATCACACTCGATGACTGCAGACAACCATGCACTGTCAAAACGCTGGCAGCAAGCGCAGCCGCCGCAGCGAGCGAAGGTTCGCGCGGTCTATGGGGCTCCTGCTTCTGCCAAGGGGGCGCTGCGAAAATGGTGCTAAAGAGCGCCCTCTGTCCTGAACTGGGTAGTACCAAGCTGGGTCGTCTGCTTCGGAAAGCACGTTTGCAATATGGACCCGCCACTTTCGGTTTGGTTGTACCACGGCCTGCAGCGAATATCGGGCGCCGAAGATATTTTCAGGGGTGGCACGTTGCGTAAAGACAAGAAATTATGCAACGACAAATACGTGTACGCCGTTCAAGAAATAAGCGGCGAAGTTTTAGCGCGGTGTCAATCGCAAGTGAAGTGAGTCGCGTACGAAGTTGAACTTCAGGTATGGTTTGCACGCTGCTAGATTCAGGCACACAAACGCGAGGAAATGCTTGCGCTAAATGAATTTACAGCAGCGATAAGCAGACATCATGTGTACGGAACTATGCGAGCACACAACGGTACGCGCCGCGACGGCAGCGGTCTTTCAGCTTGCCGCGATGTACGAACTGCTCGAGCGCACGATCGTACGCGCCGCGATGGCAGTGGCCTTTCAGCATGCCGCGAAACGGCGGGCCTCCTGCAATCTTTGTTGACTGCATGCCGCTAGACAAGTAGTTATGCCTGCGCGGTAGTAGGACCATCTGTAATTTTAGCGACTGGTAAATAACTGATGCAATGCATATCAGCTCACAGTAACGTACGTGCCAATCGCGTTGCCGCGCGAGCTCGTGTGCTGCTCGCTTGATGTAGTTTTTAATGACAGCGCTCGAAAATAGATGTGCTGTAATCAATACTGCCTTGCTGCGCTGCCTCAACGTGCTGGCTTGAGGTCAAGGATGAGCGCATTTAACTCTCAAACTTGTGCTGCTCGTAGTGGGGGAATGAAGTTATCCATCGTGCCCGACGCTCCGCTTCGTGATGCATTGAAAGAAAATGGTAGAATCTTATGTTGGGATTCAGGCCTTCTTGCTCAGTGGCAGCTCACAACGCAGCAGTGACGACGGTGACGCTTTTTCGAGGCTGAGCTAGGTCTCTCCAGATCGGCGTCGCTGATTCCTTCTGCTTCCAGCATTACGTCCCATGGCACACGGAGAGGCTGCGGCCAGCTCGCAGTGTGGTCGGCGTGGTCTCTGAGAAGTGACGAGCCTTTTCGCACTCGCAACAGGGCAGAAAAAAGTGCGAATCGACGTAAAAATCGGGCTAGAAACGTGCTTCGCCGCAGCGAGGGCTCAATAATACCTAAGCTGGTACTACCGGAGATAACATTTCTCGTCGCCACCAGGCGCCGCTACTATACCTCAAACTCCAGCGCAAGACGCCCATCGCTTCAACGGAAACTGAGCGGCTAATGCACATCGCTTACAAAGATCAGAGCCGTGTGGAGATCCCTTTCAAGATACGGTGCGCGCGACAGCCCACACCGGCGCAAAGTACAAGCGCTGTTGGCAGAGTAGAAGCTGCCCCCCCCCCCTACATCCCCCGCAGCCTTCCCGCTTTCCTCCTTTCGCGTGGGAGATTGAGTGGTTGGTTCCCCTTGCGCCCGGTTGCAAGATACGCATTTGGTGCCGCAGCACAGCGTAGCCCCCCAGCCCTCCCTCCCACGGCCTTTCGCGCGACGGAAGTCGCGTTTTCTCTCCGCCGTGCGTTCGCTCTTTGTGATAGCGTGCGTCCCCCGCGCGCTTTCACTCGCACATACCGCGCGCGGCGACGATTTTATCGCCCTTGGACTTTATACGGAACCTCACGGCGACGGCGATGCCGATAGCAGAAATCAGCTTGAAGTGTCCATACAATTGCTATCGCGATAAAATATGAGGAGACAACCTTGCACGTGTTGCGTTTTTGTCACCGTTATGACGCCAAATATGGCGTTCTTCGGAATGTGTCAAACGAGCGAAATCATCCACCATTTTCAGAGAAATAGATTCTTGGACCATAACCTTACGCGTCACTGACTTAAGTGACGTGGATATCACTGCAGTTATTCAGTAGCTTTCTTTTTGCTTTACATCAAAGGAAAGGAGCACTCACTTAAAGCTACTATAGTTAGTAGCTTGACGAGGTGAATGCTCCCTCGATACCACGGCAACAGATATGATAGGTATATAGCCATAATAAAGAACGGTACGTTGGTGAAGAGGTAAAATAAAAAAAAACAATTACTGTAACGTACAGATAACACACGCAGCTTTATCAGCTTTCAAACAAGGCAAACAAAGACAAATAAAGACAATAGAGCGCACGCACAATATGCAATAATTACATTAGACATCTGGCGACAGAGAAATGCCTAAAAATCAAAAGCCTTCGTGAGAAACAAACGAGGAAACATTGCCTTTTTCCATTGAACGTAGTCGTCACAAAAATGGTTGTCAGCACTTTTACCACTATGGTTGTTAAATGAATGCCCTTATTTTGAAGTTCATTTAGCAACACAGCGAGCCGGTATCGTAGCATCTGCTTCCCATAATTTATACCGCAACGATTGACATCCCATCGTTCATGATTGCGGGTAACATACGTAATTTGATTATTTCAAGCCTTGCAAGGACTTCTAATATATTGTTTTTCTTTTTGGCATTCATTGCTTGGGATCGATGAATATTGCTTGGGAGCGAGATAGTTTAAAATCATAAAGTGAAACCACACTAACATTGTGCATTTTCTTGAACAGTTGCGCAGTATAGGACAGGTAAGGCATTTTACAGACTATGCGAGTGACACGTTTTTCCAGAATTCCAAGTTTATTTCTGCTTTTCAGCCGTTTTCGTCGCCCAGACAAGTGCGCCATGACTAGAATGGTGGAGGAATACGGATTGCACTATACAACGTTTACTAAAATTGGGAAATTCCTGCAGTAACACCGCATAAAAGCGACAGTGCGACACAATTGGCTGGCGAGAAATTGCACACGAACATACCAAGATAATGTATCGCAAAAATAGACGCCTTGTGTATTGAACGATTGCCCGTATTCAAGCGACGTATTTTCGAGAGTACGTGGCGCCACGTTGGAAATATCGCGATGTGGATTTTGCACAAAATCAGGTCCTCTACCATTCGTGGTTTCTCGCAGGGTTGTCGCAGTCGTCTCAGACTACGGATACACCCATGGAGGTGCCAGTGTCTGAGTGTTCGCCGCAGACTTCTGGTCCTCCTGGCGATTTGGGATGTCAATGGCCTTCGCCCCTTCGTTGCTTGCCCTGCTGCCTGGCTCAGCGCAGGTAGTGCAGGTAGCATACGTAATGTACGTAACCAATGTGGCAGGTGCCGCATCGGAGACGTTTTCTCAGAGAAGAGGTCAGTGAGCTTGACAAAGGCAGGCAAGCCGGAACGTCTCCCGAACTTGCGACGCTGAATTTCAGGCCTATCATGTAAATGTGATTAATATAAAGGATGAAGAGGAATACGCCTGGGATGCTACCTTGCAGAACTACCAGAGGAACGGGTTTCACCGCAGACGTTGAACCGACAGGGTTATGAAATCAACTGACCTCAGTGACAGATTGGCGGCGCAATGGCTGTCCAAACGTGTCGTCACTGCTAGTTCTTTCCTTCCTGTCTCCCATTTCTGTTTCCCTTCCTTTCGTTTCATCCCTTAATCTTGTTCCCCCCGCGTAGCGTAGCAAACCGGAAGCGCATCTGGTTTACATCCCAGCTTTTCTTTGAATCTTACGTTGTATTCAAATCTTACATTAAATTAATGTTTTGAGTTTTACGTGTTAAAAGCGCGATCTGATTATGAGGCCTGCCATAACTTTAATATCAATGAGATTTTACCTTTATGCTTCCTGGTCATAAAAAAAAGTCACACTATCGACCTCAAGGCGAATCATTGATAGCGATAGCAAAGTAATACACAACTATAGGAACTAAGGTTCGTAGTTTTATCGGCTGCGTAAATTGCAGTAAACGTTCGCTTAGCAAGCACGTGCGCACAGACAAACATGAACATATATCTCTCGACAACTGCGAACGCTCGCTGCCACAAGCGGCAGCAGCGGTGAGCGAATTTCAGACAGACATGTGACAAAAAGAACGAGATAGGAAGTCATCAGAAAGCAGGGACAATAGAGGTCGCAGTCTAGCATACGAAAATAGTAGGGCCGAATAACAGCGTTCGATGTGTCCTGATGCAAAAATAACATTCTCTGTGCTGAACGTGCCCTTCCTGCTCTTGGCAGAGCGCCGGAAGTAGGAAAGTTATTTCATCCCATTTCTGGCCACAAACATGCCGGAACTCGATATCGAAGCACGTACGAAAGCGGCGCCGCCGATTCAGTGAGTGGAATGGGAAAGCAAAAGCGGAACATAACACATTAAAATGCCTATGCCGAGTGGAAGAACAGCCTGTGAAGAAGAACTCAGTGGGATAAGTAGCAGGAACTCACATAAAGTAAGAACAATCATGACATCGGCCCGAAACGTGCCACATGTTCTTGTTCCAAGGAACGTATTGTAACGCGGCTTCCGCGTTTCACCTTCCGGCACCCGTACACTTGCTGTCTCTCAGAAGAATAAGAGCAAACAGCATTAAATAGAAAGGCAGCCAAACTGAAGAAGTTTGTGTAAACTAGGCCGAACGTGAGCACCGTCCTGGCAACATCTGAAGCCGTTGATGCACAAAGTGATGAATGCAGAAAGCGAACGGTGGGACGTGTCCACGAATGCTTGCGTTTGCACCCAAACGTGCAATCTGCGTCCGCTGCCAGCCTGTCACTCATCTCGCAAGCCGTTTCAGTCTTCTTTGAGTGTAACCAGAAGTATTCGTTGCAGACGCTATTTTTCTTATTACTATAGCGGACAGGGAAGTTAGGGTAGCCCATGAAATTATATTGTCTGGTTTAAAAAGGACGGTTTGATGTATATTAGGAGATTTCGACGCTACTGGCAATGCTAGTTATGCCTGGTACATTATCCGTAGAAGAACGTATAAAAACCTTAACGGAATAATGCGCATATACACAACTCACAAATCAAATATAGGTAAGCTGTATAAGATAGTTCTCATACACTTCGGAAGTTCCAGGGGCCTGGTTGGCCACTGTCCGAAATATGCTCAAGGCCTTGTAAAGGCTTAACTATATCCAATTCTAGTCTTTCTAAGCGCTTCACCTGAGACACGTTACATGTTTCATGCTGGCTTGACAGTTGGCTAGACTGTGTTGTTTTGGAGCGTGCTACCATGCATAGTTCTGCCGAGGGGGGGAGACTGCATGCAGGCTTCGTTTAAATGTGAGCTTTTCGGGATGCGGGTGAGCGCGATCGATGCAACTGACTAGCATGGAAGAAACGAGTGAACACAACTGCCTTGTAAAAAAAAAATGTTAACGATGAGCAGCTTGCGCCCTGTATCGATAGCTGTGCTATGGTTAAAACAACAACAAAAACATTGTCTGCTAAGTCACTGGCTTACTGAAGAGGAGGAGCAAACAAACTCGGCATAGAAGAGGGAATGAAGTTGGGATCTGTTGGACGCAGGTGCTCTAGTCTCGGTGGCAGACCGCTTAGTATAGTCTAAGTCTCTTGGTGCAAAAAAGGGCTGGTGAGCATTGTGCGGGTCGATAGGCTTCAATTAGGCGTAATTACCAGATCAATAGATATCGGAGTTTCCGGCATTCTACTTGTACTTTGTTTTGAATCTTACCCCTTGTCTTGTTTTCTCAGTTTCCGTGTTTGCACATTTTTATGACTGCATTCAAATGTTCCGCCAGACCGGTCTTTCTCGCCAGCATGCCGGCAGTGATTAGCGGGTCCTTTTCATAATGGACCGCGTTAAAGCCAACCAAACTTCCAAATATGCCGGTACAGCAGGGATGTTAAAAAAAAGTAAATTAGGCTAGGTGGTTTCGCTACGCGATCTGGAATTGAGAGTTGTATGGCTATATTGGCGCCCTACTTTGGTCGCATCATCTGCATAGAATTGCCGGGGTTAATGCGGCTGCAGCGTGATAACGTTTGGTTTTCACTGATGCCGTCCTAATTAGTGTGTACCTATTTAAGAGCTCTTAGAAAGCGCCAGAGCTACTAAGATGATATAACGATGACATTAGATCCGTAGGGCCCCTAATCAACTGTTTGCCTGCGTCACGTCTTTAAGAGACGAATAAACACAAGACGTGACAAAACACCTTGTGTCAGGAACTTCTGCATCAACATCTCAATTAGAACCTGCTTGCTATCAGTCCTGCTTGTTTGGTTTTATCGTTGCTCAGTGGACGTTTGCTAACATCATTTTATCAGTGCCCGATTGCCAGAAAATGTTATTCCCGCATGAGCGTGCTTCGCGTTCCTGTTCAATAGATTACAGTTGACATTCCGAAAATCTTACTTTCCTGTGCAGTACAGTATTTCTATTATATTTCGATTACCAGAAGAATACTGTAATTGCTACATCACCATGCTTGGTGTTGGGCCATATATTGTTCAACCTCGTCTTGGTAGGACTTGTGGATTATTTACCGCGGACAGTTCATGTCTCTATATATGCCGACGACATTTGCATCTGGGCCTCTGCAGTGACTCGGTCTCAGGTGCGGGCCAGGCTTCAGCGGGCGGCAACCATGACGGCGGCTTATCTACGAGAACAAGGCCTCAGTGTGTCTACAGCAAAGTGCGCATTGGTTGGCTTTACGCGCAAACAAATGTCACTGTATCCAGTTTCAATCAACGGTCAAGCTGTGTCCTATGTTAAGACGCATCGCTTTCTGGGTGTCATCATCGACCGTAACCTCTCGTGAACCCCTCACTGCGTCTACCTGAAGAAGAAGTTAATTGCCATTGCTCAGGTCTTCAAGTGTCTCTGCGAGAAAAAGTGGGGTACCCAGTCCATTCTATGCTGCAGTTGTACAGGGTACTATTTATAGAACTCCTCCGTTACAGACTGGCGGTTTTGTCAAATAAATGCAAGACGAACATTCGCACTCTGGAAAACATACAAGGTCAAGCATGACGCACGTGTCTAGGGCTGCCTCGGTGCACCTCAACAGCAGCAACAATAGCCATCGCGAGAGACCATACGATCCACACACACACGGCTGTCGACTCCCTCAGAGCGGAAATTCATCATCTGTAAAGGATCCCCGACCATCACCAAGCTTCCCAACCAGCCGAGAGACCTCAAGCGACCTTTTTAAGAGTAGTTAGCACTCATCAAGAGCGCCTGCGGTCATGTTTTACACCGGCGGCGAAGCCTTCATCTCCCCTGCGGTGCCTGCGACAGCCTCAAGTGAATTTTGGTATTCCCGGAATTACCAAGAAGACCAATCATCCGTCGCCGGCTCTGAAGCAACTGACGCTCCTATAATTACGCCAGACATATCATGAATGCATACTGCACGACTGCACGCGGTAGGGCCCGACGTACCGCGACATTAACTTTTCACAGAGGCCGACACGGCGAGATGGGAGCCAGAGAAGGACGAGAGAGCCCGGTGGAAAATCAGTATCCCGGTGTCGACGATCGTAATTGGCTTTTTGTGTGGTCTGCGATGACGAGAGCCGAGCGCGGGCGACTGTGCGCGCGACGAGCGCGCGCGTGATGGCATCTTGCGCATAGGAAGTCGTGGACGGGGAGGCCGGATCAGAAGGGAGCAAGGTGTCAAAGGGTAATAAGGGTAATAAGGGATGGCGTCCAAAGAGAAGATAGAAGGGTGAGTAGCCGGCAGTTTCATGACGCGATGAGTTGTATGCAAATGTGACGAACGGAAGCACGACGTCCCAATCGTGGTGGTTATTGAAAACGTACATGGAAAGCATATCGGTCAGTGTACGGTTTAGGCGTTCGGTGAGTCCATTAGTTTGAGGGTGATATGAGGTCGTGAAGTTGTGATGAGTAGCACATGATCGAAGTAGATCGTCAACCACACTGAGAAAGGAAGCAGCGACCACGATCTGTGAGTAGGTGACGTGGAGCACCATGTTGGAGGATGACGTCATACAGTATGAAGTCGGCTACGTCTGTGGCACAGCTGGTTGGCAACGCTCGAGTAATTGCATATCGAGTGGTATAATCCGTAGCGACTGCAATCCATTCGTTACCTTTCGTGGAAATTGGAAAGGGACCGAGCAAGTCCAGGCCCACTCGATAAAACGGCTCGGTTGGAACGTCAATAGGCTGAAGTAGACCAGCAGGTTGAGTCGCAGGTTTCTTGCGACGCTGACACAGGTCACAAGATGTTACGTAGCGGCGAATGGACCGATAAAGGCCCTTCCAGAAAAAACGTCGTCGTACGCGATCATAGGTTCTCGAGACGCCTAAGTGCCCGGAAGTGGGGGCGTCATGAAACGTGACGAGGACATCCTTGCGCAGATGATGCGGGACAACGAGCAGGAGTTCTGCGCCGTCGGGGTGCATGTTGCGGCGGTAAAGAACGTTATCCTGAAGCAAGAACATGTTGAGTGAAGGGTCGATGGTGCCGGATTGCAAGACGGTCAATAAGCGAGAGCAACGATGGATCTCTACGTTGTTCGTCGGCCACATGGATGAAGTCTGTTATCGCCAAGACACAAATTTCGGGGTCTGTTTCAGTGGAGTCGGGTGGTTCAACGGGATAGCGGGAGAGGCAGTCGGCGTCATTGTGTAACTTTCCAGATTTGTACACTACCGAGAACGTGTACTCCTGTAATCGTAATGCCCAATGGCCGAGCCTCCCTGTGGGGTCTTTAAGTGTCGAGAGCCAGCAGAGCGCATGATGGTCTGTTATGACCACGAACGACTGTCCATATAGGTACGGACGGAATTTCGTGACAGCCCAGACGAGAGCTACGCACTCCCGCTCAGTAATGGTGTAATTTTGCTCCGACTGTGACAGAAGACGACTAGCATACGCTATCACACGGTTGACTCCGTTCTGTGTTTGGGCGAGGATAGCACCAATGCCACGGCCGCTTGCGTCGGTGCGAACTTGTGTTCTAGCAGCCGGGTCAAAATGTGCCAGCACAGGTGGTGAAGTGAGGGCAGAAATCAACATTGCAAAGGAAGTCGCTTGTTCCGCGCCCCGAGAAAAGGCCGCATCCTTTTTGAGTAGGTCCATGAGGGGTCGAGCAATGTCCGCGAAGTTGAGAACAAAGCGGCAAAGTAAGAGCAGAGCCCAAGAAAGCTGCGTACTTCTTGCGTGGACCGTGGAACCGGGAAGTCACGGACGGCGCGGACCTTGTCAGGGTCCGGTTGCACCCCAGTAGCGTCGACTAGGTGTCCAAGTAATTTGATCTGGCGGCGCCCAAAGGTACACTTAGATGAATTGAGCTGGAGCCCAGCCCGCCGAAATAAATCGAGAATGGCCGACAGACGAGGGAGGTGGCTGTCAAAGCTGGGCGAGAAAACGATGACGTCGTCCAGATAGCAAAGACAAGTCGACCATTTCAGACCGCGTAGAAGAGTGTCCATCATGCGTTCAAAAGTTGCAGGAGCATTACACAACCTAAAAGGCATAACCTTAAATTGGTAGAGGCCGTCGGGTGTGATGAATGCGGTCTTCTCGCGGTCGCGCTCATCGACGGCAATTTGCCAGTATCCCGAGCGGAGATCTAGCGAGGAGAAATATTTGACACCATGGAGGCAGTCGAGCGCATCATCAATTCGTGGGAGAGGATACACATTCTTTTTCGTTACCCGATTGAGATGGCGATAATCGACGCAAAACCGCCAGCTGTTGTCCTTCTTTTTCACAAGCACTAGCGGTGATGCCCAAGGGCTAGAGGAAGGGTCTATCACATCTTTATCAAGCATTTTCTAAACCTCCTTTTGGATGACTTGGCGCTCAGAGTGAGGCACTCGGTAAGGGTGCTTGTGAAGGGGGCTGGCGTCTCCAGTGTCGATGCGGTGGGCCACGACATGTGTACGGCCTAATGGACTGTTCTCAACATCAAATACGTCAAGGTACGAAAATAGGACACCACGGAGTGCTTCACTTTGGGACGGTAAGAGGTCGGGGGATATCATTTTGCCCAGAAGCTCCTGGGTTGGCGCCGGTATGACAGGTTGGGTCACGGTCTCAGCGTCAGCAGCGAATGCAGAGACAGTACATTCTTCCAGAGGTGACAATTCGGCTAGCGAAATTCCTTGAGGAAGGAACATGGGTCGAAGTAGAGAAGTTGAGGACTGGAAGCAACGTTCTGTTGTTGGCAACAACCACTACGGTATGAGGAAGTGCGATGTTGCGTGAGAGGATCAGGTCTGTGAGGGGAGCGACCACATATTCACCATCAGGGACCGGTGGAAACGGTGACATAAGGACGTAGGTAGCAGCCTGCGCGGGTAGTCGTAGAAACTCCACGGAACGTAGGCGAGTGTTACTTGATGCGGCGTCATCAGGACACAATGGCAGTTCGAGCCGCAAAATGCCAGTAGAACAACGGATGAGGGCAGAGTGGACGCTCAAAAAGTCACTACCAAGAATGACATCATGTGGGCAAGCATCGAGAACAGCGAAAAGAACTGAAGAGTGGTGACCGGCAACAGTAACGCGGGCAGTACACATACCAAGAACCGGTGTTCGAGTGCCGTCAGCTACGCGCACAGTAGGAGAGACGGCAGGTGTCAGCACTTTGCGTAGGCGGCGTCGGAGCAGTAGAACTCATAACAGATATGTGGGCGCCAGTATCAATGAGAGCAGTAACGGGCACGCCGTCGACGAGAACACCGAGCAAATTGCGCCTTGAAGTAAAGGTCAATAGAGGTTTTGCGGTCCTTGTCGTCAATGCAGCCTCACCTCTCGGAGCTACACTGGCTAGTTTCCCGGGTGGTGTCCAGAGTAAGCCGGAGAAGGAGAGCGACGGCGTTGACGGGGAGCGCGACTGGTGACTCTGAGGGGACGGCGATCGGCTGGACCAGTGTTCTTGTGCGGCAATATCGGCGTAGGTCGATTCAGAGAGCGAAGAAAGATGGTGAGGGTCACTGGCCGGAAGTTGGTCGTCGAGAAGAGATGTGCGGTAGTACGGGCCACGATCTTGGCGGCGGTCACCGGGGAAGCTTGATCGGTAATTACGAGGATTGCGGCAGTGACGTGAAATGTGGCCGACGCGAGAGCAAGAAAAACAGATTGGGCGATCGTCAGGCGTCCTCCACTCAGATGGGTTGCGGTAGCGGGGTGTGAACCGAGGAGCGGAAGCGGCAGCAGCAACAATTAGGGCGGTGTGGTGATCAGTGGGAGGACCGGAAGCGCACATGGGTGGAGGGGCGTAACTGGGGGCTTGTGGCCATAGGACACCCATATATGCAACCTCCTGACGTACGACGGCCTGAATGAAGGATATTGTCGCCAAATGGTCGTGAGCAGGTGCCTGATAAGCGGCTGCAGCCATGGCTTCGTGCTCTTGGCGGAAAATCCTGGCCAAGTTGTTAGGCGTCGAGAACGGAGGCGGCGTCACGGGATCTTCGCACGAGGAGGTCGCAGCTGTATTCGGGAGTCTGTTAAAGCGCTGAGTAATCCGCCTGCTTTTTGCTTGTTCAAACCGCTGGCATTCTGTGACGATGGAGTCAACTCTGGTGCAGTGCCTACACATGAGGATGTTGAAGGCATCGTCAGCTATGCCTTTCAACACGTGGCCAACCTTGTCCGCCTCTGTCATGTCTTTGTCAATTGTGCGGCACAAAGCAAGCACATCATGGATGTATGCGACTTATGATTCCGTGGACGTCTGAGCTCTAGCCGCCAGCTCGTGCCGGGCTGTCATTTTTCGCGCTGCCGATCGGCCAAACAATGCGCGCATCTTCTCCTTGCATACGTCCCAACTTGTAAGTTCTTCGTGCGTGTTAAACCACATGCTAGCCGTGCCCCGTAGGTAGAAAATGACGTTGGCGAGCATTAGGGTCTCATCCCACCTGTGGTGCTTGCTGACGTGCTGGTACAATAGGAGCCAATCGTCGACGTCATTGTTGTCCGTGCCGCAAAACGTGCCGGGGTCGAGGGGCTGCGAAAGGACCACGGTTGCCGGGGCCGCCGGCGCGGGCTGCGAAGACTGCGTACTGTCTTGGGCCATGGAGGCGGGAGAAACGTGGCGTCCGCTCCGAAGATCCAGGGCCGGGTGGAATAGAGCCCGCACCTCCACCAAAAAGATGTTACGGTGAGTATTTAATTAATAGGAAACGGCTAGCGCTTGTCTAGTCAAGACTGCCCAGAGGTCACAGGTTCCAGCAGGTTTCAGTCGGACAAGAGAGCCTCTGACCCAGCCCCACGACAACGTCTTTGTCTTTGCCATTACTCGTGACATTATCTATACCGACGGTTCGACCTCACCTACCAGCTCAACTTCCGCATTCGTCTTCTCAGCTAAGCAGGTTAGAGATAAATTCAAATTGTCACATATGGCAACATCTATGGCGGCAGAACTGACAGAACTTGCAGCCCTCTATGCAGCTGTGACACACGTCACCGAAGATCCGGCACAGAAAGAATTCATATCTTGTGACTCTAAGAATCAAGTCTGCCTTACATCACAGAATTTACGAGCAGATGATATCCGACATCAGGAAAGTACACTGTCATGCTCTGGAAACAGGGCAAAACATAATTTTTCAGTGGATTCCTGGTCACTGTGGCATCGTCGGCAACGACTTTGCTGACAGGGCTTCCCTGTCTGCCCACGAAAACACCCAGACGCGTCCAATACCTTTGTCGAGGACGGACACTGCCAGGGAATTTTGTCTGCTTGCAGGCAAAAAATTACAGGCTTACTGGAGTTCAAGTGCGCTAAAGTAAGTTAAACAGTGAACAGCTGAGGAATTAGCGCCGACTTCAAACACACACGTACCCAAACCTAGATACACTGAGCCGTATTCAGCAAACACGATACACTGACGAATGCCCGTGGTGCGGGGACACGCCAACGTTACCACACATCACGTGGATATGCCGAAACAGACCGACCAATATAGCCTCTACACAACTAAAAACACAAGATTTTAACAGGCAGTGGGAGGCGCGGCTTGCGGACGAGGATCAGGACAGCCAACTGGCTCTCCCGGACCAAGCCCAGCGAGCCGCTCGCGGTAGTGGATCCCTGGACTAGGGGCCCCAACCACGGGACCTCGAATTTTGTTTTATTCATTAATGTTTTTTCTCTCTCTCTCTCAAGTACCTTCCATTGCCAATTTCATAATCTTGACACCATGCTACGTGGCTACAACTGCCATCTAGCCTTTCCCGCGGCGAAACAACCTTGCTATGCCTCTTGTTGCTAGGAGTGGCCTTCACGAACGCTTACTCCTATCAAATGGGAATGGCCGAGAGCCCGATGTGTGGCTTCTGCAGGTGTGAGGAAATCATCGAGCACCGATTGTGTACCTGTCCTCGCTACGACGTACAACGCCTCTCGCTCAGGACAACTTTAAACCGACTGGACTCGAGACGGTTATCTGAGTCAAAGTGAGAGAGAGAGATTGTGGTTGTGAAGAGGAAGAGGCGCTATTTTCTGCAGCCGTTTAGGGAGCAATACTCTGCGCCTGAGTCAAAGATACTCGGACCATGGCAACATCCGTCGCTGGCACAAAAAGTGATTCGTGCACTAGTACAATAGTTGAAGTGCATCGGTTTAAAAGACCGCTTTTAGTGTCCCTGTGCATCATCCCATGTCTACTTAGTACTCACTCTCTCCCTCTTTTCCTCTTTCTATTCCCTTTTTTTCTTACCCCCAGTGTAGGGCACGAAACCAGATGCTGGTCTGGTTGACGTCCCTGCCTTTCCTCTCCTTGCTCTCACTCTCTCTACATCACCATGTAAGTGTACCACGTGTTTCGCTGCGACTGTTCAGATTGCTTACCCGCGGGTATTCGAGTGAAAGTGGTAATCCTTGCTGACCAACTTGACAGCAGCCAGCGATTATTACAATGTGCGTCATATTAGATATGTGTGAAATTTTGAAAATTATTAATCATTGGCGACAATCTTGTTTGTTGACAATTTCAGATTTCTGGCTCTACTATAAAGGTCGGAAACAAAAAGAATCAATTTGTCGGAAGTCTCCAATTTTTCAGAAAAACGTCTTATATTTGTACAGGTATACAGGTGTTCTTTTATTTTTTTATTTATTTTTTTGGTGGGGGGGGGGGGTTTAGAACGATTTAAAAATGAATAAGTACGTAAGGAAAAAAAAAACTAAAGAACTACGTAAATAACGAAGTGCACATAATTGTGATCTTTAATTGTAACCTCAACTTTTTAGTGAATGGTGCATTCGTTGCAATTTTTGTGGCGGCGTTGATAGGATGAAAGGAGATGAAGGAAATGGTCGAGATGAGGGGGAACAGGAAATCTAGACGTAGGGAAATTTACCGCAGCTGCAGCGAACATTCTGCGAGCGTCCAGTAAATCAGAACCGCCGCATCATTTGCATAATTCATTATGCGCTGGTCGCCGTCTTAATGTATGACCCACGACAGGCACCTTTCACTTTCTTTCGCTTTTCAGCCTTTCTGGGGGGAATGCCAACCACAAACAAAGGCGGCTCCGGTGCGCATCTGATACTGAAGAAAACAAGAAAACACGGCACCCAGCGATGGACGGGTGCTGACAGAGAGTCTCAGTGACTGGATGCCACCCTAAGTGCACCGGTACTTGGAAAAAGGGCAAAGCGAGAGGCACTTGGGGGGGGGGGGGCAAAGCGACTCCGGGACAGGAGCGATAAGGAGATTCCGATAGTTAGAAAGCCAAGAAGAAAGGGAGTACTGGATAGCTCAACGTATGCAGACGCCCTTACAGCTCAGGACAGGAGAGGCAGCAACACCGTCACGACACTTTGTGCCCGAAGTGAAGACAAGGCATTGCCCAGAGGAGAGTGCTCTCTTGCTGCGGCACAGGCCACTTGACCGATTCGAGGTTTCGAAGCTGGTGGCGAAGGAGGCGGTGCTTGAGGTGCCGAAAATAAGAAACAAACAAATATCAAGAAACATCTTGGCCACGCGGTGGCCCTCCAGGTCCGGGCCTGTCCTTAAGCTAACAAGAGTACGGGTCCAACCAAATGGATACCACTGATATAGTCGTTTAATTCCCCATCGCGCATAGATAAAGAGAGAGAAAAGATGAAAAGCGGAGAGAATAAACGTCAGGTTGGCTACTCTGCACTGGGGGAAGGGTAGAAAAGGCGAGGAGAAAAGAAGATATGAAAGAATCTATCTAAGGCTAAGCCAACGGATAACGACTGCAGTGTCTCGTTTAGTTCCGATGCGATAAAAACACAAACACTAGTGCTTTTAGAGCAAGGCCTACACTTTTCCAGTCAGCATTAAAAATGTGTAATATCTTGCACACTTTAACTCGCACTTATATTAATGCATGCCAATATGGGCTTAAAGAAACTCTTCCTTGTTCAGAAAAAAAGCACTTCGATCAATAGAAAATTCGTTGTTTTTAGAACAGACAGAACCACTCTTTCGCAAACATAGAATTATGAAAATCCACAATATATAAAATTATTGAGAACCTATAAAAAACATCACATTAGGTAGGGCGGAACTATTCGAAGAATTAGGAAATCTTAGGAAAAGTACAGTTTCTTACCCTTTCAGATATCAACAGCCATACTGCGTTCCCTTCTTGACAATGCTCTGTCAACTACACTAAATGAGCTACACCGGACAAATGTTGACATTCTAGCCCTTAGTAACACAAGCTTATTTGACCTGTTTGTCTAAGTGTTAATTGAAATAAGGATGATTTGTAATTATTCTTGTAACTGCCCACTTGTGATGGTGTTGTATGATTGTTTCATTATTTACTGATATGTTTGTATAACTGAATTCATATAACAAATCGTCGTGTCACTGCTGCTGTACGAGTGGCTAGAGCTTAGTCAATTGAGCTGCGCAGATGCAACCTTTTTGCCTGGCCCCCTATTTATCACAGTAACAATGTATTGTCTACGACGGAAATAAAATTTGATTGATTGATTGATTGATTGATTTCCTAAGGGGACGCGTGTGAAGCTTCGTCGACAAATCCCGTGAATAGAGTGACAGATTCACCCGTGCACGGTGGCGTTGGTACTGATCTCATCTGTGAGCATTCACAAGAGCCTAAAACACGTCCCGTTTCATGCTTTCGGGGTGAACATGTAGTTTTGCGGAGCCCTACAATAGTACACGTATCCGTATGTAGCCTCAGTTGTCATGGCCTTGAGAATATTAGCACGAGTAAATTGTCGTAAGTATTGAAATTTCGTGCTCCTATTTTGCAAAGCTGCCACATGTAGGCACAGGCGACATCCTACGAAGAATTTTATGGCACTACACCCCCCCCCCCCCCCCCCCCCCGCCCCAAACCCTCACGAGCTATTTACTCCAATATATCAGGGCCCGTCTGGCTCAAAAATGAACGATCATGTAACAGACACTCGTTCTGACATAAACGCAACAGTAAATTAGAGGGGAAAAATTGGTTGGTGTTCATCACCAGCTGCTTGCCTTTAGGAACACTGTGTCTAAATGTTCTGTCAAAAGAAAAAGAAAACAGAAACAAAGAAACTGTCTATGTAGTGCTGTCTGCCAACTAGGCAAGAATCAAATCAGATGTACAGGCTGATCTGTAGCTGTTGCAAAAAGTAGTAAAGTACTGACTTCGAGAGTTAAGACAACAGAAAAAAAATTCTTTTAGTGCTGAGCGATTATTAGGAAATACAGATAAGCGAGGAGAACCTTTTAAAACGAGAGCAACATCAGCTCGAAAATTTCGAAGAAAGTGGAATTCCGAGGCTAAAGGGTACTAAGTCATGCGGAAATGAAGTCAAATACTGGCAGATATATATGACGTAGTAAAATGCACTGCTGGAGAGCAAGAAACGGAAAAAGAGAAAAGGCAATGACTGCGAAAGAGATTACGAAACGTTAGAGCCCAAGCCACCATGGTGTGTCGGGTGCCAGAGCTTCTAAGCCCTAAAATCGGTTAAGTATAGCCGACGTCGTAAAGCGGTTTACGGCCGGTGATTCCGTCGCCAGAATGGGGCTGAGACCGGGCCCAGATCGTCAAATAAGTGAAATACATACATATGACGCCGGTGATAGCAAGCGTTCCAGGCTGCCAAGGCCTGCAAACATAGCTCGACGAATGTGAGGCGCTCGGAACACAGCTGTTCGTGGCCTGTGGATGATGCGAGGTAGTTTTCTTCCAAAAACATCTCTGGAAATAGTTTTTCCCGGTGTGACAGGTTGGGGAAGTGACTGTATGATGCTGTCATGCCGCCATCCAGTGCACCGGCAGCACCTGACTTGGGAGCCTTCGGAAACGCGTGAATGCTCAACTGAACGTATGCTATCAATCGGTTGCTATGTTTTACCGTAAATGCGCGGGGTAATAACTGAAAGTGTCGCCCACTATAGCATTCTCGAGACACTTGACTATTCACTCATTGTGTCCGGATAGAGAGATAGAGAGAGGAAAAAAAAGTACACGAGGAACAGCGAGATAATCAGACGGCCGCCGGTTTTCTTACCCTGTTCTAGGGTAAAAGGATACAGAGGTGAATAGAGAGAAAGAAGGGACAAACAAAGCGCTAGGTGCGTGCACCACTGGAGGTATTTACTGAGTCTGTAAACAGTCGCAGAGACCCGAGATGCATAACAAACGAGTCAAGAAAGTGAGAACGAAGAAGCGGCATTGACATTGAACAGGGAGAAATTGGGTATGGTATGGTATGGTATGGAGAACTTTATTGAGTCCTGAAGGTCAACCCTGGGTTGACGCGGGCCGCTCCCACGTTGGGACTGTCAGGCCGAGCCCTTCAGCCACATCGCGGGCCTTCTGGACTGCCCGTAATTGGTCAGAGAGTGATTCACTTCGTAGCATTTGCTGCCACCATTCTTGTTCCTTGTCACAGTCTGAGAAGACCGCGGGGCACTGCCAAAGCATATGGTCAAGAGTAATGATGCCATTGCACTTATTACAATTGGTTTGAATTTCCCTCTCCGGATAGATCCTGTTAATAAAATATGGACTTGGGTATATCCTTGTCTGTAGCAAACGTAATGTGACCGCTTGGGCTCTGCAAAGGTTACCGTGTGGCAATGGGTATTCCCGTCTGCTTAAATAATAATGTTTCGTGATTTCGTTATATGTTAATAATCGATCCCTGTGTTCCCCATGTGAAGTGTAAGCTGCTCGGTCTTGAAGAGCACGGCTAGAAAGTCCTCGTGCTGCTTCATTTGCCACCTCATTGAGGTTTCTCCGAGTTCCGTCCACCACCCCCAGATGTGCAGGAAACCAGCGAATTTCGATCCTCTCACTGTTGACCTTGTCTAGTAACTTGGTTGCTATCCATGTCACATATCCGTTAGTAAAGTTGCGTATGGCTGTTCTAGAGTCACTGTAAATATGTGTCCACCGATTTGCCCGGATGGCTAAGGCGATGGCTACTTGTTCTGCTACTGTTGGGTCCTTTGCATAGACGGTGATGGCATCCCGTATGTTACCTTGAGTGTCTACAACAACGGAGGTATACGCATCCTTATTTTTAACCCAGGCAGCGTCAACGAACACCGCCTGCTGCTTATGTTGATCTATGTCTTGAAGGAGTGCCTTGGCTCTTGCCTTCCGTCTCTCGAGGTTATGTGTCGGGTGCATGTTCCTAGGGAACGGGGTGGTCTTAATTTTTTCTCGTAGTCCCGCTTGCAATTCTGTTAATAATTCTCCTTTGTTGGTTTGGTTCTTACTTTCTACGCCTATTTCTTCAAGTAGCGCCCTTCCAGGTCGTGTCCTCATTAGTCTCTCTTGGTGGGCCACCTGTTGAGCCTCAGCTATCTCTTCTAGTGTGTTATGCAGCCCTAGGCGCAATAATCTATCATTGGCAGTGCTGATGGGAAGTCCTAGTGTAGCCTTTATAAGTCGTCTGATTAAAGCGTTTAGCTTGTTCTTATCAGCCTGTGTCCATTGTAGCATGCCTGCCACGTACGAGAAGTGGCAAAATGCGAATGCATGTACCAATCTTATGGCACTGTCTTCTCCTAGCCCCTTATGCTTATTTGTAATTCTACGCAGAAGTCTAATGACTTCTTCAGACTTCTTAGAGATATGTTGTATCATCCTGCGATTAGATCCATTCGCTTCCAGGAGAAGGCCTAGCACTCTAATAGTCTCCACCTGCCTGATTGGCTCTCCATTCTTGGCGTATATGTCAATGCGGGGTTCTTCCTCTGGGATATATCCGTTTGGCTTGCGCCCACGCTTACTGCTCCGTAGTACCAATAGTTCTGATTTTTTAGCAGAGCAGTTCAGTCCCATACCCTCAAGTATGGTTTCCACCACATAAATGCTTTCCTGTAGTTTGGTCTCTGTTTGTCCCATATTACCTTCAGCACTCCATATTGTTACATCATCTGCATATATTGCAAAGTGGATACCTTCAATCTGCGCTAGACCTCGAGCCACTTTTGACATTGCCAAATTAAATAACATGGGAGATAGGACAGACCCTTGTGGTGTCCCACGATTCCCAAGTTCCTGGGTTGTCGATTGGAGTTCGCCTAACCTGAGACAAGCAGAATGGCAACCGAGAAAGGCTTTGACTATATTGTGTAATCGCTTACCCAATCCCATCTCCGAGAGGATATCCAATATGGCCTTGTGTTTGATGCGATCAAAGGCTTTTTCTACATCTAGGCCCAGGAGAGCTCTCGTATGTAGTGGGCTAGC
Source organism: Dermacentor silvarum (assembly GCF_013339745.2). Taxonomy (NCBI): domain Eukaryota; kingdom Metazoa; phylum Arthropoda; class Arachnida; order Ixodida; family Ixodidae; genus Dermacentor; species Dermacentor silvarum. The sequence continues at coordinate 69,734,281 of NC_051157.2, read as the reverse complement.
AAGAATAAGGTGATGTTTGATTAAAAGCATTGCATCTTGAGTCGAAAGTCCAGGACGGAAACCGATCAGGTTATGCGGAAGAACATTTCTGTTCTCTACATACTTAGTCAGTCTATTAAGTATGACATGCTCCATGGTTTTGCCCAGGCATGATGTTAACGATATGGGCCTTAGGTTATCTAGATTGAGTTGCTTGCCTGGTTTGGGAATAACAATTGTGTTAGCAATTCGCCATTCCTTCGGATAATCACCGTTTTTCCAGAGTTCATTGAAATACTCAGTTAAATACGTTATAGAATCATCGTCCAGATTTTTCAAAAGCCTATTGGAAATGCCACCTGGACCGGCAGCGGATCTACTGTTGAGGTCGTACAGGGCTGCGCGAACTTCGCTTTCTGTGAACTCTTGATCCATAAGCTCACAGTCTTCCCCTGTATATTCAGGCTGGTCTGTACTCTCATTGCTATCCTTAAGTGGTAAATACTTAGCTGCGAGCCGATCAAGAATGGCCTCGTCCGTTGTGTCCTGACTCTCACGATGGACGAGTCGTGCTACTGCTGTTCTCCTATTAGATTTCGTGTCGTTCTCATGAAGCAAATGTCTAAGTAAGTTCCAATTTCCACCTCGTTTAATTCGACCATCTATGGTATTACAAAGCTCATCCCATTGTTGTTGTTGTAAATATCTGGAGTGTTCCTCAATCTGCCTATTCAACAATGCTATACGCTTCCTGAGTCTCCTGTTCAGCCGTTGCGTTTTCCATCTTTTTAACATAGATTGTTTGGCTTCAATCAAGTGCGCCAGCCTACTGTCCATGATTTCGATATCCTCCTCAGTAGTAATAGCCTTCGTTGCCGCCTTTACATCTTCCCTGAGCAGAGTGGTCCAAGTTTGGAGTGTTTTCTTTTGTCCTTTCTCTGTCTCAGCTCTGCTTTTCCTTGCTTTCCGAAAAAGATCCCAGTCAATGTAGTTAAAGTGCTTTATCTCATTACTGGGTGTTTCCAATACTATTTGTAATATGTAATTGTCGCTACCAAGATCAATATTGGAATTATTCCAGCCAGCGTTCGCTAAATTTGATACAAAAGTAAGGTCTGGGGTGGAGTTCCTGCACGTAGATGTACCATACCTAGTGGGATAAGCTGGGTCAGTGATGAGGGAGAGATTAAGATCTGTAGCTAGATGCCAGAGTCCATCCCCTTTCTTAGTATTCCAGCGATATCCCCAGGTTTGATGTGGGGCGTTGAAATCCCCTCCAATAATGAGTGGAGCATGCTTAGTAACAGCCATAGTCTTATTAAGAAGTGCCCTGAAACTTTGTTTCATGTCGCTAGGGCTGCTGTAAACATTGAGACAAAAGAGGCTTTGCGGTTTGCCTCTAGTCCTTTTCAAAATTATTTCCACAAGTAAGTATTCTAATTTGTTTAGTCCAAGGCGCAAATCATGTTTTATGAATGGTATTTTCTTATCTACGAGCGTGGCTAGCCCCCTACCCGGCTCTTTGCCTCTGCATGTCGCTTTGTATCCGGAAAGGCTGATCTCATCCGCCAAGGTTTCCTGCAGCATAATTATTTTTGGTTTATCTGGAGATGTTTTTATCAACTGCATGAGAGGTGCTTTTTTATGATGAAATCCTCGGCAATTCCATTGCCACACGGTAAAGCTCCCCCTGCTAGCCATTGCTTACAGAACCCGCCTTACTGCTACCCGCTAGAGTACGCTTTGCAGAACTCCCCGACGCACCAGGGAGCGATCTGACGCTCTCTGCTTCTGAGGGTAGGTATTCGTCGTCCTCGCCTTGCGCTTCTACTTTTGAAAGCCTCTTTTCTGTCGTCACTCTCCATTTCCATAACTTATCAACTTTGAAGGTAGTTCTATCTGTGGCATCTCTAAGTTGCTTAATCGCCTTCTTAATCTCTTCCAAAGCAGAGCACACTGTCGTTTCTACTGGGCTTATTGCCCGCTTCTTTGGAGCTAGTGAATTTTCTTCTTCCTGACTGTTGTCATTATTCACCGGTTTAGCTATTGCTACTTTTGTGGAGCTATTCTGCGAGTTCTTGCGAAGTTCTACAACCTGCTTAGTAAGTTCTTCATTTGCCTTTCTCAGATATGTTACTTCTTTGATCAGCTGTTCTATCCTGGCATCATTATCTCCGACCGGCTGCCCCGCACCGCTCTCTGCAGCCCTCACAGTACCTTTCACTTTGTCGGCCCAGGCTGTTCCAGATGTCGTCTTGTCGCCAGGCTTCTGCTTTCCTCCTTCAAAGCGCACCTGCACTTCACGTGATCTGGAGCGGCTTCTGCCCTTCGACGGCGAGTGGCGTCTTGACCGTGTGGGGCTCTTTGAGCGTGAGCGCTCCTTGGCGCCCGTTTGGGCATCCCATTGCCGCTCAGCTGATGTCGCCCTCGATGCAGATCTGTTGCGTTCACGTCGTCGAATTCGCACCACGTATAGAATTTGGTACCGCTCTTGGCAGGTCTTGTCTCCAGTTGGGTGGTCCCCTCCACAGAATTTGCAGTTAGGCACACACGTGTGATTGTCCTCCGGGTTTTGAGTTCCACATCCTCTGCACTGAACCACGTCCGGTGTTGGACATACATCTGATCTATGTCCAATCTTTCCGCAAGCATAGCAGACATCAAACTGCTTCCTATACAGGTAACACCTCACAAGGGTCGACCCATATCTGACATAATTGGGTACCTTGAGCCCATCAAACAAAACAATGACCGAGCCAGTCGATTTAATACGTTTGGCTGCCAATGCCAGTGGGTTAAAGTCATGCACAATGTTCTTCGTTATCGTGGCCTGATTGTCTCTGAGGTCAACTCTCCGAATCACCCCTTTACACGTGGTGTGCGGAGCTGTCTCGTAGGCGTTAACTTCATATTCGGTTTCCACTATAATGATTGACTTGATTCGTACATACCTGGCAGCATGACTGGGATCTGGTGTACTGACCACCACGATGTTTTGCGTGAAGTTAGGGCAAACGACATCCTCTCGGGCTTGTTCTGGACTTAGGCCCGATGCTTCAATAACCGCCACGCCTATCGCTGTGGTGCTAACTTTGCTCAAGTTGAGACCTCCTCGGGGGCGGATGACGATCTTGCTGTGCTCCTGCGGCAATTGGGGCATCCTCGATGCCTTGACAATACGGTTCTTGAACGTAGTGGTTGTAGGTCCCTTGTTCTTGCTGTTGTTGCCTTGCTCTTGCTGGCTCTGCGGCGTTGTTTTCCCATCACCAGAAATCCTTCTGGTGGAGCGAGATTTTCGGCTTGTCACAATTTGCCAGCCTAGATCTTCCTCATTCTCTTCTAATCCGGTGGCGTCTTCGTCTTCCATGCGCGTTTCCGCCATTGCGGCTCGGTGGGGCCGGTAGGCCTACTTGGGCCTTGCTAGCCGCACACGTTCGATGCACCAAGAAAGGTCATTAAAAGTCCAAAAATGGAAGTCCCACCTTAAAGTAAGGTGCCCACCAATTCCTGGTGACTTCACAAATCCAGTGATGTGCTTGAATCCGTGATGGTGGTAAAGACGGCTGCACAAACATTCAAAAACGACGGAGCCGATGTGAGGGACGTCCGCACCTCGGCTTCTTCTTCCACGGATCCACGGAGAAATTGGGCAGAAGCCGTTTTTTTTCTCTTTTTCAAGCGAAGCCTGTATACGCTATACTGCGCCGGCGATGTAACGCTAAAAAAAAAAAAACAGCTGCTCTCAGAGCTGCCCAGGAACGCGGCACGTGTTCGGTACGCGCTCGTGCCACTGCTACCGCGTTCGTCGTCGTCGTCGTCGTCGTCCACTTCCACAGCTGGCTGCGTTGCCGCTAATCATTCGAGCGTAGAATTTCACTTCTCTTCTGTCGCCGTAATGGAGTGGCCACGTTTACGGGGGTATGAGCCATTGCTTCAGGTAAGACGAGCCATTCATTGTCTTACGGAACGGACAGAATTAATTTTGACACAATTTCATGGAAATCCATCCAGAATGGACACGCTCGGGAAAGGGCCCGTCGTAGACGTGCCGACTCAAGCGTGAGAGCTTCCGAAGCCCAAGCGAAAAGTCAGCGAAGAGCCGCGGACCCCGAGTTGAGGGAGCGCGATGTTGAAGCCAAACGTCAGCGTCGTCTTGCCCTCCAGGAACCCGACAACAGTGGTGCACGCCTCGGCAACGCTAGCGCAAACTTCTCCGTTGCGACGGCCAGGTTTCAAAGCGATTTCCTCAACCGGAACTTCGGAGCCAGCTGCAGTGCGTGTGACCGGTTGTGGTTCGAGCACAACGTGGTACTTGTAAGTGCAATTCGTTCGAAGGAACAGTGAAGAAACACACGACAAGCTTCGCCGACTGCCATTTCCTCGACAGGGGAGGAGCTACTGATTTTTTTCTTTTTTATTTCGAGTCTAAATTGGCTTAAACACGCGAAATTGAAAATGTGCATAACGTGTTTTAAACAGCGACTTTTCCGCGACATTTTTAAGCGCGAACTTAGGACAACTATGCCTCGTGGCTTGCGCGCTTGAGCATGCACGTAGGTAATTGGAAAGGTCGTATTCAAGCTCAGTGACCTCGAGAGGAAACTGCTTTAATTACCCTGGCGTTGACTGCTTCTTCGGCGGATCCAGTAACCACACTGTGCGCTACCATCTGGCGGTGTTCTTTATCAGTCATTTGGTTCTCGGCTTCCTCCTAAGGAAGTTCTTCCCTTAACAAGAACATTTTAGTTGATGCTTATGCAGGCTCCAACGTGAGGAGAGTTAGCGAGAGAATGGTCTCTTCGTACACAAGAGAAAGTTTCACAGCGCCTCCTTCTGCGCGTGCTTTTACAGTGGGTAAATACCATGAACAATGTAATGAATGAGTTGGGTATCAAATTATGTTTAGTGTCGCAAAACAAGGCACGCTGTAGGCATGGAAGACGTCTTCCCTGCTGTACCGTGTATTCTGTTTGCACGAGACTGCGCATAGCAAACATTGAGCACTTATTGAGCACGCTCGCAGCCACACGATCTCGCACATGCATACATACATACATACATACATACATACATACATACATACATACATACATACATACATACATACATACATACATACATACATACATACATACATACATACATACATACATACATACATACATACATACATACATACATACACATACACACACCAGAGTACATACATATAGAGACACCCACGCACGAAGAAAGCGATGGGCACACCACGACTGGAAATGCCTAAAGCTTCCAGATTTCGCCTGCACTCCACATTTCTGCTTGGATCATCTCGAATAATTATTCATCCTGTTGTTCATGAAGGCCGATGCGTAATACTAGTCAATACCTGTTTCGTATTGGATAGAATATTAGAAAGTACTGCGTAGCTTATTTCCCAGTGATTCAATACCCCTAACAGTACGACCCGCAGCTCTACAGCGGTCTCAGGCACTTGGAGCATGGCTGCACCTTGATGTATTTGACGGGCGACATTTGCATATTCGACAGCGATGAGACGAGGAGATGCCCATAAAATCGCTTTAATAAACACAGCAATATGTACTCTCGGCAGGGACAACGGAGAAACGATCAAAGGGTTGATTTTGATTAAGTGGCTCGCGCCATGACTGATTGGTATATCGTTTTAATGCTAAGATAATGTTTGAGCGTTATAGGCGACTTCGGCAACGTTTGTTCCCGTACTGTTTCCAACGCGAAGCGCAGGACAATCATTTGAAATACTACAACGTCACCCGTAAAAAAAAAGTGATTTAAGAACCAAGCTTTGTCTGAAGATACACCCAATAAAAAACTAGACCCACGCGAAGATGGAACATGACACAGACTGAATGTATTAAAGACTTCGTCAAAGAAATTGAAGTCACTAGGTGCGACTGTTTTCGTGTCTCATAGCAGGATTTCCTCAGCACGTGCGCTTGTGATTTCAAAGTTGAGAGGAAATCTGAGGGCACCGATGTCTGGAGATACGGGGCAACGAAACTTCTGGTGGAGTCACAGTATACAGTGCCAGAACAACTCTGGTCATACAAGAAGTGGTTTTGAAACTTCTAGCAAGCACAGTACATTTTTAGGCCTATTTGCAGTAATGGAAAGGTAGAGACATGCTAACTACGTAGATACATTCACGGAAGAAAATCACTTTGCATTTGTTTAACTTTCTCTGACATTCAGCAATGTAAGCGTGAAATAAGCTATAAAGAATGGCCTTCTACGAGAGTGTGGCACTGATCTTTTTTGCTCTCTCGATAAAGTGGGCTCCGTACATCGCACTCGGGAGGTACTAAGGGAACAGGAGGCATAAGGGCAGCGGTGCAGAACAAGTGCTCGAGCGAAAGGAGGGCTGTTCGCGTGTCTTCCGCCGCTTTCCGAACGACAAAGTACCGTGCGAGACAAACCGAGAATACGATGAACTATGCTCGGCACTCGAGAGCCGAGGCGAAGCGCTCAGCGTGATATATTGCCCACGGAAGGCGTCCATCACAGAGTGAGCGCTCGCCCAGCGAGTTGGCTAATAGAACAGCAGTGCGCTTCGCGGGTCCCTGCGTTATGTCGGCTGGGAACTCCTTACGCGTACGCGCTAATTTACGCGAGTAGTCATGACGTCGCACAGATACGCGCGGTGCCAGCGCCACTGAAAGCATTGCTAAGCGGTTTTTCGCAAAGTCACACGTAGTTGTGCTTTTCCCCGCATGTCCCTACTTTTGACACGGCTGTAATTTTTGTTGTGTATTGCATTTGCAAATACCATGGCACCGCCTCCAAATACTTTATTTTGTTTCCTTTGAGAACACTGGTTCACGTTATAAAAAAAATTAGATACAACCGTTGGAAAAGGTGAAAATCCAAGGAAATAGAGCAAACATTTACAATTATTATTATTAATATTAATATTAATAATACTATTCGTATTATTTTGATTTAAAAACAAATATACATTTCACAGGAGAGGGAAAGCGAGGAGCAGGTTGGCAACTGCCACCGGAAGGTGAACAACGCCTGCCTACTTTTCAAAAAGGAGCATTTATTATTATTATAACGCAAAGCGCAACTTTAGGGATCTTCTGTCTAGAGGAAAAAGAAAGAGATCATCGCTGAGCTATTATAATTGTAAGGTCGGTTTTGTTCGCGGCTTTAATATTCAATGCTGTTTCTCAGACTGTCACTGGGCCAGAGAAGTAAAGTCAGATCCACTTGCGCACTATGAAAGTCGCTTTAACAATTGAGCATTAGGTATAGCTCACAAACAGCAGCTAGAAGCAGAGTTACCTACTACATTCCCCCTTGGAAAGCTTGAAATAACACATTTCTATTTGATGCCTTTTAGCTGTACCAATTTCCTTATCAGAGTGCCACTCTCGCAGTCGTGAAAAACCTGCGTGCATGTGCGCACTTTTACCAACTCATTTTGAGTGACTCATTGTATAGCGCAATTCTGTTAATCAAACAGAGCCACGGTTGTATCCCTGATAATGAAATGGTTGGTACGTCATTTGATACATAAAAAATACAGCTTATGTTTGCCTTGCTAGAACATTTTTTCTTATGTTAAAGCCAGACAATAATAAATTCTTATGACCACGTAAAGCTGCTTACGCAGTCTTTAAGTGTCATTGTCGACAAGTGGGAGGCATAACCTGCAGAATGTGTTCTGCGCGCTTTCTGCTCGCCTTGGGAAAGCCGGGTAATGCATTCTTGGTTCCTGTTGTGTGGCACTTGAAATGAGTACAAAGAGAGATTCGCGGAATATGCGACCGTATGTTGGTCTTATTACCGCCCGGCCAACGCAAGACTCCGCGTTTAAGCAATCTACATTCTTTACGAACTCAGCAGAGTACGGAAGCCGAACTGCTGTGTATCGCTTTTGTTCCAAATAGTACTGCCGAAAGCAAGCGATAAACTACAGTTGGCCAATTTTCAAGCTGGGTTACAACGAACGTCGTGCTATAACGGGTACTTGTGCCCTGTAAAGCAGGTAAGTTACTGCAGCCTGGTGCTCCTCAGCCAGTACTTGTAACGAAACTGATAAATTCGTTAGCGGGAAAAATTATTTCGAGGAACAGTAGAGCAGCAGTAATTCAAAACCGTGCCATTTTAATAGCGACGCTGCTAGCGCAACCCATTTTCATTTCATCTTCTGCTTAATAGCCGCTGAAATGTCGCTGTCATTCGCAAAATGAAAAAAGGAAATTACAAGTCCGATCGCTAAAAGTTAGAATGCGCGCTCTTTTAGCCGACAATGAAAATTAAGCTTTTACGCCAGAACAAAGACGGCTATGCAAGCACGCCGCAGGTAATTCAAATTATAACATGCTGAACAACAATTTTACAGCGCTAGTGGGGCAAAACGTGCTTTGGTTAGGAGGCTGGTTTGGTGAAGTTTTTTTGTGGTGGCGCTGTGACGGGTAGGGGTAACAATGCGATTAGCATTCTTAGCTTACCTCCTCTACTACAGACTGTAAATGAAGGTGTCTTCACTAATACGGTGTGTGGCTACATTGCTTGAATGCTAATCACGTTTACGTTGAAAGTCAACGTGAGATGGGCTCTGGTGAAACTCTTTTCTTTTACAGTGAAGCTGTCTATGGTTAGGATCCCGGGATTTTTTCGCGCCCGTCACGTCGATAGAAAACCTAGGTGCATGGGCCGATCAAGGCGGCAGCGAAAGGCCAGTATAGCAATGACTCGTAGCCCCGTAAGACAGATGGCTGAAGCGAACATACAGCACATGCAGCTTTCGTTTGAAGACGAAAGGCACAATAAAAAAAAGTAGTGAGACCACATGATTGATGACGAGGCGCGCGCACATCCGCGTTGATCAACGTACGTAGCAGCCAATCCTCGTTGGTGGTCGTTGTCGGAGACTTTAACGTAGACATCTCAAAACCGGAAGCAAAGCAGTGGTTCACCTACTTCGTGGAAGAGGTTGGCCTCTATTACTTGAATGATCCGAGTTAACGAACTATACCGTACACGGGTCAAGCATTGATTTAACTTTGGCCAAAAACATTTCTCAAGTAAGAACGGGAAACATAAATGTGTATCATAGCGACCACAAATCAGTTGTAGCAGCAATTTCAAGGTAATAAATAAAAGTAGGATTTTGTAAACACCACTGAAACGTATGTTCGTGTGATTTATCACTTTGAAGAGCAATGTGAGTAATGGGCGCACATCATGGGACCGTTGTTTGACAAGTTGCCTTACATTAGGCGCAACAGAAGATAGACTCGTGTCATGCTGGTTATAAACCTAGGTAATCTAGGGACTTTGGCTGGGTACTCATAATGTAAGGCTTGTCGGCTTACATCGGTAACAAGGCTCATCGACTAACATTACCATGCTTTACTACGAATGTAGCCGAGGACAGATAAAAAGCTCTTTACCATTTGTCTGTTTCGTAGCTAGGGTCCTCTCATTTAAGGAGGTCGTCCTCTTAGATAAGAAGGGGTACCATGAAAAAATGATTCTGGTACAATTAAAAATATAAAAATTACAATAGATTATTTTGGGACCCAAAGCAGGAGGAACAAGAAGATTACCCGGTTATTTTAAATTATAAAAGAATGGTGATACTGTCTATTCGCGTAAAGAAAAAAAAAACTCCTCTACCTGTTTCCTTTAACCCCCCCCCTGAAGAAAAAAAAAACTACTGAAAAAAAAAATGTAAAAGGAATAAGAAATCAAATGCAACACCGACAGAATACCATGATGAAATTTGAAAACAGAAAATCCTGAAATAAAGCCCGGTATTGTGTTCGGAATTTTACGGTGTATAGGGCGGTAGACAGGCAATTTGTTAAACAGACGTTTATGCGCTTCATTATGCTAATGCGCATGGCATCGCAGTTATCTATTTATTTCTTTTATAGCTGCGTTCTTCAAGACACCCATGCAACCTTTGCTTACACGATCCATTAAATAAAATCCTCTGACAATCACCTTAAAGGGCTTAAAAACGTTTGTTTTATTTTATGGCAATAATGTTTTCGAGCCATAATTCGTCTTCCTTTCCACTCATTGCCAGCCTCGGAGCACTAAAAATGTGATTGAGAATTGTGAGATTACAATTATGAGCGAGCGTCACGCGTCAATTAGCGCTGGCTTATTTAAAAAAGAGGTAATGGGGAGAGGTGAAGCAAACTTATTGTGACTTGTATGAGAAAGGCACAATGCGCAAGAGAAAGTTTCAACGGCAAGACCCAGCGAGTCAGGGCTCAGCCAAGCAATGAGCAGACCGCATAATTGATGGCGCTTTTAATTAAGAGCTCGCAGTTTGAGCTACATTTGCGGCCATATATTATTGAAATTGCGTGGGTGCTTCGCAAACCAGGCAGTGAGAAGATAAAAAGGTGACCGAAAGTACGAAAGGTGAACAACTCATTTAGCTAAGTTTACCGCGATTCCGTGAAAGATAAACAAAACTAAAACATTTCGAGCTTTTGCTGCGATTAGCAATGCATACAGGTAGTCACGTTTCTTTTGTCCTGTTCAACTTAATCAGCGACATCTTGGAAAAAAAAAGTTACTCGCTGGGCACCATAAAGAAGGGGTTAATATATGAATACTACGTGTTTTGAGCAGCAACAGGCGTGCGGAAGTGGTGGCTTGCTCAAGCGAGTGATTCTTGCCGCTCCATTATCTTGGTAATTCAGGCGCCAGATTTCATTTCATTTTATTACTTATAATGCTGATCAGATGTCGCAGACATAGTTTCGATCATGATGGATCCCGATGCGGATCGAATTATTTGTTCTTGATTTATTTTTTTTTTGCGGAATTGCAGTCGACACTTTCGGTCCAGGTCGGACTCAATCGCGATCAAAAACGGCCGTGTGACGCCGGTATTATATTACATCCCAATTTACACAAAAGGTGGTCGGAACCCACTGTCTTGAATTTTAGTGCATCTGTGATGGCGTAGGCGGGCAGGTGGCCCTAGTCCGATGCGGTTGTCCGAACAAATAGTCATTGCGCTGGTCATCTCGCTAACTGAAATTTAGATTGAATTTATTGAAAATGTATCGGGTAGAGAGAATTCACGCAACACAAGTAACGTAGCCGGCTTGCCTAAAGATCTTACTTGAATCAAGACTACATAGAAACTAGCAGGGCTTTCGAAACACCCAGAAGTGTTTCGTAGAAGTTGCTTCTAAATGGCGGTAGAAATAACCTATGTGTGCATTCTGCAATAATCTTTATCCATCAGATGCAAATATTATAACTACAAAAATGATTTCTGCCAGTGTAATTACTGAAGTGTCTGTACATAATATTGCAATTACCGTGTTGTGGTATATATATATATATATATATATATATATATATATATATATATATATATATATTGCATGTGGTGGTAGAAGTTAGTGTGCCGGAGGATGGAGACGATTGAGACAGGTAGCGTTCTAAAGTTGTGACATTTGAGAGACTGAGACAAATAATGAAAACCTGTCTACGATGTTAATTGTCCACCATATGCTACTGCTCTGAGATGGAAAAGTAATTTCTAAACTGGCCAGCTGCATCTCACTGATTAGGCTAGACTTGCACGACCCTCTTTCATTGATAATGCGGCCACAGTGAAGAAATTGTGATATTTCATTCTGGAAGATAGAGGAGTTACCATTCAACTCAGCATGCATGAAACAGGCTTAAGTTATGGTAGCGTGCGCAACATAATTCATAACAAGCTGCATATACCTAAGGTGTCTGCATGTTGGGTACCTGGACAGCTAACGTCTCTGCAGAGCAAATATGATGCTACTTGTCATGGCAGATGTTAACTTTTTCGGAGCATGACGAAGAGGATCTTTTAGTCTTTTAGTAACTATGGAGAAATGTTGGATCTACCTCTGCGATCCAGAGACTAAGGACTTAAGCAAAGAATGGACGTTCCCTGATTTTCCGGCACCAAAAATGCCTAGGTGCAAAAATCTGCAGGGAAGGAGCTATTGTCGTTATTTTTGGATTTGCTTGGAGTCATCCTGACACAACCTAATAAAGTTCTGACTACCAACCGCACATATTAGTGCTCACTATTGAACAAATTACTACATGCTCTGAATTAAGAACACCATGGCATGCTATTGAAAGGTGTCTGCCTTCGCACTAATAATTAACCCGCACACTTATCTCAAGCTCCTGCTGTGTAAGCAAAACCATTTGGCTAAGAAATATTGCCTCACTGAACTTATTCTCCCGATGTCGCATCAAGTGAATATTTCTTGCTTTAAGAAATTAGGAATCTACAGCGAAGTCGGCGATTCGATGGTACCGTTGATGTCATTTAAGAGGTCGAACAGTAGTCTTCCATGGAATTCGAGACCTACAATGATGACCTACAGAGGATTACAAAACGCTGAAGGAATTGTGTGAATTTTAACGGCGACTACGTAGACAAGTCTTATTACCTACAATTGAAATGAAAGTTTTCGTCTAATAATTGCTTGCCGACAGTCAGAACATTTTGATAAGCCTTCGTATATGCATAATAGCTCACTTTTTTTTTTTCTTTCGTGGCATTCTCTCTGTTCCAAACAACTATATTGCGAGTAGGGGTTTCTGTTACAACACTTTGTCACGTAGATAAGCTACGCTTCTCGACCTCGTTTAGTTAGCTACACATCGTGAAAAAGTCCACGAGTCTGGAACATCCGAAACGAACAATTTATTATTGCTCGTAATGCGCTTAATGATACCATGTTTCTCAAAGGTCATGCTTCCGCTCAATATGAGGCTCTCAAAGCTGTGCTGGAATTCTTGTTAACCACCGGAACAGAACCTTGTCTGTATTGCACGCACTCTGCGTGTGACTGTGGGATGTCTTGTTACAATTCTTGTCAGTCACCGGAATAGACCCTCGTTTGTATTGCTCGCACTCCGCGTGTGACTGTGGGATGTCTTGCTCCTTTGTTTCTTTTCTTCTTTCTTTATCTTGTTCGCTTTCTGATTTTCTTTGTCTCCTCCGCAAGTGGGTGGGCGTGGTGTCCCTTTTAGGAGACACTTACTAGCCGGCTTTTCATTTTCTTCGTGGTGTTTCTATGTGTTTATATGAATAATTATAATACTAATAATGACGAACAGGTGAGGTCTCTGAATTATTATAGCGAAATCTCTATGCCTCGTGATTTCCTGGAAAAAGAGTTATTTTTGCACATATTGCTCACGCTTAGCGCCGTAACTTTCCTATCACTTTTCAGTAACGTTTTGGCACGAGGAAAGTTACCAGGTAAGTTATGCTATAGATCTGAAGGCTTATAGGGTGGCTACTATCCAACCCGCACATCCTTCTGCACTCTGTTTAACTTAGTTGCATATTTCTACTGTTTTTTCTTCTATGTTGTATTATCCCTGCTAGAAATGACAGCCTTGCGTGCGACGTCTTCCTCTCCTTTATTTTTACTCTGCAGAGAAGATAGACGTTCCACGACTGACTTCAGATATTTTTACACCCTCAAAGCTGGTTCTCTGAAAGAAGTGGGGTGTTCACTGTGAATGTACTGACGCCACGCTGTCTGGCGCTACTGAGGCAATATTATCGGTCGATCAGATTAAGAGATACGATTACTCACACGTAGGGGTGTGCGAATTGTGATTTTTGAAACCGAATCGAATACGAATCGAATAGTGCCAGACGCGAAGCGAATCGAATTAAATATCGAATACTTTTCGAGTAGTTTTCTAGTAATGAACAGTTGGCACGTAAAACCCCAGGAAGACGAAGTCATTATGACAATCAACATAAAACAATGTTCACACCTCAGTATTCTTAAAGTTCGCAAGTTTCTGTCATTACATCGCACGTTATGAAGCGTTGTTTTTCAAAAGCACAAAAGAAGAATTAGAAGCAAACAACTAGTTGCTTCGCATGCACAGCACTTTTCAGAGAGTGCGAATGATCGCTGTACAGCCTGTAAAGTATGGCTAACTAAGTGGCATGGCCTGATCCACTACGCGAGTTCTCACGCTTTATGCCTGTACTACGCCCGCGGGGGTGAACCTTTATCGTTATTTTGCTCCAAATTTATGTTCCTTTGGGGGCAGTAGACGTTTTGAAATATTGAAAAAGCATTCGAGAATATTCGCATTTACGAATAGTGGCTATTCCATTCGTTGTTCGAAAGTTTTGAATATTCACACACCCCTTTACACGAGATCTTGTGTGACTCGGGACCGGACGCGTCGAAGTATATGGGTCACAGCATTCCCCGTACAGTGCCAAACACAATCGCCTTCACACCGCGGTATAGGACACTGAGCTAGATGCCGGCGAGTTTGGGACTGAGTCACGCAAAATCTCTTGAAAGTGATTTAATCCCCAAATGTCATAGGAAGAGAATATTGCTCCTGCTCACGTAGCTTTTGTTCGTACAGCTGCAGGAGCTGATTTGGAGGTCCATCGCCAGCGATGGATGGAAGCTTTCGTGCATGGCGTTCGGTGACATTTATTTTGCACTTTGCATTTATGCAACAGGACATTTCAAATTGGCGTCATTAGGAATTAACGTGTACGTGATATCTCAGGTTGAAGGCTCACAGAGAGGTCGCCCTAATCGCAAGTGTCATAATGATTATGTAATCAGCGTTCGCTTCAAAGCTACACAGAGGAAGACAGGTAAGACAGCTAGGAAGTTAACCAGATGCATGCTTTGGATGCTGGGTGCGTATACGGGTCACAGGGTGCGTATACGGGTCACAGCGTAATCAGGTACACGGGTTCTGTCTGCCGGCAAGAAATGCTTCGCATTAAAAAAAAAAAAAAAAAAACTCTGGGTAGCTTGCACTAGTGGCGCAAGGCTATAGACACAGCGGGGCTGATCGGTTCCTAGCAGGTCCTGGCTATACGAAGTGATGCTAAGTTATACGAAGTAATGCCAATTGATGTGAAGTCATACGAAGTGTATAAGTACTTCCTCGTGGTCTGTGGCATCGGGGAACGCCTCGCGAAGCACTTGCAGTCCGAGCGCTATGCACAGTGTACGGGCGGCGTGCAGCAGACGACATACGCGCATGCGCAGTAGCGCGCAACTGGTCGGAGCTCGGCCGAGCCGCTGCATGAGGCGCCTGCTGCAGTCACAGACACCGCGAGCGTTCGGAGCTAATGCGGGGAAACGGAAGAGCGCGGATGGCGTCGGCAGCACCTCTACGCGTTGCCTCGTTGGTGCTGCTACAATTTGTTTCTCTCTATCTCGCTCTCTGTTTCTCTTTCTCTCTCCTGAGCATAGCGTGCGACGCGCGCAATCTCTTTCGCTCTCATTTTCTCTTTCTCTCTCCCGAGCATAGCGCCTGACGCCCCGTGAGGTGGTTGCTAGGCAACGCAGTGACAGGCGGCACACATTACGGCCGGCTTAAACAGCTCCGCTGTTAAAATGATTAGTATATCTGAGCTTCGACCGCGCCACCCTACCGGAAGTGCAATAGCAGCTTCGTAAAAAACGATCGCATCTCCTCCACGCACGCCTTGGAGGTAGCAGCTGATCAAGTATTCTGAAGTAAACTGAAGTTGCGGGCACCGGTGTGCGGAAACAACATTTCAAATAACCTTGGGTGACTCCGTAAAGATGGGGACACCTCTCAACAACCAGTGATGTCGAATACGCGTGACATATCAAACCCGTAAAAGGTGGCCCCGTACATGTAAGTCAAGAGCCCTCAAAGCGTATATTGGCGAGTGTATTGCTCTGTTTTTTTTTTACAAAATGATTCAAGTAAGTATTCTAGGCTTTTTTTTAAGTGTTCGAAGTAAAAGAACAAATGCACTATCGTTATGCTTCATGAAAACAAACAACCACTATATTTCGTCCAATCAATACGCAGGACTATGTATACTATATCCGGCGCCTCTCATAAGTTCGGTGTAAATTAGAGAGGTAAAACATCTTAAAATTATTAATAACTCATTCATCTGATTCCTCTACCAATCGGGAGGCATTTCCTGTTTGGTACTGTCCGGCGAACTTTATGTTGAAGTCATTGCAGTGTTAAAATTGAATTCTGCCTATTTATGCCCAATTTAGTAAGGAACGCCGTGGCCTTTTCTTCAGCCCGATAACGCAGGTGCGCAGAAAGCAACTTCTTTGCTGTGTTGAAAGAAAATATACATATTAGTACTTAGAAATTTAGAAAGATAAAGCTTAATAAATAGTATTGAAGCCACAAACACGAAGATTAGACTAACCGTGCACTAACCATCGTTCCCAAGGTTTCTGAACAATGGCAGCGCCGGAGTTCCCTCGGTAGTTTTAATAGTATTCTGTAGGGTGCCAACAGCGTGTCACATATACAAGGTACTTTATAAGGTTAGCTACCCACAGATTTAACTTTCATTGTATTCCTCGGCACAGCGTGAGCCCTATACCCCGATTAAAGGTGCAGGCCCAGCTGATTTAGCGTCTCACGTCACGTGGTCACAAACAATAAAGCGCGTGATGCCAGTCTCTTTCACTAGAATAACAAGTAGAACTGCTAGAAGCTTCCGCGGAATGGGACATACGTGGCCTTTCCTTCTGTGTTTTTGCTTTCGTGTGACTATCCTGGCTTACGCAGTGGAAGAGAGATGTCGTTAAGGCGGAACGCGGGCTCCTTCATGCGCGAGATGGTATGGAGGAAGACGGGAGTCTGGGGTAAATTTCGTTAATATTGAATGCGACACGCAAGCTCCAGGATATTGCCGCCGGCTCGTCGTGCGAGGTAGACGATATTAGGAGGCGCCCAAACGACAGGGCACGCGTCTATATTAACATTTTCTGCGAATATCTAGCAGACTGTTGGCAACATGCGTGGCTGCATTCGCGCTCGAAAAGACGCAGTGCAACTGTGAGGTGAGGATCTGAAAAAAAAAAATGTGAGCGCCGAGTTGCAGCTCAGTCTGTCAGCGCGAGCGCAATCGCATTCGCAGGATAAGGGAAAAAAACAACCTTTTTTTATTGAAACGAAATAAAAGAAGAGATGTAGTCACACTATAATGGTGACGGCTACTGCTTCTCGCATAGAAAATAAACATTAATAAACGAAATAAACGTTAATAAAGGAATCGCTGCGCTCGTGCATATTATGCACGGTTATTTGAAGATCATTTTAACATTTCATGGGTTAGACTACTAGGCATAAAGACATAGCAAATATATTGCACTGCCCCTCTTTCTTAACTTTTCCCCGGTCTATAAGCAGAGACTTTCGGCGCTTTACGACGCTGTTTTGCTAAATAACGACTTAGTTTAACTGCGATGAAGGTGGAAGAATTCCAGCAAACCTCACCAGCTTATTGAAGAACGTAAAGCCCTTTTGGACCCACGTAGGATCCAATCGGCCTGGGACAATAAGTAACGCTGTATCGTCATTCTGTGAGGCATATTTATCAATCAAAATAGTCTATATGATCTCAGACTTTGTCCGTTTATTTTTTCTGCTCTGGCTACCTATGTTTGCCGATTCGCATAGATGGGTGTTCGGTTTAATGGAATAGTTTGCTTTTCCCATTTTCTTGTTTTTTTAAGCGTAAATGAATGAAAACCGGGAATTTAGCGTCCCGAAACAGCACAGATGGTTACGATGGACGCCGTAGTGGAGGGCTCCGGTTTTAACTTCAACAACGCGGTATTTTCCTTAACGGGCACCCAAAGCACACTACACGATTATTTAGTTTTCCACCCTCATTGAAATGCGCCCGCAGTCCTCGAACCCAAGACCTCGCGGACAGCAGCACGACGCCACATCCTCAGAACCACCACCGCGTGTTTTCTTGTTTTGTTTATCCTTGAAAGCCAAGTACCAAATTGTTGTGCGACCAATTATGTAGCGGGTCCTACAACATCTAAGAATAATAAATAAAAGAAAGGTGACGTCGTAAGTTCTATAAAGCTCTAAAGATATAAGATGTCACGTTCTCGCACTATGAATCACTGAAGCCGTGCGAATATCCTTGTATAGAGTTATTTTCCGTTGTCACTGTGGGAGTCGATACCGATTTTGAAGGAATGTTGTAATATAGAAGAGCACAGCCTTCCGAGAACGTCCCAAGGACGGGATTATAATGCTTAATCAGGGCTATCGTGTGCATTTTCTTCGAACGTTACCTCTTTCTTACCCTTCGGGAAATCTCGTGATACCTCCAAAGCGAACCCTCGTTCGGGCTGACTCTTCCGCACGCAGATTGAAATTATTCTTTTCTTCTCCAACTCTTGAGGACGTTCAAGGAAAGGAAACTACTTCTGCATAGTAAGCAGGCAGCTTTCTAAGAAACTTGCAATGATTCGAAATTTCTCTCCTGCGCCGCGGTTGCTTCGCAAAAAAAGGCGCGCAAACAAGCTCGCGTCAGGCAAAACGAGAAATACCCAGTTCAGCTCCGATACCGCGTACAGTGCCGTCTTCTCCTATAGTCCCCGTGTCACCCTTGTCTGACGAGGCGGACGAGGTGGCCGCTGAGCTCGGAACGCTGTGTCTGCCTAACGCGAGGGGGCGATGCTGTCGCCCCCCCCCCCCCCCTCCCTCTTTCCTTCCGAGTCTCGTCTCTTCTCTCGGGGCTTCCAGCATCGTCCCTCGGTACGGCCGAGCCCGTTGAAATCAATACGCTGGCGGCGCTAGTCGTGCTATTCTGACCCGGGGGCTCCACCAGTCAGTCGGAGCTGAGCCGCGGGTCCAGAGAAGAGGCGCAGATAGGCTTCTCCTCGCGAGCTCGCCGGGTGACGAGCTCGCGCTTTTACGCTCTCGGGCACGTGGTTGCGGGCGACGAGGCTCAAATCGGCGACGAATCGGCTCCGCTTCACTCTGCGCGTACGTTGGTCGTCGGCGTCCGTCTACAGTGTTGTGCGCAACGTACATACACGTTTGGCGCCTTTCATTTTTGTCGAGGACGAATGAAGTGGTTAGGGATTGGTGCTTGTGCTGACTGCTGGAACGTCTTTGAACGAGACAGTAGCCTCGCCGCCGTGTCAATTCAATGAGCAGTAGTTTACTATCGACTGTCATCGTGCGCGTTGTGACTGGTGTCTTGTGCATCGTTTCCCGTACTGTTTTCCTCCTCCGTGCTATCGGTGAACTAGATTAGCCCTGTGCGAGTTAGGGTGTGGAGGGAATAAGGCTCTGTGAAAAGAGTGAGGGTAATTTTTTTAACAGTATAACTGCTACGTCTCAGTTCAGCCTGGCAACAAAAAGCGTGTGTTTCGAGCACCGGCTTTGTGCTCCGTTACTCGGACCATTAGGAATGTGTCAGATATGTCCGCATAGTGGATACTTCTATAACATATGCCACCAATGTTTCGACCTTACGTATTACTAGTTGTGCGCAGTCTTGCCTCATCAAATCAAGTGTGAAAAACGCAACCAACCTTCTGAGTGTGCTCTAAGAGTCCTATACGTAACAAAACAACATTCAAACGAGCTTATTCAGCGTGCAGTAAGACGCGAAGTGGGATGAAATAAGTCGGCAGTGCTCATTAACAACGGTCTTAAGCAAGAAAAAACTGGACGTTAAACAGGTTGGCCTTAGCAAGCTATCTAGAATTTTATTGTTTTATTTTCTCCAAGGCAAGATATTTTTCCTTATACAGCTGAGCTATACCCCTTAAGAGGACTTTAGTGCGGCTTAAGGTTATGACCGCATAAAAATTAAATGACTGTAGTCAGCTGCTCGAAAAACATTTTGGAGTAGTTTTTAGTACTACTTCCAGAGTTTAAACTCACCCACTAATCAATCTAGTGCTATAGGGGGCCCTCTTGATTTTAGACGACATTCTATTGATTTTTAACTTTAAGCTTTATAGCGCACTTAGTCCGTAATTACCGCCGACTCAAACTGTTCATGCTGTTCGAGGTTGGCTCTCTCAAGGTTGACCCACCGCCGTCAACTATTTTCCTGAATTTATGAAAACTTCTTTTAATGCTCCCCGCTTCTCGCCGTGTCATCAACATAAAACTCAGTGCGCCTCTTTTGACGCTGCGTGAGCATCACATAGAAAAGGGTTCTATTAACAATAGTTACTACAGTGGGATACACTCGCTCAGTTCGTCGATGCTTGTTGTTCTCACATTTTCTACCGAGTATGATAACGATCAAAACCGAGACGTTTGCCGCCATATAGCAAGCTAATAATCACCAGCTGAAATTACATTAGCATAGGGTTCTGTGCAGTCGATAATCAACGGTTGTCAATCGCATGTTTGGCTATTGAGAGAGAAGACTTTTGACTCTGACGCTTTGTCTTCTCATGCGGTGTTTACCAAAATTATAAACGATAAGATCAAGCATTTTACAATAGCGCTGCCTTGCACTGGTTGTGAGGCTCTCAGTAGCCCCACAGTTTCGCTGAAGAAAAAAATATACTTACAGATTGAAACTCAGTGACAAACATCAATTCGCAAACTCAAAGGATTTCAACTTTTTGGGCTGACCTACCACTTTTTAGTCACAAACGCGCTAGATTTAGGGACTTTGCCCGTTCACAGAAGCGCCAGCGGTATTCTTGTTCGCGTTGCTGTGCCAGCTGGTGTTGAACTGGAGTTCCCAACGTTGCTATCGTGAGAACGGTCAAGAACAGTGGCAGTGCTATACCTCCCATGCAGCTGACCGCCGATTACCCAAAAATCTTTGGAACCGTTGACGGCAAATTCAACATCTTCATACGTAACTGGAGACTACAGCTATCAGCGTGCCATCCTTCTGACCGGGACTGCCAAAGCAAGGAGGGCCGGTGTTGTGATTAACTTGTGACTCAAGAAATTCGACGGAACCATGACGCCCCTGATGCAGCGCGGAGTCCGCAAAGCGCAGCTTTTGGTGACAGTGCTCGGTAAGTCAAAACATTAAGTAAATAGAAAATATCGCGAGATGAAATATGTAATTAAGCAGAAAAATCTCCAGCCATCGTAGAAGAAGGTCCATGAGTACTAATTCGGCTTTGTTTGTAGCCTCGACTTGACAGGATCATGTAACTCAAACAACGAAGTACATAAGCAACAGCATTAAAACATGTTGCATATCTGCTTGCTTAAGCTATTGGCGTTTCAGAACGGGTAGCGTTTATGTTCTTTTGCATTGCCTCGCGCTAAAGAACGTCCAAAACAGAAAAGGCCCTGCAACACATGCATCAGCTTGCGATAGTGCAGGAACGCTAGAAGACCGGAGATGACTTTTTTTTTTTATGGCGATAAAGACTTGCCGTTAAGGCATAATTCTTGATGTGTATATGTGTATTATATGTGTGCTGTGAGGCCTGTGTTGTGTATGAATTGAAGCAGTGTTTTGTGGAATCTGTTATCATGTATCCAGCGGTCATAGCTGGTTGTCACAATGTAGCGGAGGCCGGCTTGCAGTAGGAGACGCGAGCGTTTCGATTGTAAACCAGTACATGTCCATATTAGGCGGTATGCATCTGCTACCATCACAGGGACGGAGCAGTATGGACACGTAGCACCCAGTGGTAAACGCGACCAGTTCCACCTTGAGATCACAGCCGGTGTAAGGGCCACCCCGGCCCGAAGCCTCCTAAGCCCAACTTCCTCCGCCCTAGTAAGGTGAAGGGGGAGGCAGCAGACACACGTTGGGATAAGAGCGCGTGTGTCCTGCCGGAGAAAATTTTTACTGGCTCGGAGCGAGTTAAGGGGTTGAGGTGGGAGGGGAATAGACGGAAGCTCTGGATTAAGAGGGCAGTGTGCCTGCTGGTCAGCAGCAATGTTGTGAGGGTTCGCTGCATGGCCTTGAATTCAGTGTACCTTGACGCAAGTACCTGTTTTACTGTTCGCAGTGTGTATTGTCTCGCAGATTTCCATCGCCTTGTCAACCTTCTTCAGTTCCTGAACAGCCGCTAAAGAATCAGTGAAGATATCTATTTGTTTGATGGTAGGCAGCTGAGATGTCGCATCTTGCACAGCGTCGTGGATAGCTTGAAGTTCCATTACTGGAGCTCTGGTTTCCGTAGATAAATAGCGCTGGTGGCCGCTGATGAAATTATGCGTTCGCACACTACGCGGTCCTTCCGTAAACATCTTAGGTTGCACACATGCATATGAAATTCCTTTCCTTTGATTCGCCAAATTATCTATTTTTCCATGCATTGAAGCACTGGCAGTAGTGCAAAGCGTCGCCCGCTTTATTACAGTCTGCGCAGAGGGGGTAACTGGCTCGCACCGGCTTGTTCGCCTGCATTCAGTCGCATACATTCGCGTGCCTGCGGTCTTTGGAAAAAAGGTGGTGCTGCGGGCTAGTTTTTTTTGGAGAGACAAGTTCACTTGGGGTGAACTACTGCGAACTGTTATCTTTCATAGGGACATTAACATAAAAAGATCGCAATAAATGAGGCGCCACGGTTTGTTGTATGCATGCAGGCATGACGGATCAAACGCGCTTAAACAATGCAATTTTTGTGACGTGTAGAGGAGCCCTTGTAGACAAACCATACGCCAAAAAAACCACGGTCCATTTATTGCGAGTTTTGGGCAGGCCGCTTTAAAAGACAATATATTTCGGGATTCC
Organism: Dermacentor silvarum; assembly: GCF_013339745.2. Taxonomy (NCBI): domain Eukaryota; kingdom Metazoa; phylum Arthropoda; class Arachnida; order Ixodida; family Ixodidae; genus Dermacentor; species Dermacentor silvarum. The sequence continues at coordinate 69,711,792 of NC_051157.2, read as the reverse complement.
TTGCGCATTCCCGGAATTCTGGCACCATAGTGTAGCAGCGGGGTTGGTAGCTATCTATTATATAGAAAAATAGGTAAGGCACAAAAATTTTGTGCCAGTATTCCGCTAAGTTTGCCACGCATGAGTCCAGATTTTGCTGTAAAAATTGATGTACCTCATCTAACGCTTAACTAACCGTGCAATACGTTTTATATCTTGTAATAATGAAAGAAGGCGCCTAGTTCTAAGAGAACACGTAATATCATTTCGCAAAAGTGAGCAGTCGCATCTAACACAACTTTACAAATACTTCCCGTATCCGTAAATTTATAGCTAACATAATTAGAGGAGATAAATAAGTATGCGCGCTCAACAAGTGTACAATATATTAACAAGGGTGCGCAGACATTGCGAAAATGCAACGAATAAAAAATTAATTTGTATAGCAATTCATTAAACGTTTTTTATACCGACAAATAGACAAAAAATAAAAACACAAATAATAACAATAAAAAAATCTGCCTTTTATTGCGGCTTTGCCAAATTACAGCTCAATTTTCAGCGCAGCTGTTTCTTTGAAGCAGTTGCATGAACAACTTCAGTTCCCCGCATAATTCCATCACATATTTTAATCATTTCGTTAGTATATGACGCTTTCGAGTGCTTGTGTGAGGAATTTTTATAAGAGGACGTACTTCGCAAACACATCTTTAATTTCGTATGGGCATATCTGTCATAGCGTTCGACCATTTTCCCCAAACTTTACATCCGTGGTTCGTGTTGTTTTTCTAGTAGAGCTAGCTAAATTCTACGCCGATTCTTAAAACAAACTTACAATGATTTAGACCGATAGCACAAGTCATTTACTAAAAAGGCTGATTAAAACGCACGCTCTGAACTTTGACTTCATATCACCGATAACGTTCCCTTTATGTCTGCGAAATATAAACAGGATGACTAACTTAGTTAACCAGGGACGCCGCCAGTGCCTGGTTTAACAAATAAAATGGAGAGAAAACGCGGGTTCGGCAATTATTTGCAGAGGTCATATTTAGGACAAGAACGTCAAAGTTTCGTCACAGATTACACCTGCCATGCATTTAAATTAACGCAAATTTAAACTCAGTGTATACAGTTCTCTCGATACAATGGGAACAGAACGTTTAACGGCCGTATAAAGCTTTCAAGCACTTGCTAAATAATGTTTTTTTTACAAAAGCCGGAAATCATCCACACATAAATAACTTCGCATGTCAATAGGCCAAGATAATCCCCACAGTTTCACTATATTTGGTCTCAGTAGCAGTTATACGTCTTTCTGGACCGTGGGTTTAATTCTGCTGTGATTCCTAAAAAGGCCTTATAGGGTTCCATAGTGTTCCTATACGCCATATACTGCAAAGACCGTACATTAATTACCCCCCTCAGAATTAACTCAGGAACGCTGAAATTTCCCCAAACATCTCATCCCTAAGGCATCTTTCCACTGAGTGTAAACATTGTATAGCGTACACTTTCCTTGGGGCATTGGGAAACAGCGTTTGGTACCATATGTATAACGCATTAAAGGCCTGGATCAAGAATTAAAAATATAAACAAAACTAATTTATTCACACAGGTTTAACTTCGCACGCCCGTAGGTCATACTATTTCCTACTTTTTTACATGATTTTATCACAGTTGTTTTTATAGTTTTCGCGAGAAAGCGAGCTAAATTTTGCGGCGTCATCAAGTGCACTCCCGATTTTCAAAGCATTTCCATATGCAGTGTACTATAAAGGCCGTAATTAACCCAGACTATACGAACTTCGCTGAGACATCACCCATTCCAGACCTCATTATTTCCGCAAATATAAACAAGGTGGCTCGTTTACTACACCGGAGACACCGGAGACACCGGGGAAACTTGCCAACTATGAACCTCGTATAACGCATCAAGATAGGGAAAGAACGAGTGCTCAGTAATTATTTACAGCACTCATAATTAGGCCGGAAACGTTAAAGTTTCTCCACATGTCTACGCTAACGCGGCCCCTAGTTACACCGAATATAAACTCGGTGTCAATACAGTTCTCTGGAGACTGGGAAACTTAGCGCATAATGACCGTATCGAGCACTTGCTAAGTAATTTGTACAAAGCTCGTGATCGACTGACGCCCTTAAAACTTCGCCTACACGTCACCCATTGAATGCCTCCTGTTCCTTTGAAATATAATTTTTGTGGCACTTCAGTTTCATTGAGGAGATTGGTCAAACGTACTACGCGGTTCATAAAACGCGCTTGTAAAGCTCTGGCACGCTTGCTTAAATAATTTACAGCAAAGGTTGTAAATAACCTATACAGTTAAAGGTTCCTGTAAGGGTCACCCATAACATAGCTCTTACTTCCTCTGAATATAGAATTGCTGTCATTTTTGGTTCTCCCAGGGGTATGGGAAAACGAAAATTTATCAATTTTCATTTAGCTTCTAACGCTCGTGGTGCCTCCACTTCCTCTAAATATAAACTTGGTGAATGATGTAGTCATTTCAAGACGATGTGAAAGCACGCATATAACGTTTCTGCGCGCTTATATAGGCGCACTAGGAGCTTCGCTGTGAAAAAAAAAGTGCAGACAAATATGTAGTGCATACACTGAGCAGAACTCAGTAAACGCCGTGAGAAATGTCTAGTAAAATGGACTGCTGGCCTAGCTGGTACATGTTCATAGCTGAAAACCGAGCGCGAAAACAAAACGCAACAAGAGAGACAACTGAGTAGTTGCTTATCAGGTGCTGAGAAACTATCTAGTTGTCTGTCTTGTCCCGTGATGTTTTCGTGCTCACTTTTTAGGTATCTCATTTTTAGCGGCATGAGTCGACACCTCGGATGAACAGAAATCTTTTTGGTATTGCATTATGATACGTGTTTCATCCTGGCTTTCTACATAAGCGCTCGCGCACACTGCTTCACAAAGAAAAAGCAATGCCATCTAAACGATATGAAGAGAGCCCACAATTACGTAAAATCGCAAATAATAGGCGACCACCACGAAACAAAGTACGTTCTCCCTTTTACTGGTGCGTCGTTAAGTTGGGGCTGTCTGCGCTCTGCCGTGGAAAATTTCAACGAAGCCACAATCATGCGGCAGAAGTAACAGCAGTCACTGAAGGCATGCAGTACAAACTGCAACAGGTGTGTTGGACCTCATAACCAGTTTGCTACTGTTCCTTAACACAGCTGATGCAAGTAGCACATGTGTGCAGTATGCGACAATCTGTGTAGACAGTGCGCATTGACTCTGCGCATAGCGCATAGTTAAGCCGGCCATATGCACCTAGTTCAGTCAGCCAATGAGATCACTGTGGCGAGTGTGCTAATCTTATCCCGATAGCTCAAGATAGCTGCAGTTTCTTGGTTCCTTTAACCAATTGGTCTGTACAAAGTAAAAAAAAAACTAATTAAAAGGGAGAAATTTACATTATGCACATGAATATTCCTGAAGCGACACGCCAGGCGCTGCCACGAATCGACGCAAGAGGCATCGTCTGCTTTCGTGGAATTTCAGCATCTGTGACTCTGGGCTGGACATGGGATCAAACCGGTTCGGGATGGTTCCTGCAAAAAGTTCCGGTTTGGGCTCGTATCCAAAGAAAAAATTACGGTTCGGGTCAGTTCTGGTTTAGTTGAAAATAACGGTTCAGCTCCAGTTTATGCTTCACTTCCGGTTCAGCTAAATTCTGGCACTTGATTGAGTTCTGGTTTGGTTCACCAGCCTGCTCTTTACTAGTCTGATTTTGGGGGCACTCAGAAGTGTTTCGCTTTGGACTGCTTCTGGTGTTTGATTACCAGAATATCTACGTAGGAAGATACCCTCTGAAAACTGAAGTTAGGCACCTTTCGCTCCGCGCTCCATTTGTAGCTCAAATAACCACCCACAAAAGATAGAAGAAAGTCTGCGAGATAGTTGCTAAGGCGTTGCCTTAAGATCCATATCAGTACACAATTTTTTGTGGAGAGCAATCCCTCAGTATGACAGAGTGTTGCTGAAATTCCAGCGTCCAATGGCTGCATTGCCTGTGCAGTTGTTGATAAAACCAGCTTTTATAGACAACCGGACCATATAACAGCAATGCTTTTCGGGGAGCTTTTCTAACAGAAATGCTTTTCTTGCACTTCCAAAGTGCAATGGATAATTTGATGTCCAAAAGTACGAGATAGCTTCAGTTTCTTAGTTCCTTTTACCCATCTGTCGGTACAAAGTAAAAAAAAAGAAGTTCGTCAGCCCTTCCACTCCGTGAAAATGGTAACCACCGAGGGTTCATTAAAGTATTTCTGAATTACCAGGTTGCGCACACGTTCGGCTGCGACGAAGAGAACGACGTAAGCGATGGCTTGCCCGCAGTCCGCTGTTGTAGCTTGCGTTCGGTGTCTAGAGTTTGCTTTGCGGCATGATCAGCAGCATTCACCCGCCATTGCCGCTTGTGATTCTTAGAAAAATAAATTGCTTAAAAATTTTAATCTGTCTGTCACGTAAGACAATGAATGGCTCATACCCCCGTAAACACGGCATGCCCATGGCGACGACAGAAGAGAAGTGAAATTCTACGCTGGAATGATGAGCCGGAACGCAGCCAGCTGTGGAAGAAGACGACGACGATGACGAACGCGGGAGCAGTGGCACGAGCGCGTGCCGAGCACGAGCACGAGCGCAACCCGAAGGGCGCCAACGAGCCAGCTGGGGAAGACGACGACGACGCTCGAGCCAATGCTGATGATGATAGTTTTCTGTACACAGGCGACGGATCGACGCTTTTTCATTTCACCTAGCCATATAAAGCTTCGCTTTAAAAAAAGTCATTAGAAGGGAGAAATTTACATTATCTGAACGTTGTCAACATTCTATGACGTGAGAACAAATATTCCCCCATAAACATACATGAAATGAGGTCCACCTGAGCACACTTGAAATGTTACCGAAGCTTATTCGGCGGAGAAAATTGCTTGTGACGGCGCTATGCTTGTAAGTACCGCTAATAGGCCGCATCTACGCTATCATCAACACACTGATTGCGACAGCAGCTTCATTGTTGTAGTACTACTACCTCGTGTCTAAGAGACATCTCCAAGAATAGCGCGTGTCTTCTGTGAGATTTACGCGATGTCTAAGAGCGGCTTTCAGTGCAAGAAAGCACACTGTTCTTCAGGAAACCTCTGTATCAACAACTTGATACAGTGTATTTATACGCGCAACAGTGTATTTATAGGTGTGCCCCGACTGATATCACCACAATTGCATTGAGTGCTCTACGGGCAATAGATGAACCGTCCTGTGGTTTTAATTGCATGGAACGCCCCATTTTTTATGTGTTAAAATGTATATGCTTTACACTTTAACTAACCTTTTTTTTCACGCTAGGAATATTTATGCGTTCTAAGAGCGCTGTTATATGGCTGCATTCTTTTCATGGTTTGTAGAGTTGTTTTATTCATAAACATAAGAATTCAAGGGGTAGGAAACTTCCTCATTGAGTGCCTTTTGCGGTTGACAGAACAAAAAATTTAAGCCAAATGCAATTTCAGCGGTTTTTCAATGAACACATATGCTTGCAGAGTCAGTTGCACCACAACATGCTTAGAAAATTGTGCATAGTGGTGCACATATATTGTACCACTACACGTTTAGAAGAAGACAGATCGACTATCAGACGCAGTATTTAGAGGTTTCCTTCTGCTTCGAAACTCTCAGAGCGCGTAGCCACCTTCATTACTCCACGCCAGCCGCTTAGTGTGAACCATTTTTTTACACGCTGTCATGTAACGTTTAGGAAGAATTATGATCGTTGCCTAGTGTGCTGTTTCACGATCGATGCATGGCTACGTTGAACTAACAGTGACATCCCGAGTTGGGATCATGACTAATAGTTGTAGCTGTCTCCAAAGTGGACGCGCAGTGAAACACCGTAGTTGTACGACCCCACCGCGGCCAGACGCGTCAACGACGATGACCAGGCGCATGTGTCTTGCGTAACGCCTATAGCCGTGTTATTGTAGGAAAAGTGGCGAGGACGCCATAAACGCGTCTTCGCATTTCGTCTTCCAAGGCGAACATTTCGTACTTTAATAACTGTCACATTTAAGAATGAAATAAAAAAAATGAATATGCTAATGGTACAAGCTGCTGTGTTGAGAGAAACTCCAGGTCCTCACAAGGTGCCTGTAATGGGTAACCAGAAAATGAACATGAATGACATTGTGGGGCCTTGGATGAGTGGAACTTAAGAAGAGACGTCAGGCGTTAGGCCCAAACGTGAATGTGGTTACGTCTGGAGTTATTCTGAAAGTCTGGATTATTCTGGCTACGTCTGCAGGTGCCACGAGCACCGGCGAACACCAGAGCGAGCTCACGCAGCTCGAGCCTGCGCGTCTCTGCCACTATACTCTATAATAATTTTGCCTTGACCAAGGCGAAGTCGCTACAACACATCAATCGCCATTTTTTTGATGCCCTCATCATGTGTGATAGTAAATAATTCCAAGCAATGTTTACATTCAACCAACGTTTTCAATCACCATAACTGCAAGATACGTCCTATGGCCAAAAATGAATAGGAGAGAACAGTTACTCCGATGTGTCTAGGCGACTCCTTCTTTCGGGTCACTCGCCGTGGTGGCGTAATGGCATGGGTGTTGCGTTGCTAAGCCCGAGGTTGCGGGATCGAATACTGGCCGCGGCTGCCACATTTCGATGGAGGAAATCATACCGTGGTATGATTATGAGGCACCCATAATTTATTTTGTTTCATTTCTCACAATTACTTTAGTGAATTAAGACCAATGTCTTGCGGAGAGCAAGTGAACGAGCGCCAATTTGGCTGCCCTCTGCGCGTTTTCTGGACGTTCGTATGTAACATTTAGTGTGTCAAAGTAATGAAACCGTCGGATATCCCGTGCGCTTCTGTCTGTGCGCTCTACCGATACGTGTGAGCTGTCTACATTTATATAACAATTATGCCATGATTGCATGTTATGCTTGAACACAGAACAGGCATGCGCTCACTAGGATTTCTTTGGGACTCGCAATGCCTTGCAGTGCATGCCGGTTTGCTAGGTCTCGGATTGTCTTCAGCGTAATCTATGGAGAGGCCGTGGTGAGCCATTTCCCTGTAATGCGATTTTCATTCCAGGGAAAGTTAACGGAATCTGCGCTATAAGACGGGTTCGTATCTCGCCTCTGTCAAACGATCCATTGTAGCCCAACACCTGTTCCTAAAAAGAATGCTTTAATGTTTCTCCATTGTTGGACGAAATCGAACCCCCGACCCACGAATTGAATAAGTACAGCAGCCCGACGCTTTAGCGCCGTGCTACGAATAGCCGCAGGCAGCGAGGAAACAACTATAAACGCTTGCACGGCACTAGAGCGCCACGCCTCTCGGAGGCCGCGCGCGTACTTCACTGGCGCGCCGCTAGGTGGAGAAGCGTGTCCACCGAGATCCGCGACAGAGGAGCACGGCTGTAGTACACGGCTCCTACATGGCGCGTTTCGGCGGTGGCAAAATAGTGCGTCGCTATTTTGCTTGAATGATAATCGCATTAGCGTAGACTGTAATCGTGAGTCGGGTTCGGACGGAATTTTTCTTCGTCCTATCGCGAGGGTGGATCTGAGGCTGAAGATACGGCCTGATAAAGAAACGATAACGACGACGACTTGGCGATGGCCACTACGGCGGCCGTCGGCGGTGGCGCAATGACACAGGCAAACCCAGTTTGTAGCTTCTAAGTGCGGTCGCAGTAAAGTAAGCATCCATTTTACAACTCAGTCGCTCAGCCATAAAAAAAAAAGAAAAACGATGGCCCAGTTTTGTGAAGTGCGTCTGATAGCGCATCTGAATCGTGCACAGCTAATATATTGTACACTCTCAATTTCTGAAACAAACGTGTAAATAGTGTGACAATTTCACGTAAGCTAATACGTCGGGTTCGCACGCATTAGACGACGTAATACATACAAAACATACAGTCTCAGGCGACAGAAGTGCTAGATTTATTTTTGGTACACGTTTACGAATTGAAATTTGTGCGCTGATCTTGCATTTCGGCTATTTTTGGCATATTTTGTAAAGCGTGCCAAAAGACCGCAAAGCAAGATTTTGCTTAAAACGGACCATGTAATTAAGTTTGGCTTTTTTTAAATGCAACATATTTATTTCAAATTGGTTGCGCGGTTGTTAAAAAAAATAATTAGTGCGTTGCACATGTATTTACATAGAAAATCAGAGTTCGCCCTGAGGTTAGGTTTCATCTTGAGAATGAATTGCTTTGGGACACTGCTACCAGCCCTGGTTGATGGATAGTGCTGAAAAAAGAAATTGAGCGTAAAGCAACGCTTATCCCACCGGTCAACTCTCTACAAGTTTTAGAGTGATTCGATTATATTATGGTGCTAATCTAAGCACAATAGCACAATTCGGGTTTCACTTCAAAAAAAAAAAAAAAAAGAGGAAGCTGGCACGTCGATTTTTTTTTGCGATGCTCTCTGTTCAAGAATAAGTTATACAAAGCAACGACCTCGACAGACAAAGCGCTTGGCTATATGCGATTTGCCTGAAATCATTATGTATAAAGAGCTAGTCACTTTCAGCGAAGAGTACGCTTTGAGAAAAAACATGGAATGGAAGGCAAAAGTGAAACTAGAATTTGTCATCAACGTTTCCGCCGTTCCTTCACGGCACGCGATAAATGAAGCCACCCGCATTGTCATGGAACCCAGTACAAAATATATATACTCTTCTTTTCTCAATTCTTGTGGGGCTTGCCCGCGCAATGCGGGGCACAATTAGTTTTACCGATGATAAATGACTTCTCTTTTGTCATTGCAAGCGATCCGGAAGGGTCTGGGCCAGAAAACATTGCCCTTGGCTTTGGAAATTGATGTCACTGTGAGAGTGCTCGCAGACGATTGCTTGCTTGTCGAGCGAATACGTCTAGCCAAGAAAAAGAAAACGCAAAAACACACACAGAAAAAAAAACACACACACCATACAAACACAAACAAAGTGAGGGAAACACGTAACATACAAATTATTCCGAGAAGAGACAAATTTACTGCCCGCGTTGCAGTGGACTTGCGGAATCGTGCAGTAATTTGATGCAAATGAATCAACCCATCGCGAAACCAGGTTTACTTCCGCACATGAAAGTAAAAAAAAAAAGGCAATAGACTCAGCCAATTCCACGTGCTTCGGAAAGGCTGTCATCCCCATCTCGCAATGTGACTGGTTAACTTTAAGGGCTGTATTGAGACTAATGTGACGATTTCTCCAGAGCCTGTGTGGAGGTAGATTTTACAATCACGCATCCTATAATACCGCGGCTCCTTCTTTGCCTTAAGGAACCGTCAATTGCAAATGTAGGTGAATACAGGCTGTTGGGTATAAGTTTTCGAGGAAGATGATATATTGAAATTGGTTGCCCACGCTATCTTAAATAATAATGTAATTATGTAGGGAGATTCGATTGTGTATTTAGTGCCCGTTTGCGAAGTTCGCGCAATTGCACAAGGGGAAACCCTACGCTTATGTTATGATTATTGGCTCGGCTTCGAAGCTTTTGCTGAGCCTGCTTTCCTCAATGAAGACAACATGGCCTTTACATCTGAATAACGGGACGTTGCCACTGCAACCGATGTCGCCGGTTATCGTTTTACGCAATTTCATCAATGGCCTCGAGAAAACCAAATGAGGCTTGCTTCGTGGGGCACTCCGAAAAGTTGGCCCATCAGGCCCATCAGCCACACATTGTGTCCTACAAGGTAAAAGTATTCCATCTGTTTTTATTCCAATCTCCTGACGTCAAATTCACGTGACCGCCGGCGCAAGGAGCGGGAGGTCTCTCGCAGTGTTGTTCGAACAGGCCGATAAAACACTCTCCTCGTTTATAGAAGGTCACTTTGGTTGCTTTCAAAGCAAATAGCATTGCCTTACTCGACAGGCTTTTCTTATCTAATGGGCTGACCAGAGGCGAGGAGCTTGCCGAAGTGGAGAGGGTTTGGTTTCACCGGAATTGCGCAGTGAAAGCAGATGACCTGATGAGTATAGGTGGTTCCAGCGTCTGCGCTTGCCCCGCTTCTTCATGCTTAGCTTTCGGTGTCTGGTAGATAGTCGCGGCGGCGTGCAACAGAAGGTTAAAAATGCAGTTTGAAACGGATTTTCAGAGAAGGTAAATTCAAAGAAGCTCAAGTAGCCAGTGCCAAAGCGATCAGCGGGCAGCCATCGTCTATTCATTTCGGAACGGGGCAGTTTCCGGCTATTCCGAAAAAAGAAATGCACGTCTGTTCGGTACATTCATGCATCTTTACTGCGTACACATCACTTTGACGCGGTGAGTTATCGTGGTTTTTTGACGTCGCGTGGCAGACAGGTGAAGTGGGTGCAGCAGAAAGCTTTCGCAAAATTGTGGAAGGCTGAGGGCGAAAAAGGCGTAGAGTCGGAAATAATATACTTGTTTTTGTTCGGTCTAATCATATATAATCAGTGTGTATACGTTATATCAGATCAGAAGCTTTCGCAGTTTTCCTGACATAGCGTAACAGACAAGCGAAGTTGGGGTGGCCTGAAAAAAATTTGGTCAATCGTGAAGGAAAAAAATTGTAATAGCTTTACGTTATAACGCCCATTCTCTGTGTCCGGGAGGAGTCCCTGTAATATCTCAACCGTGATACTCGCAGTAGCAGCTGGTTGATGCGCAGTTTCATTCTCATAAACATTTGAAGAATAGCTACACGATGAGTTTCTGCCAATCAGGTGTAGGGGGAATTGAACTATCGGTAAGACAAGCTTGGGGGGGGGGGGGATGTCTGTCGTATTTGACTTGCTGGGCATTCAAATAGCGTCGAAACGTCGTGCCTTATATTATAGCGCAGCTTCCGTATCCCTAAATTTGACTATGTATAAAGATTATCAATATTTTCTTTTCGCCCTCTTGATTTTTTTTAAGACTTTGAGGCTTAATTAACATACAACGACCTTATCGACTAACGGCGAGCAGGATTCACAACGCGTCATGCTAATGATGCCTATAAGCGTTTTCGGTAAATGAATATGGCGTGCGTCTGGTTGAAAAATATTCTGAATATTCATTCTTTCAAAATGTAAACCGTTGCATCATTGACCGCGCTTGTCATTGTTATATTTAGCAGATATTATGACAATTTCGGAGTTGTCAAAGGTAAGCTTGATACGTGAAGTTGCGCAAACGACTATCACCATCAGGTGCGCGCATACTTGCGCTGGCATGGCCGAAAGTAGCAGGTAAAGTCGAGATCAAAAGTTTACGGACCGCTGTATATGAGATAATGTTCAATACTTCCACGACTTAAATGGACACTAAAGGGAAAATTGATTTGTTCTGTATCAGTAGATTACTCTTCCACAATACCGAAAACACCACTCTTACCACGAGAAGCCGCTTGGTAAGCCAGAAAAAAAACGACAAACACAGAGGCAAATGGCGACGCCACCTTGAAGTTCCTGCACCATATCACCGTGACGTCATGGATTTTGACAGCATCTTCTAGGTTCCAGTTAATTTTTAGCGGTAAAGATTGACTACATTGTGTTCTAAAGGAACTCAACACTGAATATGGCAAGTTTCGCGAACTTCTACTGAGCCAACGTGGCCCAAATACGAAAAATTACTTTAGAAGTCGTGACGTCACACTGAAGTGCCGACGTCGGGGTTACCGCGCGAAATACAAACAATTTAACTTTGAGCTTCATTGTTTTCTTCTAATAATTGACCTATTGCAGTGTAATTAACGACAGCAGGGTTTTCGAAAAAATACTTTATCATTCTAAGTTGATTTATTCTTTTGCTTTAGTGTCCCTTTAAGCACGCGACCTTGTACTTTTAGCTCCCAGACAACTAGTATATACAAATTATACGGTATTGTAAGGTTCAAGTTGCTAGGGGCATAACCTGCGGATAAATTTCAGTTTTTCTGCGGTACCAGTGCCCCGTAAACTCTTCACTTCGTCGGTATCCCGTCATTAGTGCAACCTAGCTGCATATGAAGATGGCAATGAAATTTTTCTCAAGCTCGTAGAATACAAGATAAAATTAGCCTTTCCACTTGCAACGCGACAGAAGCTAACTCTGCGGAAAACCGACTTCCAAAGCGCGCGCTACCACGCCGACTCAAAATGCAAGTAAAGAAATAAATATAAAAATAAAACGCCTGTAACTGCGTCAAAAAAGCAGCGACCCTCGAACGATGTCGCCACGGCCATCGATAGCTATGTGAGCCACGATCATGCATAATGTATGTCGCTGTGGTCATGCCCGCGGCCGCAAAAGCGAAAATTGTCGCTGACTGAAGTGATGTTGCTCCCAAACGCGATCCGGCTGCCGTCTTCTTTTTTTTTTTTCTAAATTCAGCCAGTCACCTTGTTCGCCAGGTAACCTTGAGTGTCGTACAGGTAAAGAAACAAGTACACCAAAATTACCAAGGAAAGTTTTAACTCGTCTTCTCAATGCAATTCACCTTTGTCATAACCCTCTATGATTCTAGGCGGCGTCAATATACCTGTAGCAGCTATGCTCTTTTTCGTTTTCGTTGTATTATTTTCTCGCGCACGAAGCTAGGCCAACAGTTCGGACGTGTTTATGTATGGTTTGATGTTCTGTAGCAGGGCCACTATAATTGTGGAAATACCAGTTCTTGCGTCTGTATTTGGAGATTTAACAGGTGCATATAAATATATATATATATATATATATATATATATATATATATAGCATCCACGTTTTCACACTGAGGCGTGAGCGCGACTGCTGTTGAAGCACAGGTATATTGCAAGCATTTCTTTTGCCTTTCTACTAAAAGCTGGGAAGTGAAAACAACAGTATGCAAAAAACTTGTCATAGTGAGGATTATCACAGTAAATTAGTAAGTTATTAATGATTTGAAATGCCTTGAAACGCTATCCTAATTGTACTTCTTGACTGAGTAAGTGCACTACTCGCTGAGTGAGTGAGAGAGTGAGTGAGTGAGAGTGAGAGTGAGTGAGCGAGTGATTAACCGTGCGAGCGATAGGGTAAGTAAGTAGCGAGTAAGTAAAAAAAAATGATTTCTTCAGTGAACATACGAGACTATCTTTGCATATTATAGGAGTTTTTTTTCACATGTCATTGTGACGCAAGAACTGGTCATTCCTTCGCTGCGTAAACACCTGCAATATTTCTTTTAAAAGGAATCGTGCTCACGCCTCTGTCGAATTATATACGAGTATCGCATGCAAAATGAAATCTTCAAAACTCCTAAATATAAATATATTGAGCTAATAATTAGCGGCAAATCAATATCAAGATTCGGATTATGGTTTTTTTTTGCCAAGTTCGTGGCGACCTTTCAATAAAATCCCGTTGCGTCTTAGGCTGGTATGCAAACTACGGAAATCTTGCATCCTATGTACTCTGAAGATCGCAGATTAACTGATCCAGCAGCCGCGAACAAAGTAATTAAGAATTAATGACCTCTGTAAACATTCGCATGTTCGATGAAGATGATTGGGTTGAGCCGCGACGGGAAATCTCTGGTAGCCGAGCACTCATGCTACATAATTAACGATAGACGGGCGACTTTGAACCACCTCAGATTAGAAGCCACATTCAAAATGTTTGGGTAAGCTTGATTGCGGGAGTTAGGAGCGGCCCTCCGCGTTCCGCGTCTGAAGGTACAAATCCTTAATTACGCTGTGGGAGTCCTTGCCGAAGCTTTGGAAAGCAGCATAAAGGGAGTGTAATTCCTGACTGCGCAACGCTTAATAAACAAAACGGCAAAAGGCGGTTGCTCCGAAATGTATTAGTTCTCCAGTTAGATTCGCAAGAGCGGGATAATTCTCAATTTATGAGAAACGCTTGCTTCCATGTAAACTTACTTTGAGGAATGCGAAACTTAAGCATGCAGAAATGTTAGAGACATTGTTTTTTCCTTCTTAGTATTCTTAATGGTGAAATAAAAACATTCAACAGAACCCATCTTACGATGAATGTCGCGGGTAACGCGTGTAGCATTGAATTAATTAGTGACACAACGTATTGCCACCTGTTGAAACAGGTTATGAGGCATGTGCTGCAACAGGACTCCTCTTTCGTGTTTCTCTAAGAATACGTGGCGCCATCTAGGGCCGGCGCCGCGAAGTCTGCGCGTGGCCTCCGAAATGCATGGCGCGCCGTTGCATGTGAACACTGAGAAGCACGTATGCGGCAACCAGGCTCCTCTCTCTCTCTCTCACTTATTTCTGGACACGCTGCTCCATCTAGTAGTACCGCCGAGAAGTCCGCGCGTAGACTCAGAGACAAGAAGCGTGAGGCGCCGGTGCGTTCGGACGCTGATAATTGTTCTTTCGCATAGCGCGCACTCAGAGGCACATACGCAGGGACCAAAGTAAGTGAGAGGTTCACTGAAGAGTGGCACAAACCCAGGGCATTTCTGGTGCAGCCTACTTATGCATCGGGTGGTTGTCCTTGATCAAACCTTGTGACGTGGGTTCCATTCCGCTCAGCATGGGAAAAACTTTAGGGGTCGTTTTTGCATTTGTAGAGTGGAACATTCTCAGTGGCACGTATCTGGTTACCTAAATTGGCGTCAAAGACATTCATTGAAGAACGGCACACACCTACTAGTACATGCCCATTCTTCTTTTTTTCTTTCTGGGGTTTTACGTGCCAAAACCAGTTCTGATTATGAGGCACGCTGGAGTGGAGGGCTCCGGATTAATTTTGACCACCTGGGGTTATTTAATGGGCACTACAACGCAAGCACACGGGCGTTTTTGCATTTCGCCTCCATCGAAATGCGGCCGCCGTGGCCGGGATTCGATCCCGCGATCTCGTACTAGTACATACCCAGACACCCAGTGAGCCAAGTTGGCATCAGAGAGGTCTATTGAAGACTCGGAAAGACCGCGTGGCACAAACCCGGTACTCCGAGTCGGCTTCCAAGAGCTGTGAACTAGGTAGGCGGGGAAATGGTTAGATGCATATAGATAGATAGATAGATAGATAGATAGATAGATAGATAGATAGATAGATAGATAGATAGATAGATAGATAGATAGATAGATAGATAGATAGATATATAACCCCTGTACCCTAAGAATGCTCACACATTAATAGCCAGTCGGTGTCACATAGCGTACTTACGCTCACTTCACACAACTTGTACTAACGAGGACTTGTAACGGTGCTAGTGGATCTTCCGCGAAAGCTTTATGTTGCTATAAAAAATTAAAGTGAAAGGAACAAGCGCACTCCCCTACCAAATATACGAAACACACGTTTACTGGACAGGTGAACTACAATAGACTTAATTCGGTTAGGATTTAATAATTACAGGAGGCAGTCACAGCAGTCACAGCACACAGACTGACCAGCTGGGCACGCGAGAATCAACAGAGATATGTTGTGCTAATGTATAATTACAGCAAACAGACACAAAGATAATCACGCACCAGGCACGTATACAGAGGTACTCGAAACGGGAGGTACTACGTAATTTTTGTTTTTCTATAACAATTATTGGGTACATACATACAACACGCAGAAAAAAAAAAAAAAAAAACTACGAACCGAAAACGAGGTCTACACTTTGCGCACTTCCTGTTTCGTACGTGGTTCTCTTCTGCCTGTTCGCTGTGAATATTTTGGCCTGCGCATTGCTCTTGCGGCTCGCATGTCTGGTAACACATTCCGCTGTTATTGGCACTATGGATTTAAGCACATATAATTGCAGACGTCATGGCTCTCAGAACGCTGTTGCTTAGCTAAAGGTGACCAGATGAATTCGGGATATTTCTCGGACGGAGCTGCCGTAACGAGCGCAAAGAGCAAGCAGCGCTTGTTTAAAATAGCTTAAAAAATGGACAAATATTCACGTAAAGAAAGAAGTTCGAAAACCGGCTAGGTTGATTTGAATTTAGACTTCGGCCATTATAGCAACTTATACCGGATTTCGGAGCTAGAGGAGCTTGTTAAAGTGATCAGGGTCAGAAAAAAAAGAAGCTTGATACAGATTACAGGCACTGCGTTTAACACAACATTAGCTTACGCACGAACGGTGACAGCTTCGGAGTCATTTGCTTTCTCATTTTCCGCAAGTTTTTGAGAACTGCACATACATATATATGGGCGTTCCAATTCAGGCCACCTGGAAATTCTCCGTAGGAAGGAATAAGCAGTGCAGAAATATGCAAAGGACAGCTGTTTTTTTTTCGGCTAGGATTGCTTGGCTACCAATGGGCTTAGAAATCTCCGAAAATGTTACCGGAAAATTCTGCAATAGACTCAGGCAAGCCAACATACAGACGGATACGCTCATAGTTCACCTGGTCGGTCATTGTTTCGCACCTAGATTGCTTGAAAAAGCGCGCATGCACTTGCTCCAGTAAAGTGGCGCAGCAAGCTTCATTGCCAGCTGAGGGATGTAGGCTTGCTCTCGCGTAACTTTTCGCTAAAGCACTGCGCAAATAGAGTCAATTGAATTGCCATATTGCCAATTGCCAATTCTAAGGCCCAATAAGAAACAACATTCGCCAGGTGCAACAAACTATTTCAAAATATTCTGAGCTTTCTACAAGTAAAAATGATTCATTGTCAGCGGAGAATGAAAAAAATAACAATATTTTCTTTCACGGTTGCACATATCACTATGGCGTGCCAGTTTCGGGAGTGCTTTCGTGCCCTTGGGTAATTTTATTGCGATAGCAATTATATGGACTCTCCAGGCGCATTTTTGCCGTCGCCGTGACGTTCCGTATAAAGTCCAAGGGCGACAACATCCTCGCCATGAGCGGTATGCTGTATGCGCGAGTGAAAACGTGCGAGGGAGCGCCGACCATGGCACCTCTATCTCGCGCACGCAAGGGAAGAAAACTAGGAGGAAGCGCGCCGTCTTCCGTCGCATGTAAGGCTCCGGGGGGAGGGGAGGGAGGGGGAGGGGCGTTTTACTCTGGCGGCTACTGCGTACGGCGCGGCCGCGGGGGGCTGTCTTGAAAGCGATGTGCGACGGGGGCCGAGTCCACCGTGCGCTGTGTTTTCGCCGTTTAGTTGGCGTTGAAGCGGGAGGCAGCACGGAGGTCATTGCGTCTACAGGCTAAAGGCTGTATACGTAACACAGTCACAGTGGCGACTATGAGTGCTAACTTCAGTATCGGAGCTCAACTGTGCGCCTCTGCGTTCTCGTGTTCGTCATGGAAGTTCGAACGTAAGTTGCGCGGAACCATTTTATGAAGCTCGCCCCATGAAAGAAAAAAAGTTTAAGCCTACCTTAATCAATATCAAGGCTTTAGAACTGTGAAATTAAACATAAGCCTCAGACATGTTCCAAGACACTTATTAGGCTTAAATGATTGCTCCCATAAAAGAAAAGAAGTAAAAGCCGTTTCGGTGATTCGTTTGTGATATTTCTGCTGCTTTTGATTTATGCTGACTGTAAAGAGGTAACATTTTCTTGGTTTCTGATTTCTTTCCCTTCAGCGCCTGAAAAAAGTTATGCTCGTCGAGAAACCGAGCACATTAAAGCAGATATTCAAGAACTTGCGCATAACGTGTCGCATGAAAACAGGGTAAGAAAGGCGTATTACCAAAGCTAGAGGAAAAGGTAAAAGAAACGAACGAACGTTTTTAAAATAATTGTAAGGAATGACTATCGCTGGGTTATACGCTGTCTTAACTCGGCGTGGGAGATTAAGCAGGAATAGCTTAATAGCCCTTAGGATTCCGGTAGAGTTAGTTAACGCTCCTAGGAATTCTCTGTGCACATGAAAAAGATTTCAGGTTTAGTGAATCACTCAAACACAAGAACATGCGCAACATTTACTCCTTTTATTCGGAATATTTCTCGCAAAACGAATCTCACCACCGAATTTGCCGTGCGCATATTCCCGAGGGTTTTAAAGCTTACTTTGCCGCATATAGGTTGTTCTTGAGGTGGAGCACGCTTGCCGGGATTGATGAAGTAATACCGCTAGTGTACTTCCGAAGTAAAAGTCGAGAACCTACAAGACACTATGAGAAGTGAAAACACGATTGCTTAACATGGCTCTTGCTATGGAATCTCTATTCACAGCAACATAATCTGTAAGCTTTAGGCGAAACGCAAACTGAAATTGAATCGCTTTTAATTATAATTAGATGCGTATCCTTAAATTGCCTGAAGTTTTGAAGTCAGTGCTACCTAGTGCTGATGCGCGAATCGCAACTAAAAGAGCATGCGACATATCATAAGCTCACGTTTACGGAGCAGCACAAAAATTAAAACAAAACAAAAAAATGAGAAAAGAAGTCGACGAGGTTGGGCTCTGATCTGACGAAATTTAGTAAAACGTTTATAGATGTCGTATGCCACAACTCAGCGCACGGTTCGCAGAAACGGAATAAAAAAGACGAGTACTCACATACCCACTCGCAGCACAAACGCGCATAAAACTGGGTCCATCAAAGATTCAAAAGCGGAACGTCGCTATTTATCTCAGTATTTCATGGCTGATTGACGCAATCAGTTTCATTATATTTAGCAAAAAAGCCTGCACGATTTCTCTTTACATCGACTACTGCTGTCGTTACGGATGCGGTAACCCGTATTTCAGAAAAAAAAAACCGTACGCGTTTAACACTATATTGCGTGTCAGATACCGCAAGGCATGCAATCCACTTTCTAATTTCAATAGCTCAGAGAAAAATAAACAACAAATAATAATCTCAAGATACAGAGATGTAACTTGAAAAATTATTGCGGATAGGAAATAAAGGCACGCCTCGGACAAAGGAGCAAGAAAAAAAAGTCCATATATTAAAGATAGCCAAGAAATTTGGAGCGATACGTATTGATGGAAGCACAGAATCGTACTACAGAAAGGCACACGTAAAGGCTCGTGCGTCAAAAATTAATGCGGCAAAACACGGATGCCATCCGCATTACACAACGTGCCTTGTAACGCTCACGCGGACAAGCGAAAGCGGACGGTTCCTTTAGAGGTGTAAGTATTACTTTGAAAAAAAACCCAATAGCGCACGCGCGGGCGCGCCCGCGCAATGGCGGGCTTATAGAAACACACGAACAGTCGCTCATATCATGTCGGTACACTCTAAGAACCACGTTCCCGCCACGTTCTGAGGTTACGGGGGAAAAACGCACCTGTGCCAATAACGCGGAGCATGGCGAAAGCTCTGGGGGCGCGCGTTCGTGCGTCCCAATCACCATACGCGGCTCTCGTTTCTGTCATACATTATTCAAGCAACCATCGGTGTGTGTTGGATACGAGCGAAACGTGTGCCAGTGGAAGATAAAAGTTAGAAAAGCGCGGCGCTGCTTAGAGATGGAGAGGGAGAGAGAGAGAGATAGTCGGCGACGCGTGAGGGAGCTAAGGAAAGGGCTGTAAGGGTTCGAAAGCTGTTGCAGCGCTTGCAGCCACGTGCTCCCAATGGGAAAGCGCGGGACTTAGAAGGGTGTCTGGCGAGGAGAGCGAAGGCCAGAGCGTAGAAAAGGAGGCGCCGATAACAGGCCCCGGACCGGTCTGGAGAAAGGCACGTGCGGGAAGCTCCCCCCCGCTAAGCTGCACTCAACGCAACGTGGAGCACTCGCCTCGAACAAGCCAAGCCGCGCGGCGAATTCTCTGCGCTGATAGCCGGTGTACGGCTGATAGGATGTCCGGCGTGTGTGGCCGCATTATTACGGTCATGCGAGGCAAGCTCAGCTTCGGCACGCTGGTGGCGGGAGGAAGCGGCTCTTCGGGTCGAGCTGACGCGTACATCTCGTCTTTCGTAGCACCGTTCGGGCTTCGAATCGTTTTTAAGGCTTTTCGCTGCATTTATTTAATTTTTTTTACTCAATTCGGGTTAGGGCGGCGAATGGAGCATCTCATCCGCGTTACGAGAAGGGGGCAAAATAATGGAAGAAAAGTCATCACTTCCCGACGGTACAGATGGGAGGCTGGGAGGTGATCAGAGTGTGCCGAGTGCTTCTCGTGGCTGTCGTGAAAAGTTTCTCTTCCTTCGACATCAGCAGCGACAGGCAAACATGACGCAAGTCCTCTTTTAAGTATCGGTGCTTGTTGAAGCTAGGCGTATGCAGTTATTCTGATTACGTTGAGTTGCCGCATTTTTTTTTTGCGAATAGCACTCTGCGCTTTGAGAACTTTGATGGAATGTGACTGTATACAGTGACGGAAACTGTGTGCACAGGGTGTGGGCTTATTAAGCTCAGTCAGCGCCTCCTCAATTTTTTCAACGCCAGCCAGATGCGGCCGATGCAACGGTTCACTACCCTCTCCGATTACCCTTTCCTACTCTCTCCCATCGGCTAGCGCTCCCACCTGCTTTACGGTCGTGGGGGAGAGTACCCTCTGGGTGGCGCCCCAAGACGGAAGTCGGAGGAAGTAATCCTGCCATACTCGTGAAGCGTCTACCGCATCTCCTCCGGAACGGCAGCGGCGCGCGCTCAGTGGCTCAGACGCACGCGTGACGCAAGCAGTCGTACCCTCTGGGTAGCGTCACATCGCGACAACTCACTGAACTTAGGCGGAGCAGCGGCTCCCATTGCGGTGCGTGCGATTGGACTGGCATTGAAAAAACAGAGGAGGCGCTGGCTCAGTTCTCTGCTTCGAAGTGTTGAACAATATTTAGGTAGTTATTGGAAGCGGTGCAATATATCTCAAGATTAGTACGCAATAAAAACACTAAACTGATGTGTAAAACGTCGTGCTTTAGAGCCATAATTTTGTTTCCGTTCGTATTGTTGCGTCTTGTGTTTTTGTACTTATGTGTATTTCTTGGAAACGTTTCTATAGCTTCAAAATTTCAAAATACAGTTGATCAACATTATGGGCCTAGCTCGATTTATTATAGTATAAGAGCAAGAAACCTAGCATAAAATATGTCAGCCTTTGTGACAACGATACTTGATAATTTCTGAATGTCATTGGCGCAGTAAACACACAAAAAAGGCTGATGTGTTCGTAAGGGCTCAAAGAAATGGATTCTTTTGAAATGAAATGGGAAGTACTGGCCATAGAATCCTATCCTGCACGGACTTTCGTCTGGACGAAGACACAGCAGGGCAATGTAAGTTTGTGGGAAAAATGAGAAAAGAAATCGAAGTAGGTCGGGAGAGACGGGGAGAAAGAAAGAAAAGCGTCGAGTCTCGGACTTTAGCTGATGCTTCTGGATGACGGCTTGGGTGAAGCGGAGGTCGATTCCACACCGATGTTCGTGAAAGGAGTGATATCTTCTCCCGATGAGTTGACGCTCCCAGCAGCGACAGCCTCCCGTTCGTTGCAGCTGCAGTCTCTGGCCACTCGGCTGATCACTTAACTTTCCGTCAAAAAATACCTCCCTACGTCGACGTAGGTGCGCTCGTACTAGCCAGGGCATTATCATTGCTGAACGCGCTTGCAGCACGACGTGTTATTTTCTCAACGCTCCCCTCACACATATATCGCTCCCTTTTTTACTTGATACGCGCGAAAAGCGGCCGCCTCTTCTATAAAGCGAAGCACTCAAAGGTGGCCGTCTATTTGGAGCTCCAATTCTGCCGTAACAAAAAAAAAAAAAAAGGACGGTAGAGCTAAGCTCAGCTAGATAAAGACCCCAGGCGAAGTGTCATAAAACTTTCCCGAAAGGTAGTGCCCGGGCAAGCAACCTCAGACACCCGTTTAGCGCCGTGTTTCTATCACCAACTCGTTTCATGCTTCTTTCTTCGTTTTCGCAAGGTAGCTATAGCTACACTTATGAAGCTGCAGGCCAAGCAATGTACACAAAGCGATGATGGCGAAAATATCAAGAAAAACCAAAAAGCAAACATCCACATTTCTTGCTCCGATGCCCATTTATTGTCCTCCATTGTGTTGCGACGAATGCGTAACAAGCAAGAAAAAAAAAAAGACGAAAAAAAAGAAAAGCTGCAAGATAGGGGAAAAAGAGAGTAATACGCCCGGTGGAAGAGTGTTTATTATTATTACATTCTTTTGTTGGCTCGCGGCTGTGCGACTGCGGACAGCAGGAATTGTAGGCGACTGGTGCCACGGCCGCCGTCGAGATATGGGGCTTCACCATTGGGCTCACCCCAGAATTCACGAGAGGACCGTAAAGCCAGGCCGCTTACTGTATCTCTCGCTTTTATTTATTTTCGGTTTTTCATGTGAAGGTGCAAGCAGCGCTTCGCGAGGTAAATTTCCGAGTGTAAGACACCAGAGAGAATTCCCGAGATAAGGTTTTCAAGATTTTTTGCAACGAATGACGCATCATATAATACACACGTGCCTCCAACTGCCCGGATAGTAAGTCCATGGACGTGAACTGATTATTACAAAGTTCGTTTTAAAATGGAAGTGGAGGGTGGCTACTTAGTTGAGTGACCTCTAGCGATGGTGGGCAAGCAGTGCCACACACTCAAGCAGGTAGCTTTTTTTAACGAATTTAATCGCCTCAGCACACTCTCCTGTTACATTTAACGCTATCTCTGATCCTCATCACTTCAGTCTCCCCCTCTGAACCAAACACAAGCTAATTTCCTCAGGTCATTACGAGTATTTATTGACTGATGATTCATTTTGATTCCTTTGTTTTCTTACGCAAAATTTGCAAACAATGGCTGCAGCCATTACAATTACGAAAGAAAACGCCACAGCTAGAATTTCGCTCCCAACTTCAGAATAACAAGCTGGTAGCTCTAGATCCATCGCCATAATTTTCAGCTATAAGCAACGGACCCGCCTGACGACACTAACAAAACGCATAAACCTCTTTTGCTTGCATCGACCTGTTAGTTAAAATATCATTTTCATTTTACAAGTACGATAAGCGATTGGAATTGCCTAACTCAAGAAGACAATACGATGGGAAGGCAATATTATATTGTGTGGTAAGGGATGCCACATGGTATTGCGGTCGATAAATGGTGTCTATCTTGCCGAATGAGGTGTGAGCAGCTCATGCCTACGAATTCAAGCTGGCTATTCGCCTTTCCTGGTTGGTTGATGCAAGCTGTAGTTTAAAAGGATGTTGGAAAGGCTTGTTGGTTCATGATCTTCGGATTCTATAGCGCAAACGGAACGACCACACAAGAAGAAGGACACGACGACACATAGCGCAAGGCGATTTCGCTCTGTGCCGTCGTGTCCTCCTTTTTTTTTCTGTGGTCGTTCCGTCTGCACTATACAATCCGAAGTCCAAGGATATCTCAAAATTCTCGAGAGGCTGCTGGCGGGCTGCCGGTTCGATGCTCTCCAATGCCTCTGGTCGTCTTTTTCTGCGGCGTAATATTTATCAGAGGTTTACTGCGCGGTTGTTGCCGGGGTCCGTTGGTGAATCGGCTAACTCTTAGTCAGAGTTTATTTTTCGCATTGTGTTGCCCACCAGTCCGGTTTCCTGCTGACGAAATATCTGTGAAGGTCAATACCCAGAAAAGAGCGCATCAAAAGCGAAACATTTGGAAGAAATAATGTTCTTTCAATTTCCAAGTCGTTTCTGTAATTACGACGGCCAGTGTAAACCTTTTCGTGTTGCGACGGATCCTCGAATAAGCTGTCGGAATTAGTGACCAAAAAATCTCCGATCTCTGCAGCAAGTTAATTTTCAGCATTGTCTATTGCACATTCTATGAGGTTATCGTTCAGTAGGAGAGAAAAAGTTGTTTCTGCAGATGTCAAAATTCTGCGAAATTCGACAAATTTTCTGAAGTTGTTGAGCACATTGCACAAGAAAGCAGGAAAACCAAGACCACACGGATACAAACTTCAAAAGGTCTCGTTCACCCACTTCTCTGAGATGTTCTGGCCCTTCTGGCATTGTGCCTTTAGCAAGAAGCTTGAATTTTTCAGTAGCAAATGTTGAGAAAAAGCTCGCGAAAGCGAGAACGGATAATAACAGTAATATAATGTAAGGTGGTTGCTTTAAGACATACCCTAGTTGCTACGCGAGCACTTTTCCACGAAGCCACAACACAGACGTATGACACGTAAATAAACTAAAATGCACGGAAGAAACGAAACATACCCATAGTATGAACAATGGATGGCCTGGAGATGCTCCATTCCAGAAGAACCTGAAATAATGTAAAATGATGTGTGCAAAGTAAACGGCTTCATTCATTAATAATGGTACAGCTGGCGTGGTGACACACAGCCTGCAGCCAAAGTAAGATGAATCTTACATGACGGCTGATGAGAGCGCCGAGAAAGGAGTGTGGTCTCTTGTTCTTTCTCTTTCAGATGCATTATTTCAGGCACTTTAGTCGGGAAAAAATGATCGATAGGAGTAGCTCTCCTTTTTTCAAATGTTGTTCTTCTGCAGAAAGAAAAATAGAGAGAGAGAGAGGAAGTCATAAGGGAAAGGCAGGGAGGTTAACCAGGCTGAGCCCGGTAGGCTGCCCTGCATTGGGGAAGGGAGAAAAGGGATTGAAAGAGGAGAAGGAAGAGAGAAGTTGACAGCCTACACAGTTACACAGTCAAGCGTTCGTCGCTGAGTTTCGTCACAGGTGGTCATACAGGCCAGTGTACCCCCAAAAATGCAGCAGCGCCTTTGTAGCCTTGCACATAGCAGACTCACTAGTCCACGGGCCCAAGATCTCCTCCATAGAAGGCCTGTCGTCTAAGTGCCCCAACAAAAGCAATACCATATCTGCACAGCTGCACTGCCTTTATGATTTTGCGTTCTATCACAATTTTGTTCCGGAAATGAAAGAGCAAAAAAAAAAAAAATTCATCGAAAAAAAATCCAGGTTTCCCCATACAACCAACATACCTTCTCTTTGTGACTTCCACATCTCCATTGCATGCGTAATTAGCTCGCGGCTTGTGTTCCTCACTAGTGTGTCACCTTACACCACGAGCGTTGATAAGACGCAAAATATCATCAGACACTTTTTCATTGCGTTTTGTTTTTCTGAGAAAGTAAGTACTTCCCTACTGCGTACTTTTTCACCTGGTTATTGTTCTGGTATTTTTACGTTACGCTAGATTGCCTTGCGTCGATTTAGCTACGCATAGCGCAAGTATACAAAAAAAATTAGGGGCAGCTTCACACTAAGTGGTGCGAAGACTGGGCAAACAGCGAAGCTGGTGGCCCTTCCCTAGCTTTAACTTTGCTTTCCTTTGCTTAACTTGGTTTGGCTTGGCTGGTTCTTAGCTTTAACTTTGCTTAACTTGGTTTGGCTTGGCTGGTTCTTAGCTTTAACTTTGCTTAACTTGGTTTGGCTTGGATGGTTCTTAGCTTTGTCTTTGCTTTCTTTTGCTTAACTTGGTTTGGCTTGGCTTGTTATTAGCTTTAACTTTGCTTAACTTGGTTTGGCTTGGATGGTTCTTAGCTTTGTCTTTGCTTTCTTTTGCTTAACTTGGTTTGGCTTGGCTGGTTATTAGCTTTAACTTTGCTTAACTTGGTTTGGTTTGGATGGTTCTTAGCTTTGTCTTTGCTTTCTTTTGCTTAACTTGGTTTGGCTTGGCTGGTTATTAGCCAAACTTGGCCGATCCCGAGTATCGGCACGATAGTCAGGGTCGGTGCGCAGCCTTCTAAAGGCCACTTGATAGTCCGACGTAGCGTTGACGCGCGAGCGCGCTCGGCACGGCGACGCCACGCAAGCGAAAGCGCTGCACTCTATAGCTTGGCGCGAGGCGCGGCCGACGTATCCGGCGTCGTCGGCGTGCCCAGGCTGCAGCCGGCGTTGATATGCGACATGCTGCATATCGCGCCGTACTCGTCGAGCAAGATGGGCTGGTGGATAATGGTGGCCATAGAGTTTCACACCATATAGTGAGAAACTCTATGCTGGTGGCGGCACGAGAAGCGAGTTCCCAGTTTCGTATCATCCTGTAACTAGTAGTTTCGTATAAAATGCGCATGCGTCTAAGCGGCGCGGCGCACACGTTGGACTATAGAGGAGTTCGTTTTCGCGCTGCCATAACGTGACGAACCTGGTGTCGCCAACCTCCACCGACGCTGGTTGACGCGCACGCTGCCGTGGACTATAGGTGGCCTTAACCCTCTCTCGGATAGCGGCACGACGCTTTTCGCGCCGCGCTTCCTCTTCCTCTGGAGTGACGATGTTCTTCAGCCATCCAATAATCACGGCGATGTTCTCGTCATATCCGCAGTTGTGACGCGGCTGTTGCGGCGCGCGCGTATGTGGCGAGGGTGGTGCGGCTGCTGGGAGGCTCCGCAATGCTTGGCAGTGGCGAGGGTAACCTGGGAGAGGGTGGTAACCTCGCCGAGCGATGACGCCACGTGCGTCGCCTAGCAACGCGTCGCACCAGCTGTGCGAGGCGTTCCTAGGCGACGCACGTGACGTCATCACTCGGCAAGGTTTTCCAGCGTACAACTGATGGCAAATGCCCAAGTTAAACAGCTTCGCCGTTAAAATATGGGATGACATGAAATGTAGGCGTATGTGTCTAAAATGTGTGATTTAAAGTTAATTGGCCGCCATTTCCTTGCCGAGAGATGTCAACCCACTTTTGCAAGACGCAGAGGCAACTATTTTTTAAAGCGATGCTTGTATACGCTAGCCTGCGCCGGTGATGTAATGCTAAAAAAAAATTGTCGCAGTTTCACCTGAAAGGCGAAGCATCAATTGCGATAGCAAACTTGTAGAGAGCTATACGGAGTAATGATATTAGCTTTATCAGCTGTATAAACTTGGACATGCAGCAGCATCGGCAACACGCAGAACTGTTGTCGACGCCATCGGCGTTTTGCCCGCGTTCGCTCAAAATGCGTGCGGCGTTGGTGACTGTTGCCGGAGCCTCTGATATAAATAGGCACTGCGTGCCGCAGCTAAACGTCGCCTCCCTTCCCTCCCCCTCCCCCACGGCCTCTCGCTCGTCGGAAGAAGGCGCGTTTGCTCTACATACATGGTGATTGTGAAGGAGAACAGAGACGCCTACTTCTGAAGCCCTTAAGCGAGCACGGCGCAGAACGCGCGTTTGTTCTCCGCCGTGCGTTCACTCCCCGTGAAAGACGCGCCCCTCGCACCCTTTCACTCGCACATACAGCGTTCGGCGCGCGGCGACGATTTCTTCTCCAAATGACGTCATACGGAACCTCACGGCGACGGCGACGGCGACGCCGACGGCAGAAATCTGCTATTGAGTGTCCATATAATTGCTATCGCAATAAAACCAGCTGCTCTCAGAGCTGCACAGGGGGTTGGCACGCGCTTGTGCCACTGCTCCTGCGTTCGTCGTCGTCGTCTGCTTCCACAGCTGGCTGCGTTGCCGCTAATCATTCCAGCACAGAATTTCACCTCTCTTCTGTCGTCGTAATGGGGAGGCCGCGTTTATGGGGGTATGAGCCATTGCTTAAGGGGGTATGAGCCATTCAATGTCTTACGCAACGGACACATTTAATTTTGAACAAATTTCATCCAGAAGGAACGCGCTCAGGAAAGGGCTCGTCGTCGACGTGCCGATTCTAGCGGGAGGACTTCCGAAGCCCAGGCGAAATGTCAGCGAAGAGCCGCGGACCCTGAATTGAGGGAACGCGATGTTGAGGCCAAACATCAGCGTCGTCTAGCCCTCCAGGAATCCGACAACCGTGGTGCACTCCTCGGAAACGCTAGCACTAACTTCCCCGGTGCGACTGCCCGGTTTCAACGGGATTTTCTCAACCGGAACTTTGGAGCCAGCTGCAGTAAGTGTGACCGGTTGTGGTTCGAGCCCAACGTGGTACTCGTAGTGCAATTCGTTCGGAGGAACACCGAAGAAATACACGACAAGCTATGCTTACCCCCCTTTCCTCGACAGGGGAAGGGCTACTAATTTTTTTTTGCGGTAAATACTAACACAAATTCAACTCAATCTTTCTTAAACATCGTTTAGTTCATTCTGCGTTTGAATATTAGCGCTTATTTCGAATCTTCTGAAGTGTATACCATTAAGGCACGTATTTCTGTTAAAGCTCGTGCATGTAAAGTTTTTTTTTTTACAGGTGTTGTCTACAGTTGAAAGTTGCGGCGCACCAAACGCTGATAACGGGAAACTGCACCTTCAAACCGTTTTTAGAATGTCGGTGGCATTATTGGGAATTCAAAAGACGCTTGACATTGACGATTAGTGCCGCGGTGTTTTTGTAAACTGTTTGTTGCGTTTCATTTTATAGGAACTAGTACAGGAAATGACATCGGGGCATCCATAAGCACAGGGGGGCTATAACGTAAAATGATTCCAAGCTGTTTTGATTTCAATTTTTGCAATCAGCCTCCACGATTGGTCAAAAGATTTTCGGGCCACTCCCAACTTCGCCTGTCTGTCACGCAAGGTAACGAAAACCGCGATAGCTCCCCATCTGATACAACGGGTACACACTGACTATGCATAATTAAACAGCACAAAAGAATAATAATTCCTGATTCGATGCCTTTTCACCATTAGCCCTCTGCTATTGGTCCACTGTTTTCTGGCTACGCCCACTTCGCCTGTCTGTCACGCGACCTCACGAAACCGCGAAAACTCACCACGTCAAAGTGACGTGTACGCGAAAAAATGCATTATTATGTCGAACAAAACTGAAAAATTTTCTGAATAGCCACAGACTGCCCCGTTCCGAAAGGAATAGAAGATGGCTGCCCGCCGATCGCTCAGGCTCTCGCTACTCGCACCTGCCGGCGAGCATGTATTTATTTGCGCATGATAAACCTTTTTGCGTGGCAGTAAAACGTTATCGAGCCATTTCAGCATCATGCGACATCGCTCTGCCAAATCTTCCTTGCTGAGGATCCGTTTTAGCAGCATTCTTATCCTTCCGTTGCACGCCGCCGCGATTTTCGACCAGCCACCGCAAGCTAAGTAAGGCGAAGCGGACCAATCGGAGAAGCCGGCACCACCCTCTTTTTGCGGTTATCTATTTTCACTGTGCTGGCACAGCCCCATCGAAACCCTCTCCACTAAAGCGTGCTCCTCGCCTCTTGTCACTCAATTAGATAAGAAAAACCGCTGAGTGTCGGCAATGTTATTGGTTTAGAAAGCGAACAAAGGTGACCTCCTATAAGCGAGTAGAGTGTTTGATTGGGTTGTTCAGACAGCGCTGCGGGTCACCGCCCGATGCTTGCGTCGGTGGTAACGTAAATTTGACGTCAGGGGTTTGGAATCAAAACAGTTTGGAATCATTTTACGTTATAGCACCCCCGGTGGGCATTTTCTGAGAACTCCTCAAGAATGATTGTTAACGCGTGTGTATAGACGAACGCCATGCACGAGTAAACCTTCGGATGTGTGCTCCTTTCTTGCTTAATCTGTACCGTTGCACTTTCGGAGCTCTTTACCTTTTCTGCTGACATTGCTAACATAGGCGCTCTATAACGTAAAACTATTCCAATCTGTTTTTTATTCCAATCTTCCGACGTTAGAGTTACGTAGCGACCGACGCAAGCATCGGGCGTTAACCCGCAGCGTTGCTTGAATAGCCCAATCGAACTCCCTCTTCGTTTATAGGAGGTCACTTTTGATTGCTTTCAAAGCCATTAAAATTGCCTACATAGACAGGATTTTGTTATCTAATTGATTGACAAGAAGCAAGGAGCACGCAGAAGTGGAGAGGGCTTC
The DNA here is from genome assembly GCF_013339745.2 of Dermacentor silvarum. Taxonomy (NCBI): domain Eukaryota; kingdom Metazoa; phylum Arthropoda; class Arachnida; order Ixodida; family Ixodidae; genus Dermacentor; species Dermacentor silvarum. The sequence continues at coordinate 69,682,243 of NC_051157.2, read as the reverse complement.
GGTGAGGCCAAGTTAGCGAAATGAAAGTAGATAACCAGATGAGGAAGGTGGTGCCGGCGTATGTGATTGGTCGGCTTTTCCTTGGCAACCTTGCAGTGGTTGGTCGAAAATCTCGGTGACGTGCAAAGGAAGGTTAAAAATTCCGCTAAAGTGAATCGTAAGCCAAGGAGGATTGGCAGAGCGATGTCTTATATGGGCCGAAAGGGCTCAACAACGTTTTACTGCCATGCAAAAAATGTTTATCATTATCAAATAAATTCATGCTCCCCTGCAACTTGAAGTAGCCACTGCCAGAGTGATCGGCGGGCAGCCTTATTCTTATTCCTTTCAGAATGGGGCCATCTCCGACTATTAAAGAAATCAGTTTAATTCAGTAATGCGTCCTTTACTGCGTGCATGGCACCTTGACGTGGGGTGTTTCCGCGGTTTTGTGATGTCGTGTCACAGACAAGGCGAAGAAGGCACAGCTCGAAATCTTTTTTTACCAATAGTAGAGGGCTTATGGCGAAAAAAGCGTAGAATCGGACATAATTATTATTTTTTTCTTTGTTAGGTCTAATCATGCATAATTAATGTACACACGTCATATTCTACGGGGACGTTTCGCGGTTTTTGTGACATCGTGTGACACATAGTTGAAGTCGGGGTTTCCTGAAAACGTTTTGACCAATCTTGGAGGGCTGATTGTGGAATTGGAATAGAAACAGTTTGGAATATCTTTACGTCATAGCGCCCCAAAAGTACATTCTTTGTATCAGAGTTTCCGCCAAATGTTTCCTCCACCTGTTTGCTGCAACAAAAAAACTTTATAACATCAACTACTGTCAGCTATTTTGGTCGTATATTTGCCCATTGTGTTGAATACGCGCAAAAAGGCTGTAGTAATATAAACGCAAAACTTTGATTACTGGCCGAAGCAGAAACCCACCTCCTGCGCACCTGTGGAAGAAAAGCGAATACAGGAGTTCTAAAAGTCCACGTGGGATGGGCTGTAATTCCAAAAAAATGGCCTCAGTCAAGAAGAATTTTATGCCAGAAAACGTTTTTAAGTAAAAAAATAATTATGGGGTTTTACGTGCCAAAACCGCGATCTGATTATGAGGCACGCCGTAGTGGGAGACTCCGGAAGGGTTTCTTTAACGTACACCTAAATCTAAGTACACGGATGTTTTCGCATTTCTTTTTAAAGAACTTCTTCCTTAGTTCACAGGTGTGATTGTGGCGTAGCATTATGATCCGTGTTTTGAAGAAAGCAACCGTAGAGAACTGGTACGAATTATTGATCGCTATGCGTCCTGAAACTTAACCATGATGATTCCAAATTTTACATTCTTCTTCTCTTTTCTCCCGAAAGACATTCATCAAAACGAATTTTCCATTAGAATCCACGGGGATATTCTATCTCGTCTAAAATACGCACCTAGGTAAGCATATCTGCGAAATTCAATATTCTTTGGGAACAGAAAGCACCGAGCAGGTCTACGAAAAATAAAAGCTGTGAAAATTAGTGAGAGGGAGAGAGGGAGGGAGAGAGATAGAGAGAGAGACGAAAGAGAAGAGGTAAGCATAGAGGGTTTATCAGAAAGGAAAATTTGGTTTGCTACCCTGCAGTGGGCAGTCGGGGAGGGAGAAGTGGAAATACAAGAAAGATGTAAATTTTACAAGCGACTAATCCAAAACAACAAACTCATGCCAACTTAGTCTAAGCGGAACTCGCCGTCTTTAAATTGCTCACCAGAAAGCGAGTGCAAGAGTGGCTAGAGTCAATATTGTTAGAAGATAGAGAGGACTGAGATACCTGAAAGAGAGCACATCAGGTGTCTTCGAGAATCCTGAAGTATCTGGAAGGGAAATCATCAGAAAGTTTAGCACACAAAAAAAGAAAGAAAGAATGGCAAAGAATACAATGGAAACACCACCACCACCACCATCGCCAACAACAACAAAAACAAAAACAACAATAATTAACTAGGGACAGATATTATAGATGATAGACATCGTGCCGGTGCGTTATGCACCGAGATGTTGTGCAGGTCGGTACTCAGGCGCAGGAGACCTAGGGTGTAGTACGGCTGCGCCGATGTGTTCACCTTCGTCAGCAGAGCAGTGCGAAGCTAATCGAGTTTAGGTGTTCTCCGGGTGTCGGGCGCGGTGTCGCAGTTCCTGAACCACAGCCGAGCCGGTCCCGTATTGATTTTCTCGAGGCGATGTCGAACTGCGACCCACTAAAAGGCAGTACGACATGCGTCGCCAATGTCTGGCTCGTGTACGAGGATAGTAAGTGAGTGAGTGAGTGACAGAGAGGAAGAGTCTGTGCGCTTGTGCGTGTCTCTGAGATCTTGTTCGAGTGCGTTTGATCGTACATGCTTGCGTTCACGTGCTGTTGCCGTATGCGCGGACTATATTAAGCCGCGTGTGTGACTTCAGAAGTTTTGTTTATTTTGCTTACTGCACTCAATCTAAGACTCAGAGCATCGTCAAAATACGATGAATATTGTAATAAAGAGAAGTATTTTAAAGATCATATTTATTAAGAGGCGTTTCCGAGAACTAGCGCAATTTCTTTTTCGCAATTATAAGTGCACATTAGTGTAGTTTATCCTGCTTTATTTTTACTTTACGATTAACAATATGTGAAAGTACACTGTAATTACAGAAGTCCTCGACAATGTGTGTATTGCCTGCCGCGGGAAGGCCGCCCACTGGCCTTGCTACATGCACTCCTTACTGAGAAGACAAATGTTGACACGTAGATGGGGGCTCGAAGTGATCGACAGTGGTCGAACGTGCAATATCGCTGGAGCCGCCGTTTCGGTACTAGTCACTATTTATTGGAACAAATACTGCACTAGCAGGGAAACTTGGGCTAGTTGGGGCACGATCATACTTGACAAAACAGTGCTGAAGCAGACGACTACGAAGAAAGGAAAGTACTGAACGTACCAGAGTCCTGGTCTCATTCGTGGAAGAACCGGTAGGAGTATCCCTTCCCCTACATCTTCACTATTACATTCTTTCGGCACATCAGGTCGAGACAGAGAATGAGGTGGTAGTTTTAGGACGATGACGTAAATAAAGGGAATAAGGGACAGAGCTAATGCAGTTTGAAGGTTTAACTGCGTCGCAGTAAGACATCCATACACCCAAGCATTGTACACAGGGGTCGACATACAGAAGTAAAAAAGAAACATTAATTAAAAAACACACGGATGTTCCTTAGCAAGCAAGGTAATACATGTTACCGTATAACTAAATTTAAAGAACTGCAATATAAGCGCCATTGTTCTTTAGGGCCTTAGAGCTTACGTCGGCCAAATTTAATTCGGCAGACTTTTAAAACCAGCGCATTTGTTCCTTGGATCGTGATCTGAACCTCCGCCTTCCACATGACTGGCCAGGAAGAGATGTAACACTCATTTGTCGCCTATAGCTTGAAGTAATTTTACCAATGCGGGCTCCTGCCTCATCGGAATGGCCACAAGTCCAGAGTGTGAAGTTTACGGGTGCAAAGAGACGATAGCTAAGCTTCTCTGTGATTGCCGTCATTTCAATGCACAAAGAAAGGTCCTCAGCGTCTGGCTCAACAGGATTGACAACCGTTCCTTTATGGAAGCCAGAATTCTTGGACCCTGGTCCCAGCTGATGTCGGCATGAACTGATTTAAAAGCGCTAGTGTGCTTTTTAAAAAAAATCAGGACTTCCTTGAAAAACAATTGAACATGCGAACTAGTGCGTTCTTTTTTTAAAATATTCTCACGTTTTCTTATCTTTTCTGCCCTTACCCCATCCCCCTGTGCAGAGTAGCCAACCGGACACTTTATCTGGTTCACCTCCCTGCCTTTCACCTCTTGTTTTCCTCCGTAGGGCAACAAGTCAACCCGGTACAGTTGGTATGACACACACACACACACACACACACACACACACACACACACACACACACACACACGCACACACACACACACACACACACACACACACACACACACACACACACACACACACACACACACACACACACGCAATCATAACAAACGAACCGCAAACAAGATATTAAAATGTACAACCCATTTCGCTAGCAAAAACTAGAGAGTACAATCTCGCAGAACTATTTATCCAGTCTCCAAAGATCATCTAAGCCTCACTAATAAGTGTGCAGTACAACATCATGCTGATATATTACACGTATTGGAGAAGGCGAAACCAGAGGAAGGCGTTACAGTTAGTTCTAACTTGTTAATATTCCGGTTTTTCGTGACTCTATATCTAGGCGTCCACAGAAACGCCGGCATGCATTCACACAAGAAAGAACGCACGCGCGGAGAAGCACATTACACCAGTTGAAATTTTATTGCTTCTTAAAAAATATTGTGCAGACACTTAATAAGTGTATACTCAAGTATAAGACAATGCTTTAGAGATGCTAACGGACGTGTCGATGGTTAGAAATCAAACGCGTAGCGTTTCTTGCAATTATCTCTCTTCGTGGTGCAGTCTTGAAATATCTTCAGTAAGTACGACTTCTCTCCTTACTCTATCTCTTTTCAGAATTTTTTTTCTTTGCGCAATAATAATTAAACTGGTAAAAATAACTAATTTTTGCGTTTTACCTTTCGTGTACATCTGCGTGTACGCTTACCCGAATTATCTCTGTCTTGCGCCCTAACTTTCACTTATAAACTGCACGAACGCGGGACAAAGACCAACGGCTTCTTAAGTGCTAGCCTCCCGAGTACACTCCGTAATGCGAAACAAACGATGTCGGCCAAAACGAAGTCTACTGGTGCAAAGTCTCGGCTGTAACGAGTTTCAGCTTTCCAGGCCCGGCGGCCTGTGCGGACCTGCAAAGTCGGCTTCATCGACGAGACCGGCAACGTCGAAGTTGGGCCATCAACTCGGGAGACGACTTTTTCACGCGCACCATTTGCCGCCAAATTAAATGTTCGGGCCGCCGAAGGCAGCGACCACGCAATTAGGAGGCGGCGCAACCTACATACGAGACCCGAAGAATCACGTTCCGTTTCTCCCTTCCCCCGCGTACTGAGGACCGGGAACGCCATTGTACCATATTTATCCGCACATAACTCGGTCCCGAAACAAGTAAACTGCTCTTGGTCTACGGGCACAGGAAAAAAAAGTTGCGAGTTCAACGAAGCAAAGTCTACGCTCAGATGCGTGAAGCCGTGAATACAAAACTGACATGCGGAAAAAGCGAAAAGATGTATCGGAGGGGCACCAGCAGGCGCAAAATGGTGAGAAAAAGGAACATAGAGTGGCAGGGCTAACGATAACTACCAAGTGAAATGTAAACAAGGAAAACATTCGCTTTTGGGCGCCGCTTATAATCACGCAATCAAAAATAATAACAAGACATGACATGAACTGTATTATTCAGTTCGTCGTTCGAGAAGAACAACCAATGAGCTCAAAACAGCATGCTGGTTCAAAAGTTGGTTAAGCTGATAAGCATTCCTTGCTAGTTTGGTCGAGTCACATGAACGACTCACTTGCTCAAAACCTGATTATGTTTGAGGAGATGTACTTTGTTGTCAGGACACAATCCCTTGCTGCATGCTTTATCTGCTCACTGATGCCCAAGTTTCAACGCTCAACACGAGAAAGAAAAAAAAAAACGCAGATTCAATTTTCTTGAGCGCTCGGATAAGAAACTCAGAAGTCAGCACCTTGTGGGGAGAAAAAAAAAACAAAAATATAAGGAGCGCAGGAATCTCATTTAAACTGCAAACCGGAACGCCACTCGTAAGGTATCGCTACTTTTTTTTGTCTCTTCTCCCATCTCACTTTGTCACTGCGTTTTCTTTCTCCCTCTTTTTTGTCCGCAGCCATTACTTCGCTCCGATTAGTTTGATTGCCAGTTAACTCCCCATTTTTAAATTTCTACTTAGAAAAATAGAATCGAACATTGTGAAATAGCATCGCGAACAGCAGAAGACGCAGGAAGAGAAAATTATTCACAAATGGCAGCAGGCTATCGGCAGTGTGGACATGCGTCGTCATCAGAAAACACTGATATTGTACACATCGCCAGTCAGACTAGACAACGCGTAAAATCTCGGAAGCATATAACGTGGGCAAAGAAAACGGAACTTTCCCCTGCGTTAGCCAATTATCCTTAGTCATTAAATAAACGTATTTGTTTTATATAAGCATGTATGCTGTTGATAATACAGTGGTTTGAGGTAAACAGTTTTATATTTCGGTTTTTTTAGCCCCTTCGAGCTTGAGGGTGCCTATGGTCATTCTTGGCTAGTGTGGATATGTGCATGCGTCTACCATATTCGATGTTTTTTTTTTAAATATAAACCTGCAGCTGAGACCCAGCACCTGTCCTACACCTTTTGTCCTCTGCTTGCTTTTTCTGTTTGTGCTGTTTTACACCATGTATACCATATGCAAAAACTTGCCCAGTTTTCATTTCTGCTGGAATAGAATCGAGTTGTGTACGAGTTAATGCGGTAGATTTAGGAGTAACATTCGGCAGCTAGCCGCTCCATATCGCCTTTGCCTCCATTCCGCAAGCTTCACCGGCGTCCGAATCCATATCGAAACAGCCGCGCTCCGAATCGCTCTAAATCATTCCTCCTCTCGCATTGCCCCAAACGCTCGGGACTCGCAATTAGGGGCGCGCCGAAAGCTCGTCGAAGCAGTACTGATTCAATCAGCGTGCAGCCGCCCAACGGCACCCTCTCGATTCCGTCGTCTTCGCCTTCCTAGCCGGCAACCATTAATACTGCTCGGGCGGCGCTTCGCAGTTTCAGCGTGACGAAAAACGCGTTGCCGTTGTATTTATCCCGTGCCAAATGTCGCCGGGATCTACAGTTAGAAAAGTTTATAGAAGGTAAATTTAACCAAGATAAGTTAGACATTTTGTACCCATTTGCTCCTGTGTGATGGGCGACCGCCCTTTAGGTAGTGGATCCTGAGTTGGGACACCGTGTCCTTGTGTTCGTGTGTAATGTACTTGTCGATGTATTTGTTGTTGCTTCTTCTTTTTTATTGTTGCTTGAGTAATGAGTTTTGAATCTTGGGATTGGCAGGTCTAACGTTGCCTACCTTGCAATTTTTCTACATCTTAATTTAGATAGGAATATCGCGTAACGTATCGCTTCAAGTCGACCATAAAGAATTTAGGCGCTGCAAAACTATCTTTGATTTTCGCTTACAGTAGCACGTCCTATATTATTACACTTGGATAAATTACAGAGGTAACAATTCAGCGCAGAGCAGCACGGCATCGCGATTTTTTTTGATAATCTGTCAAGTTACACGGAGGTTAGATGTTACAAACCTACACCGAGATCAGTAGAGTTCAAATATCAACTATTCAATTTTAAATTACACTAAAACTGGTTCCGCAACCTAATTTTGCTTTCTTTGCTTGAGAATCGTTCCGGTGCTTCTTTTTTTACGGAACAATCAGCTCGTACTGCGACAATAATTCAGGTTTACTGGTCAGCAAACCTACGAGTAAATCACCCTCAAGCCATTTCATCTTTTCTCGCCAGCGCTCAGGTTAAAACTTATTGGTTACGGGCCATAAACCAGTTATAATGATAGAAACGTTCTCTTATTTTACCGCGCATGTAATAAGTGATAGGAAACACTTTCGGAAGTAGACCAAATGTGCCAATTACTTTTTAAAAACGTAGTTGCAAATGCGGAAAGAAAATAGGACACGTGTGATAATTCGGCGATAAATTATTATACATTGTCTATAAGCCTTCGCTCACGAAACAAATTATCTGGAAAGAAAAAAAAAACGATGCGGTGGTCGCGTACGCTAAAGAACGAAAAAAAAAAGAAAAGCTTGAAAATAGGGGTTGTCTATACCAAATTGCTAAAAAAAAAAAAAAAAGAGCGCCGATCCACGCTTGCCATCTTGTCGAGGTGCAGCTCCTAACGACTTGGAGATAATCTACATCGCAAATAGCGTCGCCGCCGCATATTTCGAAGAATAAGAATAAGATACAGGAGCCGGATGCGTCGCTGGGTTCAGGAAGCGTGACTGATGACCGCCGCATTATTAGTTTCACTTCAACGCGGACGAAATGAGAAGCCGCCCCGCAGAAGCTGTTCTCGCAGTCGCGAAGCTGACATCCCTCGCCTCCCATCTTCTTGCGCCCTCTTGGTTCATTCCGCATCTATTTTCATTTCTGTGCGGTATACGCGTCTTTTCTTCTAACTCTGTACCGCTCATCCGACGTATTTTTTATCCACCAGCTCATAGGTTCGCGTTTGTTGTGCGCGGCACGCTTCTTTATTGTTTCTTTCATTAGCTTGTCCCTGAAAAGGAGATAATGAAGGACTTCACAGAAGTAGGCGATAACGTTGGGTAGAGTAAGTGCATTGGCTTCTCAGCTAACTTGACCCCTGGGAGACGGTAGGAGGGTGCTGTATGTACATTATTCCAATTATTCACAATTTTAACAACTACCGAGAATTGCATTGCAGTGCATACCATTGTCTATAACACAGAGGAATAGACCAGGCAGTGTACCGGCAGCAAAAACGCGCTTGTGCATCGCAATTATTGAAGTTGGCCACCGCCACTACAATTTTAGCGCAAACTTCCCTCTTTCGCGGGGAGATATGAACTGTGGACATGTATACTGCTTGGTCCCAATTAAGGATGCTTGAGCACTAAAATATACACATTGGATGTTTGTGCCCCGGATAATTGTGAACGAGTAGAACTGTCATGTTGATTTCACGATATCATTTAAATGTACTAAGCTCGTGTGTCACGTTGTTCTGCGGAGACCTGGTTTGACCAATATCACGGTAACTGATCAAGACCAAGACAGTAGTAGCGGCTGCAAACGTATAGCTAGCCTCCAAAATGAAGAACAAAATTGTTTTTTTTTTTTTTGGGGGGGGGGGGGGGGGATTACTAAGCATTGTGAATTCGCTGATCACTGTATTTTTTCTCACACCTGACAACAATCATCATCCTCATAATCAACCTATATTATGTCCACTGCAGGATGACGGCCTCTCCCTGCAATCTCCAATTACCCCTGTCTTGAGCTAGCTGATTCCAACTTGTGCCTGCAAATTTCCTAACTTCATCACCCAAACTAGTTTCCTGCCGTACTCGACTGCGCTTCCCTTCTCTTGTATCCATTCTGTAACTCTAATGGTCCACCGGTTATCCATCCTACGCATTACATGGCCTGCCCAGCTCCATTTCATCCGCTTAATGTCAACTAGAATATCGGCTTTCCCCGTTTGTTTTCTGATCCACACCGCTCTCTTCCTGCCTCCTAATGTTAGGCCCAACATTTTTCGTTCCATCGCTCTTTCTGCGGTCCTTAACTTGTTCTCGAGCTTCTTCGTTAACCTCCAAGTTTCTGCTCCATATGTTAGCACCGGTAGAGTGTAATGATTGTACACTTTTCTTTCCTGACAACAATACGAGTTCTGAAACATTATTCTTCGTTGATGTATTTTTGGCAAGTTTATTCTACATCTCGAACAGCGACACTACGCGTGTATGAACAATGCCTAAAATATACTATAGCGTAAATATTTCTACTTCTACTGAAGCAGTGATGACTGAAGAAGGACCGCTGTTCACCGCCGTCCCAAACGTCGTACGACATCAAGTGACCGCCGTAAAGACACCTAGTGAGTCCGATTAGGGATGACTTTAACGTGGCGTTCTATGTCGCACGCAGCTCATAAATGGTCGAGAAAAGCCAAGATGGAGGTGGAGTGCAGAGGGCCTATATGCATGTCTCAATTCCACAGCTGTAGACAGGATTGAAAACAGCGATGAAGCCAATATGCAGGCTGATTTTTAAAGCGATGATCAAAGCAAATCATCAAAAGTATTTCCTATGTTCACTGGTTCAAGACTAATGGATATTTTACGTTGTAAGTAGCCTCGGTTCAAACTGAAATATTCTATCTGCAGAGAGGCGAGACAAACTCACTGGTTGGTTGTCTCAAGAGAGAATAGAATTATAAGGCTAAAAAAAACCGTCTTGGCTGGCATTCGGCTGTAGGAAAGCCCGCAGAATTATTTTTAGCTATATTAGCACTTATTACGGCGGTAATGCGACCAATCTTGAAAAAAAAAGTGCTCTTCATAAAAAAAAAAAACATTCACGAATGCACAGTATCACGAATGTCCAGAAAGGTAGTGGCTTGAAAAAAAGTATCGATCCATAATGTTGTTTTGCGCTTCTATATCTGAACATACGGCTTCCAGCGGGAATGCGTGATAAGGCCTGTCATAATGTGTTTCATGATTGTGTTGCAGTTTCTTAAAACAAAATTTTGATCGCTCCTCAGTCACTTATACCTCAGTTAATTTTGTGCTTTATTGCATAAAGCGACGTTTTGTTAATAACCTAACTGGAACGCCAATGCATTTCTCCGCAAAGTTCGGGAGTTAATATCTCGAAACTGGTGTCATCCCGAGAATTCGTTCCAAGCGGAACCGCCTTGCGCACTCCACGGCTACAATTTGTAAATTGCAATGTGGGCCATCAGGTAATTAGTTAAAAACTTAATTAGTGAATTTCGGTTAATTAATCGATTATGCATTTCACTTTTTTTTGTGCAAGCAATGTCCGCCTCTTCGAGCAGACCAGCTCATTAACTAGAATTGGGCTATCTGCCACAGGCATCCTTAAATAAATTTTGAAAGTGTTCGCTGAAACACCCTGTATATATATATATATATATATATATATATATATATATATATATATATATATATATATATATATATATATATATATATATGTATATATATTAATTTAGTGTTGGTGTCATCTACTGTACCGGCTCTCATTGATGAGCGTGTGATAAGCTTTGCACTTATATTTTTGAAACGATGTTAATGCCGCAATATTCTTTCTTGGTTGCGACGATTTTTGATTAAATCAGGAGCTACAAGCCCGATACTGAAAGCGCCGGTGGCCTCTGTATTGGCTCATTTTGTCTGAACAGTCACCGTGTGCAATACAGCTGAGACTGTTGCTTTAAACTAAGAAGCACCCTCGACGAATAATATGTGCATTTAAATTCTATACAAGTCGCATTAATTAGGCTGGAATTGAACACTCACACCTTTCACAGCTTAACCTGTACAACGAGCGGCCACACAATTACGCCAACAATGATCGGCACCGGTTATAAAAAAATAATAAAAAACTTAACAGACAAATAAATAAATAAATAAATAAATAAATAAATAAATAAATAAATAAATAAATAAATAAATAAATAAATAAATAAATAAATAAATAAAATGTTAGATGCGCTCGGGCGTTTATATGAATGCAAAGAAACAGGCAACGGCCAAATGGAGCGAGTGCGCGCACCAGCAACAACAACCGTCTTCTTCGTCTTCTGCTGGCGTCAGTATTTCTCACTACAAAAGAAATAAATGTTAGTGCAGGAGAGTACGCAAAAAATACAGGGTGGCACGGAGCCAACTTACACATTTCAAAGGTGAATAGTGCGACGCCGCGATAGCTTGTTGGGGTTGGCGTGAGGGAGAATGGTAGAGAGGGAGGACGCCATTTCATGACGGTTTGGTGGGGAGTCAGTACTTTCGGAATTGTAGGCACGTATCTCTTTGAAAATGGCAATGAACAAACAGTGACCGTTGATTCAGAAGGTTATGTGACTATGTTGGAAGGTTTTGTTGAACAACAGTTACGACACCTTGTGGCATTGACCCTACAAACCTATATTTCTAGCAAGATGGAGTAACAGCCAACACCGCGCGAAACAGTACGGATGTAGTTCGTAAAATGTTCGCGACTGTTACCTCTAGTTTCGGCGAAATCACTTGGACTGCTCGGCCCCCCTACCTCAGTGTACCAGACTTTTTCCTGTGGGGGTTCCGGAAACACCGTGTGTTCCAGAGGCATATCATCAGTATTGAAGAACTCAAGCAAGCCATTGGTGACGAAATTGCCGCCATTGATGAGGACCTACGTAGGGGCATGTACGACAAGTTCAAGAAACGTTTGCAACAATGCATTGATGTAAACGGAGGCCATCTGCCTGATGTAGATTTAAAAAAATAACCTTGTAATCAGTGGGAAATAAGTGGCATACTTGGTCGTATTTCAGACACATTTACCTATTTTTCCCATGCTTCAGTATATAACGTATGACTGGTAAAATGAAACGGTAAATATAACATCGACAGGTAAAATGAAACGAATAAATGTTTTGCACCAGCGGTCAAAAGCAAGGAACCGAACCAATCACTGGACCTCTAGTCTGATGTTCTCATTTCTAGAAGAATCTTCTGTTGGTGGTCTCAGAATAGGAGGAGGAGGACGATGTTGGTAGCAGACAGATTTAGCCTCGCCAGACAGGGGGTAAATTGCTCCGCCAAAGCGCCTTTTTTATGATAAAATTTAAAAAAAGAAAACGTTATAGCCAGAGGCGTGTAGTTCAGGTCATCATCCTTCAGAAATGCAGCGCAAGAGACGCGAACAAGACCACGCACACAACAAGGCTGCGTAACAAAACATCACAGTTGTATTTAATCACTAAATGAGATGGTAAGACGACCTTTCCGCTTTCTTATCCCTATTGAAGCCCGCTTATTCTTGCAACACAGCTTATTCGCTGTACTGCGCAACTGTTTTAATTTTGCCTGAGTGCTCTGAAACGATCAGCTCACGATGCCAAGAAGAAGCGCCTTATCGGCGCCGGCGCAGTCATTAAGGAGCTATAATTATTTACAATATCAACGCATGTTTCAAGATGTTCCGGAAGTGTTCGGATGAGTGAAAGGTTTTTGCAAGGAAGCGCCACTGTTACATGTTTAGACATTGTAATCGCGCCGCCAAAACAAACTACGAAATGGTCTGCATGTGGTGCTTTGGAAATATCGACGAACGTTGAAAGAAGCCTTACAATGTTTTATTTATTCAGCTTAACTAGAGGTTACAATATTTCAAACACAGCGACCGCTGTTCCTGCACAAACATGCCTACGTAATACGTGCGCATTCGACGTTGCTAGTGATCTGAATTTCTGCACTGCTCGGTCCTGCTATTTACGGTGATCTCTTTCGAACCTTTGCATCAAGGTATTTTTTTGTTTCAACGTTCCTCCCCCCAATGCATCGTTATGAAATTTGTTGCATCTCAAACGGCCAAAACGACAGAACAAAATAAAAAAGAAAACAACAAATCCCACTTTCTCTCTCCCTCTCTCTCTCTGTAAGTCCTTAAACCTCGAACGGCGTTTGATGTCGTCACTACTCCTGCTTTACGATGGTCCGTAAGGGGCCGATTTCTCCCCCCTCAGACCAGCCAGCTTCGCTCGTTCTTCAAATGCCATCACAATCTCTCCTCGCTCCCACTCGTATGCAAGCGTTGAACGCGTTCGCGCGGCACCCATTCCATTCCTTTGAAACCAAGAAGGCGGTCATCACGAACCTGCCGCGCAGGGCGAACCGGTGGTAGTGACAGCTTGCATCCACGACGCGTCCTCTGGGACCGTCTCGTGCTTCGAGGCGTATTCCGGTTGCAGAAGGGATACCAGTGGTGCGATGTAATGTGGGTCGTTGAAAAGAGTGAAAAGCAAAGTTGAAGGGCGGATCACAGTTTCGTGAAAACGAACACATTTCGAAAGCTTTAGCCTGCGAGACGGTCGCGTGAGTGGACGAGGACGCTGAAAGCGAAGTGTTTACCACCGGATAAACCAGACAAGCAAAGAATAAAGATGACCCAGCGAAGAGCGACATGGCTCTTACTTGTTTCTTTTTTCGTTTTCTGTGCGGCCGCAACGCCCTCTATACACATTCGGTGTTTGGCCAAGTTTTCGAGGATGACGCGGTATGAGAGAAAAGCACACAAACAGGAGAGGAAAGATTGAAAGTGAAGCTGTTGTGGCCAAGTTTCTGGAAGCACGCGGGAAAAAAAAAAGACTAATCGAAAGAGTAATCGAAACCCTTCTCCCTCAACCCTCCCCATCCACCTACCAATGTCACAGGTATTGCTGCGACAACTACGGTTGCATCTGCGATGTTTTGAGTATTGAGGCGATAATAGATTTATCACCCGTTCTTTTATAGAGAAATATTTAGCTCGGGGTTCCTATCGAAATACATGACAGTCTGAGGAGAAATAGTTTTTTCTCGACAACCACTGCAGCCGAATTGCATGATGTTTGTTGCATTTAAAAGGAAAAAGAGCGAAAGTTATAATCTAGTCACGGCGGAAGCAAATTTTGATTTACGCCGCCAATATTTTCACATAAAATTCGTGTAAATTTCGACATTTCAGAAAACCTTACTTAGAAGCTTACAGCTTTGTAACTCAGCAATTGAAAAGAGTATCACGATTATGTAAACTGATCTAATAATAACACATCTTAAAGCGGATAAAAGTGGTGTGAAATACAGCGCTCTCAAATACATCACTGATTTGTGAGTAGGACCTTTGCAAAACCGTTGTAGATATTGCAACAATTTCACTCAAGCTGTAGATTTATATATGGCATTTGTCCACTTGAGATGCTCTCGCAGATGCAGTTTACATAGCTGCAATGTCTGTTTTAGGCGCTAAGTTGTGAATGTATAAACTTCGTGCTTCTATTTGTTTAAGCTTACCGATTTTGGCAAGCTTTGCAAAAAATTCGAAATCCAAAATCAAATTCCCCTTTCTAGAGTTGCTAGAATTTAATTTCTTTTGCTTAGGTGCAAGAAATACGACGTATATTGCAAGCCGGTCCAGCGGTTGTCTCAAGAAATCATTTCTGCGTTTTAAATATACTTGAATGGGGAAATCGGAGTGGGCCCCGAGCTAAAAATTCCTCTCAGGCGCAGTTGTTGTCACTTGCGTACGCAACTAAAATTGCGTTTCTTTTTGGCAGGCTGGTATAAAAGTCTGACTTGGTTTCGTTCGCCATAATTTATCGCCACAGAAATATCTCTAAGACACCACATCCTGCCAACCCTCCTTTTCCTTCAAGCTATTTTTCAACACTTGGCGTGTTTTCGACATGGATCCTTTAAACGATGCCTACTGTGCAACGAACATGCACGTTATTCATGCGCAAGCATCGTGAAAATACGTTTTGATGCGACTCCGTCTGTCGGAAGTCGTTCATGACGCTTTGTTAGAAATGAAGGAGGTAACAGACCATAGAAAAAAAATGATGTTTGGAGATTCGTACGGATTCCTCGTTCACAATGACGCAAGGTTCAGGAGCATACGTCATCGAGGTTGCCAGATGATAAGTTCTCTGAGTCTCTTGTAGTTTACTGATTTAGGATTCAATAACGAGCCTTGTTATGAGGTTCGTCTCTGTGGCTGGAATGCGGGCGTTGTTCCAATCCATAACCAGTGTTCAGGGCATGCTCTACGAGGGCATTTGTCAGTTTGTCGCCTTTCCAGTGTGAGCAACGGACCCGTATGGATCTTAAAAAGCCATTTTGTTTGGGCTATGGTAAGCGAACTGCTTCATTCCTAATAATTGTTCTACCTGACCTGAAAGAATTTCATTGAACTCTCTGCTATATACTGTACGACAAATTATACAGCTGTCACTGCCAGAGCTGAAAGTGGCTGTTCTATATGATGGTAGCTTAGGTAAGGAGACATTTTAGAGAAAAGTGGTTGCATGCTACCCCTCATCGCCCCCCCCCCCCCGCACACACACACGTACGCGCCCGCACACACACACACACACACACACACACACACACACACACACACGCACACACGCACGCACGCACGCACGCACGCACGCACGCACGCACGCACGCACGCACGCACGCACGCACGCACGCACGCACGCACGCACGCACGCACACACACACACACACACACACACACACACACACACACACACACACACACACACACACACACACACACACACACACACACACACACACACACACACACACACACACACACACACAAACACACACACACAAACACACACACAAACACACACACAAACACACACACAAACACACACACACACACACACACACACACATTTGTTAACCACCACCAAACAAAAACGAAAAGAGAGAGACAAGTCACGCTTACGTTTCAACTGCCTTGCATATGCTCCTTAGCGCCGACACTTAGTTTTTCTTTTTTATTTTTGCCACGAGAGCACTAAACTGCTGCATAACTCAGATACACTCTCCGAATTAGGAGATTTCGTGTTACTTTTACCAGAAAAGCATTTTTCACGACTGCGGAAAGAAATGGGCTGCTGGTGCGCAAGTTGACCGTTACACATCTTCTCAAAGTGAGAAGCTTGTGACCCCCGCACTCTTAGGCAACCCTCGACTCACCACTCCTCCTTCGCTTCAACCTGTTGAACACAGCGCCACCCGTCGGCAGATGAAGACGCTACGCTTCTCAATAATTGCCGTGAAGTGTCAATGAAGAGCAGTGACCACTTCTGTCAAGGAGCGACACTACCATCTATTTTTTCGAATCGAGGAGTGTTGGATGAAGGAGCGTTCTGGAATACGAGGATAAGTTTTACTATCGGTCAGCTTCCAGAGGGAATCTGTCATCTGGTGCTTGGCAGTTGGCCATAAGAAAGAAGAAAATTTTCCATGATATGCTTAAGCAGAGGGAAGGTAAGGACTACAACAAAATGCACGAAAAGGTAACTTATCTAAGCTTATACTCTATATACCAATGCATAAATAGGAAGTGCCGGATAAAAGAAATACATGGTAAAAATTTACTTAAGTTTAGACTAACATTATTTATAAAAATATATACAGTATGAATTATACTAGCTTAGAGTGGTCGAGTTACCAGCTGCGTACTGCTCCAGCGTCCGCAGATGCAAACTTATGGTAGCTGCTAGATTCCACACGTTTGTCCTATAGCGCGTGGACCTAGCATGCGGCGTGACCATGCATGATTTATTGCTGCGTCGGCCTGTGGTATTTTTTTTTTTGGTGGTAGATGGGGGCCAACTCGGCCGACTAACCACTCTAGATTAGTATGTACAAGATAGCCTTAGTTGCCACTGCGGCAAAAAAAAAACAAAAGAATGACCTAACACGAACCGTGCTTCGTGCAATCTGAAATTTGAGTACTATATAGTATATGTAGGCTAAGTCGAACTGAACAATTTCAGCACGAGTAGATTGCTCATGCTTGTCACACATCATACCTGTCTTGGCATTGTGCACGATATGAAGAATTCGCAACCCCATGTGTGCCTTTGCAATTTTCTTCAACCAAAATAGAAAAAAATAGGGCAAGTTTTTAGTATGTTGTAGTAGTTTGCGTTCTTCGAAGGGATTGTTGAAAGCTGTATTTTTTATCTCTATTTTTATCTCGTTTAGTGTTTTTTGCTTGTTTTTAGCTATGAGTTTGCGATAGCGAGCTCTTCAGTAGAGAAACTTCCAATACTAATGTACTTAATAAACCACAACAAAAACAACAATGAATGCGACGTGCGTTGATATCTTCTGTCAGGTATGTGTTCGGAGTGGTTTCCCGGCGTATAGCCACAACGTGCGGACGCAGCAACTCATACCTCATCCATTATTTGCGCAGAACTTTGGGGTCAGCATTTCTGCCATAGGACACTTCGTGTACGCTTTTGTGGACCAGCATGCAAAGATGGCTGACAATCAGAGGCCCGAAATAGTTTTTTAATTTTTTGTAAAGTAAAGGAAGTCTATTTGCTCCTTCCAGACGTGTACACTGCTTGAGCAGCCCTTTGGATACAGTCGGCCACGCGAAGGGCTTTTCCGTTGTTTCGCCGCTTCCGACGTTGGCGAAAGCAGGAGGCTCATTTCTCTTTTCCTTTCCTTAACAGCGCGATCCGCGGCAACTCGTCACGTCTCTACCGCG
Source organism: Dermacentor silvarum (assembly GCF_013339745.2). Classification (NCBI taxonomy): domain Eukaryota; kingdom Metazoa; phylum Arthropoda; class Arachnida; order Ixodida; family Ixodidae; genus Dermacentor; species Dermacentor silvarum. The sequence continues at coordinate 69,664,394 of NC_051157.2, read as the reverse complement.
AAAAAAAAAAACACACACACAAAAAAAAAGACAAGCGCGAGCGTTTCCCGGAAGCGACAGAGAAATAAACGCCGAGCAATAGCACCAGCAGCAGAAGAGGGAGCTGGAATAATACCAGTAATAAAAGGGAACCACAAGAAAGGCAACAGTCGCGGTGGGCGTATAATACACGAAAGATCCCCGCTTGCTCGCTACCCACAGATCAGCGTTCCCTTGAAACCTTCGTTACTCTCCTGCTCCCCAATCCTCCTGCTCCTCCTTTCATCTCTTTTTCGCATCAGCTCCTTTCCCCTTCTACGCCATGCCGCGCTGCCGGCCGGCCTTCTCCTTCGGGTGGCGAGCGCGGAGATCGCCATGCTCGGCCGCTGTTTGCTTTCGGTATCGCCGCCGTTTCCGCAGGCCCGCATCACGCTCCGTCGAGTCGCATAGCGTGGTCCCGGCGATCCCGATGACGAGCGGCGGCTCCTCTCTCTTGCTCGTACTGAAGCCGTGCAATCGGACGAGATGGGACGAAAGAGCGAGCGGGGCCAGCGAGCGGAACCAGGGAAGCAGAAATCGTCGTGAATGAATCGCCCGGCAGCAGCTTCGGTCCCGGCGTTGCAGCCAGCAGAGCTCGTCCGCAGCCGGGGGGAGATGAGACGATGAGAATGACACGAATTTGCGGGCGCGTGCGTCCTCTCTCCTTGTTCCGGATTTGGTGCCGAAAGCCGCGGGGGCTCGCGGAGCTTAGATTGCGGAATTGGGGGGGCAGAAATTCGCAGTACGTGATGCCGTGGAGATCGGTGCTGTAATTTTTCCTGCCTTTTAAAGCATGCGCGGAAGGAATAGACGGAGGGAAATGGCGAGGAAATATAGGACGTACTGAAAGAGTGGAAAAAAACAAGAAACGAGTGAATTAGAACACGACTGTGAACTTCAATAATCACGGTTAGTCTGCAGTATTCATTGGTCTGTTTAGGACCTACAAAGCTTTTAACCACTCGACTTAGCAACGGAATAACATAATCATCGGTGCCTGCTATTCGAGTTAGATAGTGGGCTTTGAACATGGGCCCCACACCACGAAAGCCCAATGCTCTACACATTAGGTCACAGATGTGTGCATATGTGCTTGTGATGACGATGACGATGATGATGGATTTTATTGGTATCCTCTTGAAAGAGGGGCGGCGACAAATAGTCACCTAGCCTGCTTTACCTAATTGCATTTTACTACGTCTATCGCCGTATAACATTTTGCCCATATCCGTTGAAGTTGTTTTCTTTCTTCATTAAAACATGAATCTCTATAATGTACAGTTACCTATGCTTGTAACGACTCCGGTTCTATCAATGTCATGCCTGCTTTCTTTTTCACCAATAACCGAAGCTCGTCTTATCTCGTCTGCTCTGCGGGTAATGTTGTCATCCGCTTTGAATCCCAGATCTTCTGGAACGTACATGCTTCCCGTGCGTCTTACTGGGTCCTGGCTTAACCTTGGCATTCCATTACGATGTGCTCGGTCGTTTCCGGACTCTTGCTGCAGCAGATGCGTGCCTCATCCCTGTGGCGCATATTTTTTCCAGTATATGTGTCTCCTCAGGATCCCGAGGTGGCTGTGTGAGAGCTACGTGTACTTCGCTCGTACTAGCACCACCTACAGATTTGTGACGATTGGCGCGTGATTCACATTGCCTAGCTTTCAATTTGATTAGAAAAGCGAGAGCTAGGGCCCGCTCGCCTGTTTCTATGAGGCCACAGACGCGGAAATATTGAACGCGCGAATGATATTGTCCACCTTACCCGTGTCCTTCACGTGTGCCACGTCGCGTAGCAACAATTCTTATAAAATTGACAGCCCACCAATTTACTTAATCTGTAGAACTTTCAGACGCTCAGTGTGACAATGCACCTCCCGCCTTCAGTATCAATCCACTTTCACTAGTCCTCACGTCCTGGCAGATAGCGCTCTGGGACACTATGTGACATTGTACCACCTGCGGGATCAGCCCACGGCATAATGGGAATGGTGTAACATTTTTAATTAATATACCATATCAGAAAATAAATCCATGATTATGCCATTGTCTGTAGCCTTCATACTACCGTCGTCGCCGTTGTAGTCGCCTTGCTGATGTCGGCCCACACACACTGTTGCTAGCATCACAGAGACATGTTGGTACAACTGTCAACGCTTTGGAAAGCTCCGAAAGATGCTGGATAGCCAGAAAGCCGGAAAATTCCTCGCATAACGTCTACTCTCACAATGCGTGCGGTCTGCTCAATTTGGTAGTATAGCACATTATGCATGCTGATTAGTATGTATTTCAAGCTAAGTTTATTCAGATGGAGTCAGCCGGATGGAGGCAGCCAACTTTTAATCTCTCAAGATGTTTTTTTTTTTTGCATAGCACGTGCATAGCGCGCACGCACACACGCCATGTCTAGAGGCATGTTTTGGTATACCCAGAACAAGCCGATAATGTAGGGCGCACGCATTTTTTGTATTAAGATGTGGAACCACGTGCTGTTGTTTATCAGGAAGGGGCCCGAATGCCGAGCAAAAGCGAACAAAATATTGAAATAGGGCATGGTAAGCCATCGGCATGTACGAAGGGCTGGAGCTTACGGGTACAAGTGAATCGCATATTGTTCATTAAGACACGGAGTTAGTTCACAATGTGATCGGAAGAAATCAAGCAAAGGGGCTTTTCTCTCGACTTTTCCTGATAGACTTCTGCCCTAATTTACTTGAATGCTACGCAGTGCTACGCTTTTGTCTGGTGTAGGCTCGCACACGCCTCGACGCGGAGGTTCATTACGGGAAACAGAGCCAGTTAACAATCGTGTCATATATGGGATATAATCATATAATAGAAAAGTTACTTCCACATGGCATGGAAAGGAATGAAGTTGGATCCGATAAGGACGGCCTTAATAAGTTCATTTGCGCCAGCAACAAAGTCACCCTACCAGAATATCACCCTAAAGTCAGAAATGCACGTTGGGGCTTTTGATTCACTAAAGCACATGTTATTCTTGTTCCTGATACGTAAGAGCAGCTAAAACTGCCTGCCTAGACAGCTTTAGCAATATGAGTTATAGCAGAGGCATCCCCCCACCACCACCAAGTCTTCATAAAGTTTAATACATTGCTTGTTCAGTCAGCATAGGAAATTAATTCAGTCGCACCTTTTCCTTCACCGTCCGAGACGTTCAGTAGGCTATAACTTGAGGGCTACTATAGCCTCGCTGTTTGGAACACGTTAGCTCTAACTTCGTGCACACATTGCGAAGTAGTTAATTTACGAGGCATCCGCTTATATTTATATCCGATTCACCTGTTCTAAGCATGTGGAATACACTGTCTCAGTTAGAAAAGCTGAATGAAGTTAGCGAGATAAAGACCGGTGAATGGCAGAGCTTGTTGAGCAATTTTTGTTAGTCAAGTGCGATTGGTGTTTATTACCCTGTCTAGACAGCCGCATACTTGCTTTTGTGGCTGTAGACTGCACGTGAGCTGTGTTCACGGGACTACAGAAAGACAGGAGACAAAACGAAGTTAACGTGAATAAATCTAATGTAAGCTGTGCTCGATTTCGTAAGACTCTAATGGAAAAGTTTGTCGGGTGATGGCTTTGAATGCTAATAGCCACACTACTTGATCCAGGAACAGATCGTTAGGTGTGCTTGACACGGTGCAGAGAGAATCATTATTATGAACGAGAGTGGCAGGCAAAGGAAAGAGGTACTCTGGTGAATGGCTTTGACCATGCGAATTGAATGGTTCATATTGTTCCACTCAGTATTCACAGTATTTTGGCGAAGATCGACTGTAACTCGCTAAGGTAGCCAAGTAGATGAAAGAAATAGCATTTGTTCCGTGGTGCTATGACAACGCGGACACAGTTTAAATGCGGCGAGATTAACCCCAATAGGTCATGATTAGCTAAGGTCCAGCGTCTATCTTTTTACGCGCAGCGGTAATCGGAATATTGGGCGTGCAGATTGGAAGCAGTTGTCTCCGGTTTCACCATTTAAGCGTTATGTAGGCACAAAAAATGCACTGCAATGCCTACTATGGATGACGCACCTCAGAGCTGTGGAATGCAAGCAGTGATGCTATATGAACGATCAAAAGTAATTAAAACTTCGAAAAAAGAACTGAAACCACACTATTAGTGTTCCGAGTATAGAGCATTGCTAACTTTGGTATTCCAGAAGAATTGGTGTAAAGTGGCAGTAAATATTAAATCGGCCGTATTGCTTTATTAACCAGTGATGCTGTTAACTACAAACGAAACATAAATGTACGTATATTTGTGTGTCAGTGAGTGCCAAGATGAAGAACCCTTGTCCCCACCTGAAACTCTGGGTCATTGGACCGACTTGGTATCAAGGACATTGCTGCAAAATGCTTTTACAGCGACAAGGAGAGTTCTTCAAGCGCTTTAGAGTGACGTTCTCAGCATCAGATATCAATAAGGGAACAGACGGCAAGGTGAACTGTGTCGTAGTCCAAGGATTTCTGGCTTTGAAACAAACGAAGTTACCGCTGAATATAAAACAAAACTTACCTTGCATATACGTCGCTCGAATTGAGAAACCCTTCCTGGAGTCTGCTTTTTTTTTGTTTAGCCAGTAATTTTTAACTTTTGTTTCTCACGTCACGTTCTACGGGCTCCAGGTTAGATGTCCGCTGGGTGAATGTACGGCTGTGGCTGCGAAAACTAACAGCGTGGTCTAGCAAAGTAGCCTGCGTGGAAACCTCGAAGCGGCCGTTTGACCGGGAGGTCGGGGATTAATCATTACCAAGAACACCATTCACCCTTAGTTATCACCCTTAGCACATTAGAGATAGCATCTGAAAACAGGTTTATTCAGCATTTCTGTGCTTGGTGTATCAGTTTCTCAGATTGGCACACAAATACAAATACGAAGGATTTATTTTTCAATGATAACGCTACAACTAATGTGCCGAAGCGCTGCTGCAATGGCACTGACGTAGAATGTATAAGGCAACGCAAAGTGCTTACTTCCAACATCTGCTAGGAAATCTGTGTGTTGTCTTATGCGCCTTAATCCTATGTCCTTGATTTATTTGATCGATTCATGAGGTTTATTGTCCGAACGTAACACTGGAGCTATTATGGACGCCTTAGTGGAGGGCGTTGTGTTCGACCACCTGGGGTTCGTTACTGTGCACCCAAGTCTAATTACGCGGGCGTTTTACTTCGCTCCATGTGAATTGCGGCACCCGCCATTGGGAATCGAACCCGTGTCCTCGAGCTGAGCAGCATAACGCCATTCTCACTGCGGTGGATCACTATGTGCGCGTCGTTGTGTCTACGTTACAACCGATGAGATGATTATACCTTTCAATAAGCACATATAAACCTCTCTCATTGCCTTCAGCTAAGTTTCCGTAATTGATGGATCCAATGGCGCTCTTAAATGCAGCAAAAATCGCACGCGCGTAGTTGGTTCCTGCCTGTCACGGGGATGTCGCCGATTATGATCCGAGTTCTCACACCGGTGGTCTTCGAGCAGTGTTTAGTGCTCTTCTTCAGCACCCTGAAAGTTGAATCATGAAAAGGCACCCGCGCTGCCTTATCCGCTTTCACTCTTTAACCTGCCTCAACGAAATGTCAAGTGGATGATCCGTTCGATCGACGGCAATGAAACAGGGCAAACTTGAAATAAAGAAGGAAAGCTAGGCCCGCTATAAACGCGCCTATATTTAAGTGTGGACTTACGTGAAACGACCTCTAAAGCTCCTCTTATTGTGGTGGTGAAATTCACGCTCTTTTACGACCGACTGCGCCTTCTTTTAAATGTAGAGCGATTAATTCCACCCTATCGATCAAACTAAATTGGAATAGACAAAGTGTACAGCAACCGTGAGCGCACAAAAAAAAAAAAAAACACTGTAGACTCAATTGCAGGTGCCGGAAACGTGCGTACCGGAGGCGTTTAATTTTGTCCTCTGGTTTCACAGAAACAAACATATTTGTCAACTTATCCAGTAGGTTCAGTGTTAAATGGAGTTACGGACGAGCTCAGCGTCATGACACCACATGAACAGAAGCAGGAAGTAGCAAGCAGTGCAAGTGGGTTAGAATAAAGCAAAACAAACTAAACATGCAAGTTCCCGGTGTGATGGCTTCCGGCAGTTAAGTGTGAGCTTCCTAACAAGTGCGTTCTGTAGGAAGCGTCAAAAACTCTCAAACGGAAGCACGGAAGTTCCTATCAATTTCGTTGTTGTCGTTCAACGAGAGTCTTTGTTAGAAGCGAAGAGACATCTGATGCTGGCACCTGACAATGTAACTTCACCAAATCACAGTTTCAATGGAGAATGCGCGAGATGTGGAGCTGAACTCCCAAACCTTGTGGCCCGTAACTGCTCTCATTTGCCGGCGTTATTGGAACTTATGTTCTCTACCACGAATGAGTGAATTGAACCAGTGGGCGAAGTGTTTTTGTAAATATTAACCATCCGTTCGGAAAGAACTATTTTCCCATTAAGAATCACAGCCTTCTGCTTTTTTGTGTGCTAAAGATTAGGCCACTGCCAGTAAAGTCTATGTCCGTTTATCGACTGCTATCTCAACTCAAACGTTGACGCAGTTTAACAACAACAAAAGTATTCTGAAGATGAGTGACTTCTTTGCAACGGAACAGAAATAAGACGAAGTAGCCTCGCTGCTCTTCTGAACAGCACCTAAAGGCATACGAGCATTTTGCGTTAACTTAATTCAGCCAATAGCAAATTGCTAACTATCTGGCGTAGAGCCGTTGCGGTAACCTGTTTCAGCAAGTAGCCAATTAGTAGCTAAAGTAGCCGTTACTAGCCGTTTTGCTCTTCGGGCCCCGGTTGTTACTTTATAGAGGCCGGAGTTCTTAAAGCAGACGAGAATAAGAAAATAATGCGTCTTTCTACGACCTGACTTACGAGGGCAGTTTGGAGGGTAATCTTTCTTGAGCCCTGCAAAAGGAGGGTTTACGGCATAGTACGAATTGGCTCCGATAACAACAAATGTGTTTAGCTGTGAATGCTCTCATAAAATGGGGTTTTAGCGTTGTTGAAATGTTGTGAATTGTTGCATTCTTGTGGTTGTGCCTTTCTCTTCCTTTCAAATCAATTAGCATTATTTGCCAAATAAAAGAGATCTATCTGCCTTTCTATCTATCTTTCTATTGCCCAAACTGTCTACTAGCTTGGGCTACTAGGTATGTGCTCGGAGTGGAGATGCCATCACGTTCGTGCCGACGTAGTCATTCGCGACTCACCAACTGACTCCATTCATGTCGCCGTCACGCCAACCGATGCCGCCGTGGTCGTTACATTGTTGTCATTCGAGCTTTGTTGCTGGCTCTCGTCATTCCGTCATGCTCACGCCATTCTCGTTATCCACTCGTCAGGCTTTTGTTTTTTTAATTAATTTTTTAATTATGAGGTTTTCCGTGCCAAAACCAGGATCTAATTATGAGGCACGCCGTAGTGGGGCACTCCAGAATAATTTGGACCACCTGGGGTTCTTTAACGTGCATCTAAATCTAAGTGCACTGGTGTTCTTGCATTTCGCCCCCATCGATACGCGGCCGCCGTAGCCGGGATCAGATCCCGCGACCTCGTGCTTATAGCAGCCCAACACCATAGTCACTAAGCAACCACTGGCGGGTAGGCATTTGTTGCCAGACCATCGTGGTGATGCCGTTGTGGTCGTTCTGTCACCGTCACTCCAGCTTCGTCATCTGACTCTCGCCAAGCCGCCGCCGTCAGACAACTGTCGTCCCACAGACTTTGGGATGAAGTAGTCGTCACGCCGTCTTGAACATGCACTTCTTGTCATCCGATTGTCCTCATAATATTGTCGTGCCATCGTTGTCCTTTCATCGTCGTCGTGCAGTCATGGTGCAGGTCATCGTGCAGTGATTGCCACATGATATTCGTGATGCCGTCGGGGTCGTTGCACCTTCGTCTTTCTAACTTCCTATTCCCACTGTTGTCGTGTCATCGTAGTCCCACAGTCGTTGTCATACCTTTGTCGTCATGCTTTCTTTGTTAGGCTTTCACTTTACTATATCGCTATCACTTCAGAAACGCCATTCCATCGTCGTCATATTGCGTCGTCATACTGCCTATTGTCAACTGCCTAACGTCGTCGTCAACTGCGTATGCAATCACACAAGCAAGCTTGTGCGGTTTTTAGTGGTTTTTAGTGCGCTCCTCTGTGTAAGCAGCATTAAACTGAACATTCTAAAGACCGAACAATAACAAACACACAGAGAATGTTTAGAAATACAACAAATGCTGCTATTACTACTGATATTATTACTAACTACTAATCAATTTTCATAAAAATATTAAGCATAATAACTTGAAACAAATCAAGCCCAAATATTAAATAGGTCAAAGAGCGTCTATAACTGCTGAGTGGCATAAGTAAAGTATCAGGGCCTTTGTAGCTTAGTTTGTGTCCCAATTTCAGTTTTAGAAAAATGAAAGAAAAAAAAAAGAGATCTGAGCTGAGAAACTGGCCACAGTTGTCATCTATGGCTTTTTTTTTCTCCGATGCGCAGTGCTCCTACACACGCTGTACCCTCGCCAAGGAGCCTACTTCGCCGCGGCCACGTCGACGCACGGCGCTGGCTTCAGCAGCATCAGCAGTAACGGAGGCGGCGGCAACGTGCAGGGCCCGCAGCTCACGAGCGAGCTGCCGTCCCGGCTGCTCTTCTCCAACTCGTCCGGCGGCAGCCTGCCTTGCTCGGCCTCGGGGCAGCCGGCGCCGACGATTCGCTGGCTCACCGAGGACGGAGACGAGGCGGCCGACGTGCCCCGGCTGAGACACGTGCGCCAGGGGGACGGGTCCCTGGTGTTCCTGCCCTTCCGCGCCGACCAGTTCCGCCGGGATGTGCACGAGGCTCGGTACCGGTGCTCGGCCAGCAATGCCATCGGCACGGTGGTCAGCTCGCAGGTGCACGTCACCGCTGGTGAGTGGAGACTTTCGTACACGCGCCGTGTTTGTTGGCGAGCTAATGTGGCCCAATCTGTCTTTGCTATCTGTGTGCTTCCGTAACTGCTTACGAAAGGCAATGAAATGCTCTTAGAAGCACAGGATGATTATGCTAAAATCTGGGGCGAGTGGTGCTCTCAGCATTGAAATGACCTGCCGACGGATAGCACCAGTTGAGATCAGACAGTTTTTGTACGGCGTTTGTAGCCTTACGTACAATTTAGGAAGTACCTTTGCGTGAGGTTAAGGTGCCTGATCCTTTAGTACTTTCAGTTTAACATACGGAAGCACGAACGTAAGAAAGACATTAGAAGACAGGGCCCCGTGTGATGCCTCGTGCCAAACGTATCTAAGCGAAGAGCAACCATCCTGTAGTTTCTGAGCCGACGCGACTAGTTAGGCATACGAACGCCGGAATCGTGAAATGATCACAGAAATGGGACATGCTATGCGCTCATTGCTAACGTTTCAAGTCATTTTAGAGAAAGCAAAAGCTCAATTTCACAGTTACTAGCGATCAACGAGAACGAGAGCGTAGCCATCACGAGAATTCACGCTGAAGCGGGAGCCATGAAGCGGGAGCGCGCGTTTACTTTAAGTATGTGTTAAACTCGCAAAATAACCTTCGTAAAGCCAGTGTTGTACGAAACGGCGTTATTGGAACTAGTTCCTTTTGGGAGGAACGAAGGAACGCCACAGTTACATTATGGGTTGGTGGAACTGTAACGGTAACCGGTTAGGTTAACGAAGGAACGGCAGAGGGAACGGCGTTCCTTCTGTAAACGTTCCACGGCACTGAACAGACGCACGCACGTGCGCAGCACATCATGCAGGGCCGATGGGTGACCGGGTGAGGTGGAAAGAACTACTGCTGGCCTGTCACGTGACTATGGTGCATTTTTTCGTGAGTTCTGCGTTATGTTTTTTTACGAGTAGGCTTCAAGATTGTCACGTGACGCTCCCTCCTGTAGACGATCAACATAGACACAGAGCTGGCTGCGGTGACCAAACCAGCCAGCGCAAATGTTGCCTCCTCGTACGCGCCCGAAGGTATACGCGTATATCTTCTCGTTCGGGCACCAAACCCTTCCAGCCGAGGAACAGGATGAGCTTTCACAGTACCCGCTGGTACCAACTGACTACTCGCTGTCGCAGATGAACTTTGAGTGACTGAACTAACTTTTCCTCAAGTACAACAGGGCAGTACCCTCAAGCGCTTCGGTGGAACGGCTCTTCAACGTTGCCAACGAAGCGCTGACGAATAAACGGGTTTGCTGTCGGACTCCAAAATCGAGATGCAACTCTTGCTGAGTTCAAACAAGGGACTTTACTAAGTTGCGAATATGTATTCTGGACACTTTTTTGCCGACACATACTGCAATATTGAATCAGCATTCATTAAATGTCTGTGTATTGTTCCGTTCGATGCGGTTTCTTGTGCAAGAAATTTAATTATATTGGTGCATGTGAGTAACTATCCATTTGCACATCTGAAGCGTAGTATCGTGACTGCGCATGTGAAGACCGAAGGGGAAAGCGCCATATGTCTTACACTTGTAATATACGAGCACCAAAGTTGCAGTTAGACATGTCTGTAGCATGTACGGTCCTGAGCAAATTAGTCCAGGAACCTTTCTTTGGATTCTTTTGATCTCCAGGCAATCTGCTATCGGCGATGTTCAAATTCTGATAATATGCGTAGTTGCATGTATCTTTTAAATTGCTCACTTTATTTCGCCTCAGGATTATCCGACACTATATTTTAATTTAGAAAAAAATCAAATGTAACATCAATGTAACGACATGTTCCAATGTTCTAAGTGTAACTGGAACGCGTTCCTTTCGCATTAAAGGAACTTGTAACGGGAATTCGTTTCAAGATTGGGAAGGAACAAGGAACGAGCTTTCGTTCCTGTTTTAGAGGAACGTGTACAACACTGCGTAAAACACAAAAACTCAATAGCGGGATTTTCATTTTGCATACCCAAAGTTAGGACCCCCAAACTACCACCCTGCGAAAGAACGCAAAAAAAAGGTACACAAATGATCCGCAAAGCTGTTCAAGAGAACGCAAGTGAGATGGGCAAATGTCGCTTTTCTATACCCAAAGCCGTTTGCGTAAGCAACATCTAAAACTTCCTAATAACGTATTGAACATGGGCAGCAAGGACATTGTTATTTCTTTACGTACGTAATACGTTTACATTTGGTTGGAAATGCTATTCTAAATATCTCTATTAACATTAGAAAGTTGAGATTGCGTGAAAACAGCACGACGTATAGGGGTCGTAGAATGTGGTTCTGGTTTCAACTGTACTTGCCACTTCTCCTGAAAGACGATTATTTTTCTGGATTGTACTGGAAATCGACGATACAAGTAATTCGAGAATTAATCACGACTGTAGCTTTGTCTCTTCATGGTCTGCGCAACGCGAAACCCCTCCAGGAAAAAGAAATCACATCATCTCACCCTACGGGCAACCATGGTGGGATGCAAAAGCATTCCGGGGGGTGCGCATCTCGTTTCCGTTTCGTTTCACTTGGCAACACAACCAAATGAAAGTTAGAGTGACAGAATGGATTGAGAAGAGAGGAGACGTTTGTACGGGGGTTGTTGCATCTTTATTTAGAGGTCGTACGTGATTCCTAGCGTCGGTGAAGTGTAGCGTCAATGGGTCTTGTTGCAGAGGGTCGAGTTTGAAATTTGCGAAGACGAGGTCTATGCACGTTCCCCTGATGGTGGAGGGTTGCTCGTGATCTTGGGAAATACATCGCAAAGACTATACGTCCTTCATGTGCTGCACCAGCCTATCGGTTGTCAGTATGTCTACGTTGAAGTCCCTTGCGAGTATGAAGGGCGCGTGTCTGTAGGTCTTGGTGTACTCTACCATGCTCCTTGCGAGGTAAAGTTCGACGCTTTCTCTTGAGATGTTGGGTTTGAGATACGGTGTCATGATGACGATGTTGTTGTCACCGTGGAACGGGAGTCGAGGTGCGATGATCCGTTCTTCGACCCAGTTCAGCGCGGGGACGTAGACGTTTCCTGCGGACGTTGACGTTTACGTTCGGCTTCCCTGGCCCGAAGTTCGGGGTCCACTTGCCGACGCTGACGTTTATGTTCGGCTTCCCGAGCCTTCCTCTGCTCCGCGGTGGTGGCGCTGCCGCTGCAACTAGCGCCGACGTTGACGTTGTTCATGGCATTTCGCGCATCGTTGCACAGAGAGAGAATGACGGAAGCACAGCGAACGCGCGTTTTATACTGCGCCGCGACACTTGCGCCGCCTACCGGTGTACCCTTTGAGAGAGAGAGAAGGAGAGAGGGAGAGAGAGAGTTATATGCATTGATTTGCTGCGCCGCACCTGTGGCGGAGAGGGGGAGAGGGGAGGAGAAGAGCGCACACCTGTGTAGGAGAGGAGAATGAGAGAGAGTTGCGCGTGCGCAGTATAGGTGTGGACGCCGCAGAACTGACACTGCCCCGAGCATAAGATCGCATCTAAAAAAAAAACATAGCTGAGTTCACTGGCTGTTTGCACGCGATGATACACACGTCACCGCTGGTGAAGCAAACGGTATGGCGCTTCACCTGGCTGCTAATTAGCCAGCAGCGTGAATACGCTAGCGTAAAAAGCGACTGCGTAGGAGGGCTCGAAGTTTGCTGTGAATGGCACTGACGCACGGCCGCTAGGGAGTGCTCGCAAATACTCCCGCGAGTAATCTTGTACATAAACCCGAATACCCAACAATGTGAACGGGAGGATGGCCACTGCGGTAACGCAATTGGTGAAGCGCTGCACTCGTGTAATGTGGAAGATATGTGGGTTCAGCTCCTCCTTGAGGCAAATTATCTTTGCGTTCCCTTTCATTTGCCTTTTCTTTATCATTTCTGCATTTACAATAAAACACAACAATTGGTTTCCCCGGGTGCTTTCTCTGCTTTCATCGTTTTATTTCTTTTTTCGTACGATTGTAACTAACAGAAAATCGAACTCCTTGGATACAAGTACATTCTTCTCTCTCAATGACGTATCTGTGTGCCACAATTTTTTGTAGTTGTGAATTCGTGCGACAGGATCCGAGAACAGAAGTGAAAGCCTGTCACGATTTCATGCGCCGTTCCTTTGTGCTGAAAAAAAATGCTGCTGAGACTGACTTCCTTAGCGACATTTTTTTCCGTAAATTTAAGCGAACGGAGAGACCTCCGGCGCATGACTGATTTTTGAGAATAAAAGACATTGAAAAAAAAAATTTGCGAATCTCTCTATTGGCTTGTTTTTTGTCGCGGCTGAACTAAAGTGCGCCGATAGGCCATCGTACCGAACTTGAGAAGCCTATTTGTAGCTGTTCCTTACATACGTGGCTTAAATTTTCAGCTGAAGTGGCAATAACGCCGAAAAACCTTGGCATGCTTTAAACTGCAGCACTACTGAACAGTTCAACAGCTGAACTGCTCATTCGCCAATATGCACCGAAATAATTACCACTAAGGACATCAAATTACTCTTTTTTTGTAGGTTGTAATGCAGTTTAACTGTCTTAGAAGAGGGCAGGATATTGGGCGTATAATATAGGAATTTTCCATCTTTAAAAAGCAAAAGAGAGGGTAAATACCACGATACTACTGTTAAGCGATATTCGGCAAAAACACGATAGACATTTTCCTAGTATAAGCTGCGCAGTCCGTAAATGTTGACATTGATGATCCTGCTCGGTGAACAGTAAAGTAGAGATAAATTCACTGAATAAAGAAAAGAACACTTTAAATAATTGTGAGTTTTCGAGATTTGTACACCCCTTACCAAGACGCGCTTCCTTATCAGGAAACAGTTTCTTGCACGTTTCGGACGATGTTGTATATTCTCGCCACGCTATATATAAGCTCTACCCACACAACTTTTTCATCTTCCGTGGTGTCTAAATATGTTCATAAACATCATACGGCTAAAAACGTGTAGCCTTTATTTGTAGTATCTTCTAATAAGATTTCATTTCTTTTTATGTCTCACTGATTCGTCCTTGAGCGCCGAAAACGCACTGAAGAAAAGCCAACTAACACAATGGAGCTATCTGCGCATCTGCGCACACAATAGAAGAACGGCGCACAACATACGTGTCGTAGAACACTACAGTTTACGTTCGCAGTTGTACCGATAAGAACAATGGGAACTGCCACGCCACGCTACCCAGACGAACTGTATATATCTGCATTGTATTACGCGCGTCACGCAATGCATTCCCGGCCGTCACCATGGGTAGGCCGCAGGTGCAGCGCACGGCAGACGAGCCTGCCGTATACGCGAACGCGATCGTGCCCGTAAGGCCGATCCCGTGTATCGGCAATGTCAGAGCCTCTGACCGTCTACCACAGCGATCACAATACTGTGCAAGTGTAGAGTCGTCCATGAAAGTGTGAGTGCGTGCGTGTAATCAACGGCTACGTGATATAAAATACAGGCTATATGCAACTTAACGAAATGTTTCTTCATTCATCTTCACCGTTCAAAAAATGCAGTCCTAAATAAGCAATCAAATCACATATGCGTCGCATCGGGTCGCTCAGCATTTCTTGGGTTCGTTGCGTGGTTATTGGCTTTGGACTTTGATTCAGTTTGTATGGGAGAAAGCTTCGCGTTCAAGCATCTTTCTTTAAGGAAGAGGCTTTGATTTTTTTTCCTGTTTGACCCCAGCTTTTACTCGAAGTCCTATTTTATTCTCTTGTAATATGAAGTGATTATCCCTACTAGATGATGTGTCATCCAGCTATTCGCTTAACTGTATTTAGTTTAATTCCTATGATTACCGCTGTAAAGGTTCTCACATTACCGATGCTTAAACTGAACCACAACCATACATTCCAGCGCAGACCTTTCTACACTGGAAGGCTACCCTTACCCCGAATTCAATGACGGGGCCATGGCGCCATGGCAGTCAGTTGACCATATTTCCTGCATCTAGCTAGGGTCACAATAAAAAAAAATCAACACTCGTTCTTGCACGACCACAGTGCTCACGGACGACTTTACTAGCCATTTCCTAAAGATAAACATTAGCAACCATCAAGTAGCTGCTGCAAAACAACCTCGATTATCCTAATCCGATGGCACCGCCACTGAAAAAATAGACCGAAGTTAAAAAATGCCAACACCCACATGGCTGCCGAGTTTTACGTGCTTTGGGTAGAATCGTTGTTTGGCGTGTAATCATAAGTAGGTAACTGCTCTCATAACTGTTGATGAAGTACCCATCATTTTTTTTGTCAAGTGGTTATTTTACAAATTGTGATCCTGAAGAAACGTTTACGGGCTATCAGGACGACCGGCGAAAACGGACAATTTTGTACTCGGAGCACTGTGACTCAGGCACAGGTAAACAGCTTCCAGAAGCATCGCGACGCATCTATGTCGACAGAAAAAAAGAGAAAAAAATAAGCCAAGAATAAACTCATATTAAAGTATGTATCCAGGCATAAAAAAATCTATTGAAAGTGTCTTAGGCTGATAAATACCAGCCGTAGCCACAGAACTTTGTTATCATGTAGGGGCAACAATTTTTTTTTTGAATCCGACATTATTACGCAGTGAAAAGAGGTACCAGTCGCCAGCAAACGGCGACAAGAAATCCTCTGTTTATTTTCATTCATTCATTCAAAGAAAAAAGAAGAAAAAGAACATTAACGTGTGTTTTGGCTCCAAAAGTACCTCGGATAATCAGCCCTTCTAGATAAAAAGACCAGGGAAGGCAAATACAGCACGAAAAAAAAAAAAAGAAAACCTCAGATGAGGTTTTCATAATGGCCTCTGAAGGAAGTTCAGTCCTAACAGAACTTTGAAAAGCATCGCGTTTTTCCCGTTATACCGTGTTACACCATGCCATTTCGCCAACGTAATTTGAGCTTCCTTTCCTTTTAGGGGGAATTCCGCTTCTTTGTGAAACTGAGTAGGCGGAGATAATGGTTGAAAGGGTTCGTGGATGAGACGCGTAAAAAACAAGTCTCGAGTGGCTCCAGCTTTGACGAGAAATTCAATCTGATAAACTTGGAAAGTACCTCGTCTGTTCTCGTATTTCTCGCAGGGCATATAACGCAAGGTTCGTTGAAAGTAGGCACGTGTCTCCCACTCCTTTTTTTTCCCTCTCCTACATTAGCCATCCTAAAGACTCGCAAGGTACTGAAAGCTCGAGTGACAACCCGGAAAAATATTATTGGTTGAGACGTTATTTGTAAAGTAAAAGGCTGCGGCTGTTCAGAGCTTGCGACGAAATGATCGTGGTGAAATATATCCGGCCGTTTCTCCTATAGTAATATTTTCCTAGGTAAAGAAGTAAGACATCTCAATGACGGAAAAGGCTAACTAAGCGAAGAACGGAGCCAACTAAGAAAAAAATAAGAAAGAAGAAGCTTTGGGTATTTAGCGAATTTACTGTCGCTCCATTAACCTAGCAACATAGAGGTGCAGAAAAAAAAGAAATAATGATGAAAACATAAGAAATCACAATGCAGATTAACAGACATACATAGAACAATTTTCTTCTGTCTTTTTACCTGTATATATATATATATATATATATATATACATACATACATACATACATACATACATACATACATACATACATACATACATACATACATACATACATACATACATACATACATACATACATACATACATACATACATACATACATACATACATACATACATACATACATACATACATACATACATACATACATACATACATAGCAGCGGTTCGCTCATGGGAGACAAAATGTTGATATGGTGGTCTCGCTACCCTTCCAGAAAAGGTGCGCGAGAAAGATGTTTTCCTCTATGAAATGTTTCAAAGCCTCTCTGCAAGAAACGGCACCTGTCGATGGACCCTGGAGTCGCAAGACTTCTGAAGAACCGTTTACACTCTGAAACTAAGAAAAATGAGGAATGCTGTCTCCTAATGCTGGCTCTGGGAAAATGAAATTTTCATAGTCGCTTCAGTGAGTGGTGTGATTGTACGTTCCGTATTTGCGAAGTGGCTTAGGAGCTTTTGATAAAAAACTGTAGAGAGATGAAAGCCTCCTTTTTGTTCAACACCATGGTGAGCAAGGAAACCGGACTCCTTTTTTTATATATTCAGCGTAGTGTAGGTGGCTTCTGCGCGTGGTTATGTCTCGCTTTTGTAAATTGCTTTCCAGTAGTTTCTGTTATTATTTCTAGTTTAGAAGTTTTGTACTTTTTAGGTACGTAGCATGACACACTCGCGACTCAGTGATCGCCCTGGTTCAGCCACCACTTTCCTTACAAAGGGTATATGAAAATTGGATAGTTTTTTCTAAAGAAACTTTGTTGAAGGGGTACATGAACTCGACAGAGAATTAATTGATTGTGAAAAATAATTTTTGTAGGGCAGTGCTTTATTAGACCAGGCATTGTTTCTTCGCTCAGTTTAGGTGTGTGTTGCTGCCCGTAGATATTCCTGACCACTTTTCGACTGTTACATGTTAACTACGCAAGGAAGCCTTGCAAATCACTTGTCCAAGTAGGAAAGAAAGTTTAAATAGACATATCAACTTCGTTTGCGTTCTTTACGCAGTCAGCTGTGCGTCGCATTCCTCTGGTAATATATCACCACCTGCACCTCAGTGATGAGTTGGTGTCTATTGTGTTGCTGTGCGCCTTTCTCTGTTCACAGCGCACAACGCACTGCCACCAAAGCCCAGAAAAAAATAATTTTCTTTTTACTTATGCCGACAGCCCAATTTCATGCAGCATCCAAGAAAATTCCGGCAAAATTATTTCCCGTGGAGTGTCTCTCGTTGCTCAGTGGATGCCCTCGCACGTCGGCATCGCTGGAAATGAAGAGGCTGATCGCCTCACTTCAAGTTGTGGCCACCACGAATGTGACTGTCCTGACATTTCCTGCGTGTTTCAAAACGCTCGTCTTCTGATACGATACGCCGACACCTCCTATAGCAGCACCCAGAACGGCGTGTTGCAGACGGATCGTTCCATCCCCGTGTTCGTGGTCGAGGCTTGCCCAGTCGTGCTAGAGCAATGCCTCCCAGTCGTGCTAGAGCACTGTTATGTATAAGTTAAGGGTTGGATCTGCGTTGGCGCGCGAACGCCTATACCGACAAGGACGTGTGGACAGCCCGTCGTGTACGTTTTGTGGCTCCTGTGAGACACTTGAACATCTCGTTTTAGAGTGTCCCGCATTCGTTGCGCAGCGCGCATTGCTAATAAAGGAATATGGACTTATTGGACTGCAATGTGCGACCCTAGACGATTGCCTATTTCCAAGGGGGTGCGCTTCCCGACGTGACCAGGCCCACTTCTGAAGGACACTGACTTGGCCTCCCGTTTATGGACATTATTTGTATTTTGTTTTGTTCCGTCTGTGTCTCCATCATTTCTTTATTTCCTCTTTTCTTTCCTCATATTTTCATTTCCTCTATTCCCTCCTCCTGAAACAGCGGGCAGGCATTGTGCCCCTCTCGGTGGCAGTTGTCAGCTTGCTCCCTCCCTATTTCCTTCGTGTCCTTGTGTTATATGTGAACAAACCAAATAATAACAATAATAATAATAATCGGGAAAATGAAGCACTCAAATTTCTGTCTACGCTAGTAACACCGTTGGTACGTTAGAACGCTCCGTAAGAACAGGCGCCAGCCAATCGGGATAGTTGACATAATAATGGCGATGACGACCCTTCCAACGGTGAAGGAGTTTCTCGAACCGGAAGATTTGTGAATTAGGCCCCACATGTTGCAGAGAAAATATTTGCTAGCACAAAAAACAAATAGTACAAATAACGGTACTTCCATTTTGTCAAGTGAACTTGGGCTTGCCCCATTCCCCCCACTTTTCTTTTCGTTGCATTGGTTCTGACAAACATGAATATACGTTGGCGATAGCAATGTTTTGTTTATACTGTGTAATAAACAAGAGATATCGTTTCTATACTGTGATCGGCTAATAGGCTAATAAGAAGCAAAGCAAATAAATACGCATGCCATTAAGAAATTATTAAGAGGTTGTGCTGGCCCTCGCTTCAATTAAGTTCACATTTGTTGCTGTTAAATGTTCATAGCGTACAGTCAGAAAGAACATAGTCAATGCAAAATAGGTTACTACTTCTTTATTTTTCTGATCGTGTGCTTCACCGACACAGATCTCCGAAACTTTGCGGCCCTTAACGCAAACGTCCAACCTGACCAGCAAACGACGCTATATCTCTCCGCATCTACGATAATCGTGAAATAGACTGCCAGAAATGCCCTCTTGCGCCAGTAATGCACGGTGCCCGACGGCTGTCTCTGAGGGCTTAGCTGCGTCAGTGCTGTTTTGCTGCCCTCTAGAGCACGAGTACAAGACAGCGGGGTGGAAACACGATAGCCGCCGACTCGCAGCGTCTTGCTCGCTCGTCCTGCCTTCGCAACTCGCCTTTCTGTTAGTCACGTACACGACCGGGGAGAACGGGGCGTGGGAGAGAAGGGAACGAGTCGGGCATCTGGCTCGTAGTCGGCACTGGCTAACGTAATGGCTGAATGCTACGTGCAGGCTCGACCCAGAGTTAGCCGCCCCGAGTCGGGCTCACTCTTCCGCACCCGCAGCTCTCGGGAGCCAACGAGAAAAGCGGCTTATCGCCGTGTTGCCTTCTTTCTCCTACTTTGCGACCTGTTTTCTGCGCCTTGTACACGGCTCGCCACTCTGATCATCGGTGACGTGAGCCAAATTAGGTTTTGTCCGGCATTTTTTTTTATCTGTTCTCTCGCCGACCCATTCCCACCAGATGCGCCTGTCCTATTCATCCCTCAGCAAAGTGATGTCATTCTTGGTGACTCCCTGTCTCAGCGCTGCTTGCGGCCCATCAGTTCCATTTTCGCCTGTTTGTGGCTCCTTCGTGGGTCGATGTTGACTCATTTCAATCCTCTTTGTGAGCTCCGTGCTAAGTAAGACAGCCTAAGTGTACTTTTTCTCTTTTTTTGAGGTGTCAGTCGAATCCTGCGTGCTGACTTCTGTCTGTTCTTACTAGCCGCACAAAGAGCTGCCCTGATTAACTGGGTGAAGTGTGCGAAAATCCTTAAGGTACAGGTATAGATTCATAAAAATAGCTGCTGCCACCAACGTGATTGCGACCAGCATACTCGTAATGACCCAAAGGCAAGCCCCTCGGATTACCCGGAAGGAAGCTACGTAGCGGCAGAAAACAGTTGCACTGGTCCGGGAAATTGGTGGAAGGCTCATATTTCATTTCGCATTGATGTGGTCTTTGCTTACCCTGCGCAACATCAAGCGCAAATTAGAAATCCTGATTAGTTCCTGCGCAAAGGTGCGGGTCATTGTGCCACTGTCTAGCAAGCATAGGCGCATATGTCGTGCTCCGAATGACATTCTCTCGTGCCGATGCAGCAATGCCATAAAAGCGTGATCTGCTCGCTCGCCGTGGCTTATTTGGGCAGCAGTCAGTATCATTGCTTGCCCTTTGCCTCTTAGGTCCTCGTTTGCAACTGGATTATTCATGCAGTCGATTCACCAACATATATAGGAGTTATTTCTCTGGCTTCAGGGTCGCTGAGCTTTAAACCTACGCAGCCAGTGAGTGGCTCTAGGAAGGAACATAGTGCGGAGTCTTCCGCATTCATCATCATCATCAGCCTATATTTATGTCCACTGCAGGACGAAGGCTTCTCCCTGCATTGTGCACATATAAATGCTGTAATGCTGCAAATTTGAGCTTAGATTACGTAGCAAAGCTCTTGTTAACTACTTTTACAAGGAAAGAATTAAGAACATAAATCGTGGGAGTCGATTGATTATGTACACCAGCCGCGATCCACAGAAAAAAGTCTCAGTTTCATCCGAAAGCCGAAGCATCGATTGCGATAGCGAATTAGTAAAAAGGTATTTGAAGTAAAGATAGTAGATTTATCAGCCGTATAAGCTTGTAAGCATTCGCTTGCTAAATAAATTAACAAGTGTGGTGTCACGCGTGCACAAGCAAGCATGAACAATTTCACTCAATGACCGCGCACACTCGCTGTGAAAACGCTGGAGTGAGAAAGCGCGCTAGTAGCAGCGAGCGAATTGACCTTCGTGCTGACTCTCGCTTCAACGCGAACTAAGCGGCGATAGCGCAGCGCACACGAAGCTATCAGCACTCGGCGCGATTTTTCCCCATCGCAGATCGCTTTCAATATATAGGGCCCGCTCCGCCGCCGGAGTAGAAGCCCATCCATCCATTCTCTGCACCCGGTGTCTCGCGCGCGACAGAAGACGACATGCTTTCTCACCGCTTTCCTCCCTTGCGCGCGTGAGATTGGGGCACCATCGTCGACTCGGCCTCGCCCGCTTCTTTCACTCGCACAAACGGCATAGGGTGCGCGGCGACACAATGTTATCGCCCGTGGACTTTATACGGAACATCATGGCGACGCCGACGCTGACGCCGATGCGCAGAAATGCGTGTCCATATTATTGACGTCGCAATAAAAGGCAACAGCAATTAGGTCAAGGAAGCCACCATTTTATCAAGAAAGCTTTGTCGTCATTGGAAGGCTGGCACTGAAAGAGGATTCAAATTGATGCTGCTTTAATAATTACGGTGAAGCCATCAATTTTCGTAGATCTTTGCAATACTCCTTGGTACTTAGCTATGCTCCTCGCGCTCATTTAGTTCTTCCACCGCGAACACCCCTTCAAAATCAACAATAGTTTGATACCTACGACTACAATGTCCCTTTAGCAAGCAAACCAGAAAGAAGCAAACATCAGAGAATTTTATAATCATGGTTAATATGGCTCACTTAAGTCACCCTACGCATTCGCGAGACCCATTAGCCGCATATGGCCGTTGACGTGCAGCCACCAGCTCGCGCGTTTGAGCATCAACTGCCCGTTGTGGGACATGACGTTCACAAAGATGCGAAAGAGGGAGCATGCAAAGCGTTCAAGTAGAAACAATGTTATTTATATAAAAGTAAATCTGAAAAACACAAGAAAAATGTTGAGGACCGGACGCAGATGCCTCTCGTACGTTTCCTTCCAGATTTCCATACGGGGGCTTTGGTGGCTCTTCTGATTGCGGCGCCTGTTTTGAGAAAAAGGAGGGGCAGATGGTGCTCGGCCATTCGGTAACGTGGCTTCGGCTCCGGCGTCAGAGATTTCTGAGGAAGCCACGAAATCTTCCAGGCGTGTGCGCCTTCCTTCCATATCTCGGGTTCTTTTGTTGTGTTTTTCGGGGCAACTCAAGCGTATACAAGACGCTCAAGTATATTCTGACAGTTTCTTTTGCATAGGTTGAACGTCATCGTATATTTGAAGACCTTTCGGAATTTGTTTCTAGATTTTGTTTGTATTTCTCTCCTGAAATGTTTTCATTTCTATCCTCATTCGCATGCTCGCACACTTTTTCAAGCTGAGCTTGTATACGCTAGCCTGCGCCGGCAATGTAACGCTAGAAAACCAGCTGCTCTCAGAGCTGCACAGGTGGTCGGCACGAGCTCGTGCCATTGCTCCCGCGTTCGTCGTTGTCGTCTGCTACCACAGCTGGCTGCGTTGCCGTTAATCATTCCAGCGTAGAATCTGTCGTCGTAATGGGAAGGCCGCGTTTACGGGGGTATGAGCCATTGCTTAAGGGGTATCAGCCATTCATTGTCTTACGTAACGGCATATTTAATTTTGAAGAAATTTCAGGGAAATCTATCCAGAATGAACGCGCTCGGGAAAGCGCTCGTCGTCGACGTGCCGATTCTAGCGTGAGGGCTTCCGAAGCCCAGGCGAAACGTCAGCGAAGAGCCGCGGACCCCGAGTTGAATGAGCGCGATGTTGAGGCCAAACGCCAGCCAAGAGCCGCCGACCCCGAGTTGCGGGAGCGCGATGTTTAGGCCAAACGTCACTGTCGTCTAGCACTCCAGGAACCCGACAACGGCGTTTCACGCCTCTGCAACGCTAGCGCCAACTTCCCCGGTGCGACGGCCAGGTTTCAACGCGAGTTTCTCAACAGGAACTACGGAGCCAGCAGCAGTGAGTGTGACCGGCTGTGGTTCGAGCACAACGTGGTACTCGTCAGTGCAATTGGTTCGGCGAAACACCGAAGAAACACACGACAACCTTCTTCAGTAGGGGAGGGCTACTGATTTTTAACAGCGGAGCTGTTTAAGCCGGCCGCGAGTCCGTCTATCGTCGGAAAAAATGTGGGCCGATCCTGGTTATTGTGCAGAAAAGGTCCAAGCGCAATGGCACGTACCCCTGTGAAATAGTGAAGCTGAACTTGGCTAAGCCTAGCTAAGCATGGTTGGGACTACCTAAGCTTAGTCAGTCATCGATAGCCAATCGATAGCTAATCAATAGCTAATCAATAATTGACCAATAATCAATATATTCCGAAAATGTTGGGGATGACTTGGTAGTGTTTAGCCTAGGCCAAAAGCCAGGACTAGCTAGGTGCCCATGAGCTCCGCTGTCTCTTTAGCATTGTGCCTCCAGTGCAAGCTACGCAAATTTTTTTGTATCTACCCCCCCGTTCCTAACGTAAGGTAACTAACTGGACACTTTTCTGATAAATACGTCCGCTTTCTCGCTTTCTTACTCTCTACGTTCCACTGAAAAAGAACACCGCGTAAAACAAGGACATGTAGAATAGAGCACTGCACGGGCTCGGGCTTACCCGAAAGCCCGGGCCGAGTAGAGCAGTTTTTTCACGGGCTCGGGCCGGGCTCGGGCACGGCGTGTGCTTTTTGACGCGGGCCCGGGCCGGGCTCAGGCTTTCTGCGAGTTATTCTCGGGCTTCCCAACTCTGAAAAACATGTATTTTTTGGTCTCGGGCCGGGTTCGAGCCGGGCTCGGGCCGGGCTCGGGCTTAAGGTAAAGGGGTGGCGGGCCGGGCCGGGCGTGTAACGTAGATTATTTCCGGGCCCGGGCCGGGCCCGGGTCTCGCCATAAAAGTTTTGATCGGGCTCGGGCAGGCCGCCCAATGTAAAAACGGGCCCGGGCCGGGCCCGGGCCGCAAAAATCGGCCCGTGCAGTGCTCTAATGTAGAATAACCACAGGACACGCTCAGTCTTATTCTCGTTTATGTCCTTACCATATATGTCCTTGGTCACTGACTACGTGGTACAGAGAAGAGAGATGAAAACAAACTATCAGCCCTTCCAATAGGGTGGAGATGGAAGACCAGTGAAGCTTTACTATGTTGGGAATTATGTATTTCCTATTATGACTATTAAGATGTGATGACGTAATTGGTTATTTGAGCTATTCAAGAATGAGAAATATATATGGTCCAGTGGTTTTCATTTATTTAGTGACCACAGGGACCATGGCCTTATGGTCGCTAGGTACACCGCCATAGGGTGTACGGCAAATATTAGCACGTTCTTCATAAACATACAACGCCGCGCGCGTTCCATGCGAACGCAGGCAAAACGTCGCCGCCGTCGACAACAGCTGTGCACGTTGTTTGTGTGACCGCACACAACCGCTGTCAAAACGCTGGCTACGTGACGGAACGGCTAAACGCCGTTGTTGACACTGTTAGGGAGAGGCGGAGAGGCGGGTGAGAGCCCAGAGAGAGTCGGCGGCACAGGCGGGAGAGGCCGGTAGGGCTGCGCGCATGCGCCGCAGTGGGAGAGCGGGCAAGCACACGCGCAGTCTAGAGTGCCCAACGCCACCTAGACTTCCTCTAGGTGGCGTTGGGGTGCCTAGATGCCCTCCTCGCCCACCACTCCCCTTCCACTGGGAAGTCGCGTTTGCTCTCCGCCGTGCGTTCGCTCCCCGTGAAAGCGTGCGTCCCTCGACCTCACGCGCTTTCATTCGCACATAAGTCGCGTTTGCTCTCCGCTGTGCGTTCGTTCCCCGTGAAAGCGCGTGTCCCTCGCCCTCGCGCTCTTTCACTCGCACATACAGCACACGGCCGATGAGTGTTTTTTTCTATTGCCGGACGCGACCATCGAAAAGTTATCCCTTAACAGCTTCGCTGTAAAAATCATGGTTGATCCCTTTTTCATAGAAATTGGTAGAACACGAAAGTGAAACGTATCTTCACAGAAGCTGTTACATGTTTGCTTCATGAACTCACGGACCGCTGCAGCAAAAGGCGCAGAAGTTGCAGGATGGCGACCATGTCGCATCTTTGCTTCCCGCGCGGCGTCCTGTCGGCGAGCGGCGTTGAAACGCGCCAAGCGTCTCAACACGCTGACTTGCCCGCGAGAAATTGATAAGGGCGTTCGAAGCCGCGTCTCGGTGTAAGCATCCGTGGCATAATGATTTCAATGTCGGGTTTCTGCAGTAGAGGTCCTGCCGTCGGACACTTTTAGTAATGTTTATTTTAACATTTATTAGACAGTTCCTCGTCGTTGCAAACGACGAGTATACAAAGTTACGAAGCCGTTTACACTTGGTTCGATATTCTGTGGCTACACCGCGTTGTAGCCTCCGCTGCGCCGGGACTACCGAAGCGTTCCCTGTCGGCGCTCGTTAGTGTATCGATGCAGTACTTTGCTTCACCGCTCCTAGAAGGCGGCACGACACATTCGTTACATCCATTGCAGGAAGTCATCCGTGAAAGCCGGCATAAAACACTGGTCACTGCCGGTTGTCAACCATACACATGAGTAGTAGGCTAAGGCCTCCAAAGCGGTAATGCGCTTTTTGAAGTCAACTGGACTTTACGAGTACTTGTCACTATACGTGAGTAAAGATTGACTGGCGGGTGTGCGCACACAGACTATATCGTACTTCTTGTCATATTTCCCCCCTTTTTATTTGTCCGCCAGCGAGAAGAAAATATGACGCGTATGATCTACTCAATTGCAAACAATCTCGCTATGCTAATCTTCCACTACCAATGACGAAGCAAACGAATCAGCATATATACTTAAAAACACCAAGTGTGAAAAAAAGGAAAGCGTGGGAAAGCAATGACGTGAATGAAGAATGGAAAAAAAAAGTTGCAGTGGCCTAGCTCGGCTATGCCAGGATATACATAGCGTTAGCAAAGGTTCAGCTGATTATTCTTAGCTTTCCTGGTTGTCTCCTACGCTCAACCGCTAATTGCCAGGCAACTACTTCGGGATCCGATGAGTCAAGCTTCTCCGTTCTTCTGCGCTGTTGAGCAGCATTTGCGCTCTCCTTCTCCATGGCTATACCACACTGGCAAACGCCAGTCAGAAGCGCAGCGGCTCCACCGCAGTGTCAGACGATGACTGCACAGCGAGCGCGCGCCGGCGCCAGTGCGTCTACCACGGCTACGACGTCACTCCTCTGGAATGCGCAGACCGGCGGCGGTGAGTCGCGCGCGGCGGTGGCGGAGTGCGCGAGAGGTGCCGGCGCCGGTGGCTCCGGTGCGCAAGCCGTGTGACATCACTGATCCTTGCGCATGCGCAGCACGGCTCTTGATGTGCCGCGCGAAACGGGCTTGGCTAGGCCAGTGTAGCTAACGCTACAAAAAGTTCATCAAGGCTGTTAGATTCTGGGCAAATGCTCCTGTAAAATTGGATCTGCAGGACAGCCTTTATTCAATAATCAAACGCGTGGCGTGTAGCTGCCGCGCATTTTTATGCAAAGCGCGCACGTGGCAATTGTTGTAAACTACGCGAATCTCCTTGTTTGTAATGATTATATTATCTATTTTAATGAATGGCTTGTAATGAAATTTTTATCTGGTTCATTATTCTCACGAACATCAAACTTAAAGGGACACTAAAGAGAAAAATGATTTCTTTTGCATAAGTAAATTACCCTTCTATTCTATCAAGAACGCCACTGTTACCACGATATAACGCTTAGTAAGCCAGAAAAAGCGCAATAACAAAAGCGCGGTGGCGACGCCATCTTTAAGTACCAGCACCAGCTCGCTATGGAGGATAGGAATAAACTTTATTTGTCCAGCGGTTAAGGCTGTTGGTGCCCGGGGTTAGGCTGCCAGGCGTCCATCGCCGGAGAAAAATCTTTCGAGATCGCTATGACGTCATGTATTTTGACTGCGTCTTCTAGGGCGTAGTTAATTCCTTAGCGGTAAAGATAGACTGCACATGTGTTCTAAAGGAGCCAAATATTGAACATGTCGAGTTTCGGGAACATGTGCTGAGCCAACACGGCCTAAATACCAAAGAAAAGAATACTTTGAAATCCGTGACGTCACAGTGACGTACCGGTGTTGGTATTTCTGCGCGAAATTCGAAAATTGAAAGTGTGACCTTCATTTCCTCTTCTAATAACCTATTATTTCTAAATTAACGACATCAAAGGTTTCAAATAACGATTTAACCGTCTAAACTGATTTAGTGTTTTTGATTTAGTGTCGCTTTAAAACATTGGCGATCAGCTGTATTCATACGTCAATAAGGCTCGATAACAAGGTTTGATATTTGGCCGCATCATACTCATAAAAAGTACAGTGCATCAAGATCACATGTTTCTAGAAATCAAGCAAGCAAATAAAACGCAAAATGCAGCAACAATATAGTTGAGGCTGCGATATCTAAAAACGAGAACAAAAACGCAAAAGAAAATGACACGAACAATACCGAAACTTTGAAGACAGATCAGTATACATCTCAAAGACACAGAACACAGCATATACTGTCACAAACATAAATAAAAATAACAGTGACAGAAAGTAGCAGTTTCTTAAAGGCGGCCTGTAGGTGAAAATTCCGCTCACGACAGCTTCTCAAAGACGGGAACAGTGAGCAACAAAGGAGAACCGACAAGGGGCTTGCAAGGTTGTAAACAGGCAAAGCCTATATAGCGACAGTGGCCGAATCCGGACGAAATACTAAATCCGCACGCTCTCATCCGCAAACACATAAGCGCATTTTTTTCTTTTCTTATTCATCCTTGCACGGCGCCGCACCGCGTGTTTGCGTGTGTTGTCCCAGCTCCGACCGGGGACAAAGCAGCCGAGAGAAACACGAAGCTCGCACCGCTCCACCGCCCGAAGGAACGCCGCGCGGAAAGCGAACGCAGAGAAAGCCAAGGAACGGAACGCAACGATGTGCAACTCCCTGCAACGCCAAAACCGTGCACTGTTGCGCAATTCGTAGTCCACGTTGGCTAATCAGGGACTGCAGCGACAGCCCTCGTCGCGTATGGGGAATGTTTTGGGACGGGTAGTAGCTGTGCGTGTTCTCTCGTTTGCCGTCGTAATTGACCGAGCGGTTCCTTTGTTCGCTCACATTTACAAGATAATTAGGATTGTAACTTGCGCTGGCTTCGTAACTGTCCTCCATGGGAGCGCAGTTGGGTACGCTTCTGGAGAGGTGGTTAGCACAGTTGACTGCTCAGCACCCCCCGTATCCCGCGCATTAAACCCCTCTTGATATACTTACGTAGCCTCATACGCATATGTAGTTCCTTGCGTGTATGCTAAACGTTCTTTCTTTATTATTATTACTATTTGTTGTCAATTCGTACAGGATTCCGTGTCAATGCCGCCGCATCCTAACGGAATGGGAAACACATAAGCGCATCGCAGGATACGTGCAGCACTCCAACGGAGAGTCGTCATGATTGGCCAAACTAAATGTTACAGCGTTGGTCGTCGCGTCTGCTTTGATAAACGCGTCGCTTGCCATTGACCGTACACATGGTGGAAATTGACAACAACCGGAACGACTCGGCATTCGAGTCCTATAGAAGGTGTGCATCGTTTGATTGGCCGACAACATCGCATGGAGTCCACAGTGCTGCACATTTATAGCAGGACGAAGTTCAGCGCCACGCATCTCGTGTTGCAGGGCGAACTGCTGTCTGTCCCTGAGGCTGTACAGAAAAGAAGAAAACAACGACAACCAGAAAAGGCGTGGTGGCGGGCTTTGCTCATTCGCGCAAGTGCACGAGAAGGGGCAAGGCGCACGCGCGCCGGGTTTCTTTGATATGGAATGCGTCCCGAACGAAAATTGGAAATGAAAGATGGGGAGAGAGGGTAAGTTTAATAGGATGACTGTGGGGCGGACGCGGCCGGATTGAAGAACAAATGAAAAGGAGAATAACGGTATACACGGACGCGAAAGAATGCCGCCGAAAGGCGCACTGAGCCGAGTCGACGGCGCCGGAGCATAGCGTCGGCGTGCGAGTCAGAGGAAAGACGCGGCGGTGAAAAGGGAATTCTAATTCATTTATGATTACGGAAAGAACATTAAACAAAGCGAATCAGTGCGCGCTCGATAGTGCGATATGCTTCCGCGTTCTTTCTTGCCGAGATGGCAGAGTCTCTCTTCTGCGGAGCGAGGGAAAACACAAAATGCTTGAATGACAAAGCAGAGGCTGAGAGGGTGAAAAGGGGCCGCGGGATGGTCGTATAAGACGGGTGCTGCGTTGGCGTTGGGCGTAAGAGATAAGGGAGAGTTCAGAGCAGGCGCGACTGATATATCGATCGAAAGTTGTGATGATTCTTTTTGCATCGGGATACGTAACCTTTTGTGATAAACCGACGCCCCGAAGGCGAGGTCGTAAGTAAAAAAAAAACATCAACACGTTTTTCTGTTTATGTGGAAGCAGACTAAGCGTAATGTCAACTTGCAGCTTTCGGCATCAATTTTGCCGCACATGAACAGCCCAGCTCACGCGTTTGGAGCTGCACTCGTCAGTGTCACCGCTCCCGAAAGTTTGGCGTGTTCACTCTACGGAGTATATAAAAGTTTATTTCAAGCGGGGACGACCGAAACTAACTCGAATGAGATGTTCGTGAACATTGCTTCGTTTACTTCATAGCAACGATGACAGGGCATGCATGCCACTAGATCAAGCGTTAAGCCAAGCTTCCCAGAACAAGGACGACATCTACTAAAATGTACGATGTTGAGCGTTAGAGCTTTTCAACTTGCGGTTTAGGAGTTTATTTCGGCACTTGTTGAGGGAACAAGTTTAATAAACACAAGCGCGAAACTTTACGCAGACTTCTATGTGTCAGGACCTTGATTACTTAATGCGACCGATTGTTTACCAGGTATTCAGTGTGACACACGACGCATTTGCTCCTTAATTCTGTATACCGCTGAATTAATGTGTAGTTGTGAAGGGACTACGGCTTCCGTCTTGTGCCAACTTTTATGATCTATTACTGCACTATAGAGAACTAAAAGAAGGAAAACAACAACAACAATAAACAAACAAACAAGAAAAACAAGAAGTATTAAATGCTGCTGCTCTTCTTGGAAAATTCTCCACATTAAAATTAGGAGAAGGACCATTCCGTATGCAGTGTTGCGGATGCGCCTTGTAGAAGTGCTGTAGTATTCAAATCCTTGTGGATGTGACTTCGTCGCTATTACATATTCGTTTTGCTCTGTTATAGCGGAAACGAACGTTAACTCTATGTATAGCTTCAAAATCGCGCCTGGTTGAAGCGGCTAATCATTTATGGGAACCTTGCTTGTATGGTTGTAAAAGAGTGCCATGGTATCCTGAATTTCAGATATCGGTGTAGCAGTATGCTGTACCATCAGTATCCGGTGACCTGCTATGCTCCAGGGCACCGGCTGCAGTGTAACTCGCTTTTAGCGTAAGACAATGGTAAAATAAAGACTGACAAACAAAAAGAAAAGTAAAAAAATTGAAGGATGCTTAACCTTCACCTTTTAGAGTGGTACGCGATAACGTTATCGAGACCCGTTCGCATCGCATTTTTCTTTGAGTAGGCTTCACTGCAACACCTAACGTGGGAAAGCCAGCCTAGAAAGACCAAGCTTACACCTATTCCCTTAAAGCCGGCGTCATTTTTGAGCAGAAATGCATTGCCGGGAAGACGTTTTTTAGGGGCAATATAAGACGTCTTATATTAAAATGTGAAGGCCCCCGCGTTTTTTTTTAATTATTTTATTAATTGTTTGCTATTGCCCTGACGCGCGTGCGTGTCCAAAACGCATTAGGCAGACTAAGTCCCAATTTGACCTGCCGAGGATGCGATCGCCATCTGGATATGATTTTCGCAAGTAATCTACCCGAGGGCGCTGCTGTTGGTATGGAAGAAAGGCTGGAAAAGGGGTTTCTGTTTGAGTTTCCTCGTAACAGAATTATGTTTTTCGTACATTCAAATTACAATCCGATACCACCATGTCTGTAGGTTGTGGTTAAGTCGTACTTTACCATTTTTCCGACGGATTTCACCGTGAGAAATTCAATTTTTTATTCACTAACACCTTGCGCCACGCGGAGGGCCTGCGCGGTCGGGGTGGTCCGGGATGATTTCCTCCGACACAGACGCCGACACCTACGCCAACACCGACGCCGGATTGTCTGCGACACGGGGCCCTTAACACTGTCACGTTAAAAAGATATGGCAAGCGCCCACGTACAATTCGATCTCGATCCAGATAATCTTATTGTACTGCACTACAGGAATATGAGTACAGATACCTGAACCTAATGCAGTTAATAGTGAATAATAAAACATGGAATAGGTAAACATCACGTAAATTTGAACAAAAATCGACAGATTGGATTTGTCGAGACCAAATTTATCTCGTTTTTGAAGTCGTTTAATACAAATCTGGCTACTGGGTTTTATAAACTGTATGGCTACAAAGGCAGACAAATACTACCAGCAACGTCTGATGCGAGGCCGTACCCTTTCATACCCCTTCACTCTAGATACATTATTAATAATAATATCATTACATGAAAAAATAAGCACGGGAAAGATACAAATGCCGATTGGCAACTGATTCTTGAGAGTTACAGCACGCCTACTTGCTTGAAGAGGAGAAAAGAACGAAAGCAAGGAGAGGGAAGAATTGCACAACGCGACACAGTGTGCCACATATCGACCGATGGAGAGGATAATACAGATGGATATTATGACAGCAAGGAATTCCCCATCAGCACTGTGGAACTGGTATCAATTTGATGCTCTACTGTTTGAAGATAAGTCAGTGAGCGAATAGCGTGAAAGATTCCCGGTGGGCTCCACCACGGCCATCAGGTTAGCCCAGCCACTTGAGACATAACTCTCGCAGGGACCTAATTGCTTTTCACGTCGGTTCCAATTACCGCCAGGTCTGTTGCGAACGGTATTTTGTTTAAGTCATCTATTGAGCCACAGTTTAAGTCATATTTTGAAATGTCACCTGACCCCATGGAAGTGTAAAAAAAAAATACCCGTATCCTCTTGATACTTGTCATAAAAATCGTTTTTATTAACCTAAAAACAGAGATGAAGATGTAAAATTTGGGGTTAGGTTGGCACGTTGATACTGCAGACCGCATTTTCGAGCCAACTTGCGGCAATAGAAAAACTCTTCACGGGGACTTTGCTCATTTGTGAAGACACAACTGCCTAAACCAGATTGGTGAGAATATTCGTCAACATTGAAGGCACTAACACTGCTTGTACCCCTTACATACCATTCTGCATGCATGTGACTTTGCATCCGGGATGGATAGGTTATGTAGTCGCGTCTGAGTTAACATTGAAAATAATTTTAAACGAAGTACAGAGCGTACTCAAAAGTTTTAGGAGGGTAGCATACTATCCCCTGAAGACACGTTTAATCCTTTCGGGTGGTATCACTATTAGACACGTGGTTACAAACCCCGTCACAATCGCTAATAACAGCACACTCAGACAATACCGGTTGAGGGCAAACACCTTCAAAAGTATAAGTGCAGATGTTAAAGTCGCCGTGCATCACACCCTGGGCACTAATTGACATCTCCGGAAGACCTACTGCTTTTCGTGGCATCCAGCGAGCGCTCCTGC
The DNA here is from genome assembly GCF_013339745.2 of Dermacentor silvarum. Lineage (NCBI taxonomy): Eukaryota > Metazoa > Arthropoda > Arachnida > Ixodida > Ixodidae > Dermacentor > Dermacentor silvarum. The sequence goes on along the minus strand of NC_051157.2, from coordinate 69,631,703 downwards.
AACTGCACCAAGGAAACGCCCTGAACAAAAGTCATTTTCTAAAACAAAAATTGCTTTTTATTATATTCATCACACACGAAGCTTTTTTGAAATAGGAGTTTTGAGTCAACTGGAAGGGACTCTTGGCTCTGCCATGTTACGGACCGATAGGGCCATGCTGCTGCTTTATTACTATCCACTGGAATCTCGAAATGAATTAGCCGTCATTGACGGTTGTTCGCTCACCTCTGATGTTCACCATCTCCAGGTACGCAGATGCCAGTTCCTCCATGCGCGACTCGGTTATGTCGAGTAGGCGCTGAGAGAGCTTCTTGCCATTGTGGGGCCTACGTAGGGAGGGAGACAGAGATAAAGAAAGAGATGAAGAAAGAAAGATGGAAAGAAAGAAAGAAAACATTTATTAAAGTGAGGTCATGTGCAAGTCGACAAAACAGATGTATATATATCAAATATGTTATATGCAGATGTACAGAGTGTCTTCTTTTTAACGGCACCAAATTTTTTTAATCTGTTTTGGGACAGATGACACATTTCAAATCTTTGAGATAATTACTCGGCCAGGTGGCCCTTTAATTATACGAGAAAGCGAAATGCTGAACTGTACAATCAAGATAAATATGCTAATGAACTTTTTCAATTAATTAGTTTAACACACATAGTTAAATCTACGAATTATAGCTAGTGAGTTTTCAAGGCATATCGACTTGTACGAATCCAGAGGATGGGTGCTGACACCGATTTTGAGATATGTGCCATCAAAGTGGCGGTAAAAATGCGCTGTTGCTGCACTTACTTTTTTTTTACTTAGGAAAACGCCGTTTTGTGCATGGAAGCCCAAAGGTGACTAGAATGCCAATGCATTTCGTCCGACACATTAAAAATAATATCTCAAATCTGGTGAAGCTCAGAGTATTCATTCCAAGTGGATACGCCTTGCGAAAGTGAAATACGCGCCGTAAAGTGAATAATTAGGAAGGTAATTAGTCCACTTATGTTAATTGTAGAATTAGGCATTTTGATTTCTCGTAGAAGTAGTAGCTGAATAATCGACTAATTAGCTCAAGGGTTAGAATTGTGGTATCTGCCACAGGCAGTATTTTTTAATTTGCTGCAGAAACAAGAAGCAGCTGGTGTAGTGATATACATTCTGTTATGTAATTACGTCATCCATTCTGTTATGTAGATACGTCAGCTATCTCATCTGGGAAACCGTCAGCCTCTTAGTGCCCTTTCGGACTCTCTTGAGTACTTTCACTTTTGAATTAGGAAACTGTGTGTGAGTGCAGTTTAACTGTCTCCTGAGCCTTCCTTTATCGGCGTGCGAAACTTCCCAGACGTTCCTGGTATTCCACTGTCTGCGATACTTTTCAATCCTTCTCCTACTATTAGTTTTGCTTGCCCTGCGAAGAGGAGTATAGCTGGTTCCACCAAAGGCACCAACCTGTTCTATTATTCATATAAAAATAATAGGACTTATAGCTCCAAAGAGAGATAAATGAGGTGGGAAAGGAAGGGAGGTTAACCAGAAGGTAGAAATCCAGTTTGCTGCCCTGCACTGGGGAAGGGGTAAGGGGAGACAGAAAGATAAAGAAAAATGCGCACACATAGAAAGAGAGGGAAATCAGAAAAAAAACACATACACACGCACACACACAAAGGAACTCAGGAGTGTCACAGTCGTTCAAGCAGGTCGCTTGTCCAAAGTTAAACGTGAGCCATACGAGACGCCATAGTGTAGTTGACGCTCCAGAATAACTTCGACCACCTCAGGTAACAAAAGAAAAATTAAATATAAATGCTGTGGTTTTACGTGTCAGAACCAGGATTAGGCTATGAGCTACGCCGATCGAGGTGGGAGACTCCGGATTATTTTTGACCCCTCGGTGTTCTTTAGCGTGGACCTAAATCGAACTACATCAGCGTTCTTGCAATTAGCTCTCATCGAAGTGCGGCCGCCGCGGCAGGGCACGAGCCCGCTACCTCGATCTCAACAGCGCAGTGTCACAGCCACTGAGCTACCGCGGCGGTTTGCGAGAAAACAAATTTGCGAGAAAATATAATTTAAGAAAAAACCGCGGACATCATCGCGCTAATCCCTACAGCAATTGAGCATTCACAGTATTTGCCGTTTCTTCTCGCGACAATATATACTCTATATATTGTCGCGAGAGGAAACGGGAAATACTGTAAATGCTCATTTGTTAAATAATATATATATATATATATATATATATATATATATATATATATATATATATATATATATATATATACAGGGTGTTTCAGGGAACACTTTCAAAAATCCTTAAAGGTTGCCTGTGGCAGATAGCACAATTCCAGTTCATGAGCTGGTCTACTTGAAGAGGCGGACATTACTTGCACAGAATATTGAAACGCATAATCGACTAATAAACAAAAATTCACTAATTAATTTTTTAGCTAATTGCCTGATGGCCCATATTGCAATTTACAAATTGAAGCCGTTGAGTTCGCATGGCGGATCCACTTGGAACGAATTCTCGGGATGACACCAGTTTCGAGATATTAATTGCCGAACTTTGTGGAGAAATGCATTGGCGTTCCAGTTAAGTTCTTAACAAAACGTCGCTTTATGCATTGAAGCACGAAATTAACTGGAACGCCAATGCATTTCTCCGCAAAGTTCGAGAATTAATATCTCGAAACTGGTGTCATCCCGAGAATTTGTTCCAAGTGGATCCGCCTTGCGAACTCCCCGGCTACAATTTGTAAATTACAATATGGGCCATCATGTAATTAGTTAAAAACTTAATTAGCGATTTTTTGTTAATTATTCGATTATGTATTTCAACATTTTGTGCAAGTAATGTCCGCCTCTTCGAATAGACCAGCTCATTAACTAGAATTGGCCTATCTGCCACAGGCAAACTTTAAGAATTTTTGAAAGTGTTCCCTGAAACACCCTGTATATACCGGGTGTTTCAGCGAACACTTTCAAAAATTCTTAAAGGTTGCCTGTGGCAGATAGCACAATTCTAGTTCATGAGCTGGTCTACTCCAAGAGGCGACATTACTTGCACAGGAAATTCAAATGCTTAATCGAATAATAAACAGAAATTCACTAATTAAGTTTTTAGCTAATTACCTGATGGTCCATATTGCAATTACAAATTGTAGCCGTGGAGTTCGCAAGGCGGATCCACTTGGAACGAATTCTCGGGATGAGACCAGTTTCGAGATATTCATTCCCGAACTTTGCGGAGGAACGCATTGGCGTTCCAGTTAGGTTCTTAAGAAAACGTCGCTTTTTGCATTGAAGCACAAAATTAACTGGAGCGCCAATGCATTTCTCCGCAAAGTTCGGGAATTAATACCTCGAAACTGGTGTTATCCTGAGAATTAATTCTAAGTGGATCCGCCTTGAGAACTCCACGGCCACAATTTGTGAATTGCGTTATGGGCCATCACGTAATTAGTTAAAAACCTAATTAACAAATGTTTGTTAATTAGTCGATTATGCATTATTAACTAGAATTCGGCTATCTGCCACAGGCAACGTTAAATAAAGTTTGAAAGTGTTTGCTGAAACATGATATATATATATATATATATACATACATACATACATACATACATACATACATACATACATACATACATACATACATACATACATACATACATACATACATACATACATACATACAATTAGGAACCCGCGCATCGCGCATTGTACGGTGCCAAATGAATGCGTTTTCGTACTACTGCTGCCACCATGTTTCTATCTTGATGGAATTTTCTCGCGTGCTTAGTGCAATTGAACGTACAACTCGCAATAATAATGAAAGCAGCGAGTCGACGCTTACAAATGTATTGTCTGGACACATTAGCATCGGTCGGGAGAGCACGCGTATGGCAAGCGCGCGCTGTCATGAATATAGTTTATTATCGCACATAATTAAAGGGAACACTAATGCATCGATGTCTGATTAGCGATTCCCTATATGCGCGTTCCCGTGTAAAGTCAATGCGGTATTTTCCTTGTCCTTTTGTGTATACCGTGCCGAACGTTATTACTCCCGCATTTTCTAGCGCAATAAAAGACCGAACGTTTGCTAACGTATATATAGTTAAGCGAGCGGAAGATAAACTCGAGACTGTGCCGCAATTTTCATCGCGCCATTAATTCTGGGTTCACATTCCTTTTAATTTGAGTTAATGCGTAAACAACTCGTTGAAACCGGAAGATCGTGTTCTTTTGCCTGCTTTTTTAAACGTCGCGCTGTTATGAATCGTTAACGAAGTGGCTTGTAGCATTAATCAGTGAGGTAAGCGATTAAACATTTAAATTTGCCGAGCACATCCTGCTGCAACAGCGCACTCCAATGCTTCTGCGTGAAAACTTTGCATGCCACATATTTAAAAAAAGGAAAAAGAAAGAAAGAAAGAAAGAAAGAAAGAAAGAAAGAAAGAAAGAAAGAAAGAAAGAAAGAAAGAAAGAAAGAAAGAAAGAAAGAAAGAAAGGCGATAACACGTCGGAGCACATGCAGTTCCTTGCAATGAATGCCAGCGTCAGCGATTCGCGAGTGCATCAGCTTCGTAAAGAAACATGGACTTTTGCAGCACGAGTTGTCCTGCACGCGGCACGAGGACCCGGAATGAATCGAGAATGTGACAGAGTAACGTGAAACTCGGAACTCAGAGCAAACCGCATCTGCAGGCACTCGCACGCCGCGATAATCATCGTGCAGCCCGAACTCGAGCTCGCATTTGCGTTTGGGAGCTCTTTCTTAAGTGGATGCCTGCAGATATATACAAAAAGAATGATAATTACTTGTTCAGAGTACAGCTGCAGAAATTAGAACGAAAATACTTGAGCGAATCGAGCAAAGGACTCCTACTCAAGATGAATGATTTGGGCCTCGTTAAGGTTGGAATTCTATATTAGCTTCGTTGCATCTAATACGTATATGGAAAGCGCTTTCTGTAACGTTGTATATGCGTTGATGCTCCGATATGGCGTCGGCTTTACTCAGGTTTACCCAACGGGGAAGGGGAAAAGAACGCTATCGTTCTCTTTGTAACTATATTTTATTGGATGATGTAGAACACTATGAACATAGCCAGTGGAGTGCAATAACGAAAAACGCCGGTTTGAAACCTGTTTCCAGCGCACGCGGTAGAGTTCGCGTGTGTACTAAAGGGCCGAGTTTGTACACAAGTCAACAATCGCAGTTGCACAATCCTAAGATGGCATGGTACACGCAGAAGCCACCTCATGTGTCATTCATTTGGCCATTATTCTGTGGTGTCCTTTTACAGGTTTTGTTGTTAAAGACATCTTTAAAATGTTGAAGAACCCCCTCGACGTAGCAAATCGTTGGTTCGGGCTAGTTGGTAATCAATACATATTACTGTTTTAGCAGCAGAATGTGCACAAAAGCTCAAAGGGACCCCTCTACATGTGACGCGCCTTTCAATTTCCTTTACATTCGAATTTTCTCCCGCAGTGTAAATGAGAAAATGTAACATATAAATGTAGGGCGATCACAGCATTGAGCGCCGCTTGCATTTTAGCCGCAAATGGGTTGTGCGCATCGCACCCATGAAAAATGTAATGGTCAGATTATAAACTTAAAACTTATGCTTCCTGAAAAAGGGGATGCCGAATCTCGGTGTGATCGACTTCAGTACGTTCCGGAACCCAAAACTCTGGGCTCGTAAACAAACCCCCGCGAATGATAGGCACCGACAGCGGCTTGCATAAGCGAGAATGCGCATTCCTGCTTGTCATAACTGGTTGACGCTTTAGTCTGGCTCTGCAGCGCGCGCACGGCAAGTTTGTCCTGCGGCATCCCACAAGATGGAGGAAGGGTAATGAAAGGACACATTGACATCCACCCGAACGTAGCATTAGGCTACAAAAGATACCAATACGGGTTTTCTTCGGAAAAGAAAAATTTGTCCTGGTCCGGGATTTGTCCTCCGGACCGACGCCTTCCGGGCTGGTCGATTTAGCATCTGAGCCACCCAGAAGGCTACTAGATCGCAGCATGAGGGCGCATTAATAGACAATTCGAAGCATAGAGAACTCTTCCTTTTTTCTTTCGAAGTACGCATACTGCCGCTGCACCTTAATTTTTGTGCTGGTGCAAAAGAAAGTAACGCGTATAGGCGGGCTGCTAACGCAGAACCGGGCATGACACCAACCGAGAGACAGTTAGTAGCAAAGGCATTTGTTATCGCAACCATTCCTCGTGGATCCACTTATAACCGCAACTTGAGAGAAGCGTGCGCTACAAATTTACCTGCACAGGGCACTCAAGCAATGCGGAGGACCGCCCCGATTGGCTAACAGATCACTACAGAATGCCCGAAAAGCCAGCCCAGCAAGAAAGCTTGTGCAACTCCACTGAACAGAGAGGTGCGATAAATAGCGTCGTCTCCTGTCCCATCTGTACTTGTTCGCCGTTTCACGCAAGACGAGCACGCACGCGCTGCCGCATTTGTATACCTGTGTGGTCATGTGACCGGCACGGCTATTTTTTAGCTTACTTGTTGGTAAGACAAAAAAGCATGCAGTCGAGCGCAGCCCCGAGAAAAAAAAAAAAGGTTATTAAATCTTTTTTAGCCTTTACGACGTTCATGGTAACCGGACCATCTGATTAGGAGGCACGCCTTAGTGGGATCCGGCGGATAAATTTTGACCAGATGGAGTTTTTACAGCGTAAGCTGTTATGGGCTCATTCCTATAGCCGTTTTGGGTCGCGATGATGCCGCCGCCGCCGCACCATAGCCGCTATCGCATGCGAAAAAAAGTACCCGCTCTCCGCCGGGATCGAACCCAGTCCCACAGCGTGGGAGGCGGATACTCTACCACTGACCCACGCAAGCGCTTGCTATCCGAGCGCGGGAAAAAGTATTATAAACGCGCCCTATGCAAGCGCAGACGACGAGATGCGATTCAGACGCGGAACGCAAACAACGCGGTCCCAAGCCTCCGCCGGTATGGTGGCTCCATCGCAACCGGCAAATCGCAACCGCCATCGCAACCGGCGCCGGCAAACGCAACCTTTCAGACACTGTAAATTTTACTGCCGCCTTAACTAGATGGCGCTAACATACCGACGGACGCTCGGGATCACGTTGATTGCGCTAGATAGGGCGCGTTGCAATGGGAGCGAATGTGACAGCCGTAGTTGCATTGTCGGATGCTTGGCTGGGCCGAACGGCGCTAGCCTTCGGAGATGGAGCGTGTCGGCTTGCACGCGAGATGGCGTCCCAAGCGCGTTCCTGACGCATTCATTTAAATTATTAGGTAGTACTGTCTAAACGCTCGTATAGCTTACGCTGTGACTGTGCTGCGTGTGCCGCGCAGCCCTGGCACTTTTTTTTTTTTTTTTAATGAGCCCGAGCGCTCTATTGTTTTTTCCCTTTCTTTTCACTGAAATGTGGCCACCAAGTCCGGGATCGAACCCGCGCCCTCGAGCTCAGCAGCGTAGCACCATAGCCACGTAGCTACTGCGACGGTTGGGAGACGCCAGAAGGAACACCGTGTTTGGTGCCCCGGTAAAACAAAGGAGAGACTCGGCGTGGCCCTGAACAAAAGAATGGGAGCCGTCTGCAGCTAAATTGCGTCCCTGTCGGTTTGGCAAATTGGATTCACGGGAGACACCCGAGGATTTCATTTCCTCTCGGCGCGCGCTGTCATGGCATTGTATGCACAGGTTTCACGCATACGCGGTAATTTGCACTTTCTTTCCTTTTCTTTTATTTATGTCTTTTTTATTTGGTTTGATTTTGAAACTCTGTAAGTGCGTTTGATGCTAATATTTGGCTTTCTAGAGGAAGCAGTTTGTGTTTGTATACGCAGTGCGACCGCATTTTGCAATTGTGTACTCGAAGGGATGCCTAAGTTTCGTTTTGCGAGTCGTGGTGTGGGATCACACGAACAAGCTGCGTTTACGTGAACCCAATAAAGCCGTATGTGAACTTGGCTTGTCAGGCCGATAACCAGGCGTCGGGTTCATGTGCAAACTAGAGGATCTGGGGAGCGAGTGTCGAAGCGAATTCGGCCAATCGCCATGCGGTGAGTTAACTTGTCCAACAAGATTGTCAACATAACATGTAAACGCAGTCGGGTCGGGCTAGGTCCGCTTGACTTCTGATTCGACCAGCTCCCATCCACCACATTTAAGCGCTGCCGCAGAGGTACCTCGGTTGCGCTTTCTATTTTCTTGCACTGTTAGCTAAGCAAAATGCCCTTGTTGAATAGCGACTGGGTCTTATGTTGACTTATCCTTTTACACCAAAGTAGACCTGTTGTTGTGAGAAAATCCTGTCGTTGTGAAAGAACGTGGACTCCTTTACGATTCGGGTGGAGCCTATGTTTAAGTTTCGGGCACTATCGCAATCGTAAGTTTTTGATGCACCTAAGAACATCAGTTGCTCTTTTGATAGAGCTGATCTTGAGGTGATACAGTTGTTGACTTTGGTAAAGAAATGTAATTTTTGATGCCAAGTCTGTTTTAAACACACGTGAAAGGAAACGTTGTTGGGGTAGAAATGGCGGCCTGGCCGAAAATTTTGATAAGGTGCCTCTATTTCACATGCGCTCATGCACATATACACAAAATTGAAAAGAATCGTGACAAAAGCTCATCAACCAACGCATCCATCTTGCTGCGATGCATTCAGGTGTAGTACGTCAGCCTGGTTCCAAAAGAAAGAAAGAAAGAAAGAAAGAAAGAAAGAAAGAAGAAAGAAAGAAAGAAAGAAGAAAGAAAGAAAGAAAGAAAGAAAGAAAGAAAGAAAGAAAGGAAGAAGACATTTGAATACAAAGAAAACGCCCCCAGGGCTTGGATGTATTGAAATATACAAAATAAATAACGACAACACGTGGAGCACCGTGTCTTCGCAACTCGAGTTCCAGCATCGCCACTGTAAGCCTGCTGCTAGAAGCGCTAGCTAGTTCTTTAATTGCTGCTCGGAGGGCTTAAGATGGTTGTTTTTCTTCAACCTGGTCTCGCGGAACGAAAAGGCAAGCATTTTTTCAATGATCGTTGCTTGACCAGCGAAATTCACTGGGAGGATTAAGTGCCAGTGGTGGGCGCCCGTCGCGGCGACGGTGCCGAGGTTAGGCAGAGGCGCAGCTCATGACGTGCCAATTATACCTGACACGTGGTGAGGCGAGTAGAGCCGGCTGGCACTGAGCAAACGTAGAGGGTGCGTGACGAAGCCATTAGCACCCAAGAGTACACAAAGCGACCTAAAGAAGAGGAAATATCGGTGCTTCGTCACGTACATCGCGTGCAGTCGCCCTCGCAGCAAAAGGTTAGATGTCCGTGACTGTCGCTGGCTCCTGATGTGCGCGTGCCGGGCGTGCAATGGGCACGGAAAGCGTGAACGCAGTACTCAGGCACCTTTCCCATTGTAACCGTTCTTGCATTTCGTTTCGGAGACCGTTGCCAATTGACCATCGTGAAAAGCTTCTCCGAGCAAGCATTTACAGAATAGGGGTATGTGAGCCCAAAGTGTCGGTTGACAAGTTTCATTGACGTATGCCCGCAGCTACTACGCTATCGGTTTTGCTAAGAAGTGCTAGCAGGGAAGGGGTAACACTAAAGGTCAATCACTTCGGCTTGCAGGTACTGCCTGCTTATTAGGATCTTATTGAACCCATTGGGCTGGGCGCTGTGGCTTTGCCAGGGAGCACGCATGCTATGCATCTGTCACCCCCCCCCCCCCCCTCCCTTTCTTGGAGCGTTGTTTTTATTTGTATGTTGTTTTGAGGGAGGAGAAAGACACCGTAAACTGTGGTGGAGAGAAGGGCGCTGGGAAGCAGCGGAATACTAGAAGTGCCGGCGAACAAGAGGATCCTAGCACAGGATTCGTGATCGGTGCGTCGGCGGATCAGTCATAGCCACTCGGTGGCGATTGGGTGGTAAATGCTTGGGGCGGGGCACTGAAGGGTTGAAAACGTGGCCCCGTTGCCCCGTCCAAGCGTTCTGGAAAAACTACGGTGCTATGCACCATCGACTATGTCGACATAGGGTCGCCCTATCTGTACCAGTTCCGCCTTGTATGTGTACTTGCACTTGCAAATTCTTGTAAATAGTTGTAAATAGAAAGTGTGTTTTTTTCGTCATCTCTGTGTCTACTTCAACCCAGCGAACCCGTCGCCGCTATTGGTAGCGGCAGAACTCCTCACTTGCGTACACCGTCTTTGGCGGTGCGTCTCGGATGCCCAAGTGGAGGAGAGGTACGAAAAGAACCTGGACTTTACTGCCACAATCCTGAATTCTAGCGTTTATTATTAAAATGTTGTTATTATTGTTATTGTCGCATTTTATGTTCTTGACTGACAACCCGCCGTGATGGCTAAATAGCTGTGGTGTTCTGCTGGCAAAGACAAGGATGGGGGCCCAATTTGTAGCCGATGGTGACCGTTATCATGACCTTTTTTAGGCATCAGAATGGTAGTGCGGAAAACCGCACTGTTTCAAAAGTGCGATAACATTAAACTTATGACACAAAAAATTCCAGGAAATGTTCGCACTGCAGCGCAAGATGGCGGTGTCCATGTAAGTAAAAAGGTATTGTACAGTAAAAATCTTTACAGAAAACGAATAGTTTTTGAGTAACCTTCAGTAATTCTTAAGGGTTGAATATAGCTGGTTCAAAATACGGCATGCTCACCATGCCAGAGCAGTGTTTTACACGAGCTGCTGCCTGAAAAAAAAAAAAAAAGGTGAAGGAGATGTCCCCTACGGTACACCTTAGGAGAGACGTTGCCAAAAGATCGCATAAATATTTTTAACCGCTCTTAAATTGTGGGTAAAGTTCCGAACTCCGCAAGAGACGAGCCGCATGGTTACCAGTAACGGTTCATGGCTGAGGGAGCAGATAGCTCAGACGATAGACTTGCGGCTGCGCGTGCTCTGCGCAGGACGAAACGCTGGAAAAAATTGAGATCCACGGCGAGAACGGCGGAATAAAACGTCGACGTTACTGTAGCACCTTATTTCTTCGTAGCAGAATGATTGATGGGACCAACCACAGCACCGGGGAAAGGGAGAAAGAAAGCTCGATAAAAACACTAAAAATAAAAGACAATATAAAGAAGGTTGTTCGATGGAAGGGTCGTGTGGAAAATAGGAGCATGAACAAATAGGCCATAAAGAGCCTGGTGCAGTAAAATGCACAGATAATGGAATGCGCACAAACATAGAACGCAAAAGATTGACTGCGCGAGGATCTTTTAAGGGTTTCTCATTTTGCTTCCTCCTTATTTGCGAGGAAAAATGAACGACGTGCGAGCAGTCCCGTGGCACGCTGCTAGTGTACGCTTCTATGGCCTGAAAAACCGCGAATCATCTCTGCAAGAAAATGTTTCCTACTTTACTTTTTTTATGGCTACTTTTTTTTCTTATTTTGTGCGCGTAATACGGTTCTATTTAGAAAGCTTGAGGTTGACCGCGAGATTGTGGATAGCAAAGAAAAAAAAAGGCACTAAGGAAACCGTTTAGAGAGCTTTTTCTCTTTAATGGAAGACGGCCCGAGCTTCCTATGCTACAAACTGGCCGTTGTCACGATACGCCGTCGAACGCAGTTTGTTATGATTGAAGATACACACGCGTTTGGCCCCCTTTACCGACCTCCAACTATGTAGTCTAATGGCCGAAGTCGGTAAGTGCGCAGGAAAAGAAAAATGTAATTGCCAATTTCTACAGTGTCGAAGTTGAGGGTTACGAGACGCACTAACCAGATGACGCACCTTTGCTGAGTAGGTAACTGCGCACCGTGAAGGATGCAAGCAGATGCGAAACAGAATTGCAGCAGTGCACATGCACGGCAGTTCGGTGCCCCATTAGATGGCTCTGATCATATGCTGTTATGCATGTGCCGTTATAATACGCATTGCGCTTTCGGGTGACGCGTTAATGATTGTCGGTTCCAAATATGCGGCGTCGTAGCACCACACGAACGTGACTTGAGTTCTTCTTCTTCATTTTTATGTTTGTAGCAGCCACGACCTGCTAGCGAAAACACATTTCACGTTCCTGACGTTACGGAGTGGTTGCGGTGGGCAAAACTAACAACCTATTCTTAGGTTATGGAAAGTTGAAAGTTTGTTTTCCGTGCTAATACAGGGAAGAGGCCATCATAGCGAAATGTCGTTTCCGTTAGGGTTATACTTAAAAAATTAGTAGCCCTTCCCCTGTCGAGGAAATGGGAGTAAGCGAAGTTTGTCGTGTGTTTCTTCGATGTTCCTCCGAAACGAATTGCACTGACGAGTACCACGTTGTGCTCGAACCACAACCGGTCACACGCACTGCAGATGGCTCCGAATTTCTGGTAGAGAAACTCGCGTCGAAACCTGGCCGTCGCACCGGGGAAGTTGGCGCTAGCTTGCCGATGCGTGCAACACCTTTGTCGGGTTCCTGGAGGCCTAGACGACACTGACATGTGGCCTCAGCATCACGTTCCCGCAACTCAGGGTCGGCGGCTCTTCGCTGACGTTTGGCCTCAACATCGCGCTCCCTCAACTCGGGGTCCGCGGCTCTTCGATAACGTTTCGCATGAGCTTCGGAGGCCCTGACGCTAGAATCGGCACGTCGACGACGAGGCCTTTCCTGAGCGCGTTCATTCTAGATGGATTTTCATGAAATTTCTTCAAAAATTAAATCTGTCCGTTACGTAACACAGTGAATGGCTCATACCCCTGCAAACGCGGCCTCCCCATTACGACGACAGAAGAGAAGTGAAATTCTACGCCGGAATGATTAGCGGGAACTCAGCCAGCTGTGGAAGGAAACTATGACGACGGACGCTGGAACAGTCGCACGAGCGCGTGACGAGCACGAGCGCGTACCGTCCACCTGTGCTTTTAAGGGAACGTATGCTGAACCAACAGGGGATGAATCGGTTAGCGTGGTGGTCTCGCAACCAGCAGGTCGGTGGTTCGAATCCGCAGCCTGCCGAGCAATTTTATTTTCGCGCGGCTTGAGAGTGAGAGCTTTTTGCGGTCACACCTACAACGGGCACCGACACTCCTGAGGCAATACAAGCTTCACTTGAAAAGTACTTAGGGCGATCCAATGTTCTATAATATAATTTGACGAAATAGTTACAACTTAGATGGACCAATGGCTGCGCTTCTTGTCACTGAGGTAATACAAGAATGAAGACCGACGGCGGTACGCGTCACCTACGACTATCACTTAAATATATGGACTGTCAGACTTTGTGCGCGCGGTGGTAGTTGCCCTTTAGATCTCTTGCGCACTTTTAAATATACACCGCGGTAAATGAACGCCTTTTCCGTGGGTCAGTGTTTTTTCTTCTCTTTCGACTTTTAACCACTGCGAACGTTTTCAGTGCCGTTTACAAAAAAAGTTCCTCCAGATGACTTCCTGATCATGCAACTGCTTTTGAAATATTTTATTTTGCACACGAATTCTTTATTGCATGAGGGTCCTTCTACACTTTTCTTGTAACAAACGTTACTACTGAAGAGGCACTGCCATGAATTCCTTTATGTGAAGTATAAAGGCTATAGTTGTTGGTCCCGTTAAGTTTAATTTAATGAAGTGGTTTATTTTTGTTACCGGAGTCTGGCAAGGAAGAATTTACAGAACAACGCAAAGACAATAGCGCGCACTTATAAAACGATGAAACTAGTAGACAATTTTAATTTACTTCGTGTGGCTCAAATTGTGCCATCGTAATAAGGTGTACAATGCTTAACCCTCTGCGATAAAAACATCTGCACGCTCCTGCGCCTCTTTCAATCATGACTCAATCCCTCAAATATTTCGTGTGCCGGATGAGCTGACAACATTGGCACTAAGCATAAACTTTCCAGTTCCCTATATAGAGCACGAAAAACAGGAGCTTAATAGAATGATAAAATAAGGCACCCTCGTTATCGAGCACGAGATTATAGTTGATGCGGACACACAGCAAAGTCCTGAACATTTTTTTTGCATTTCTCAGTATGGACTATCGCAAAGAAACCGAAAAAAAAAACCAACAACATTCAAACATAAACTCAATGTAAATAGTGAAAGGAAAAATATGACGTCTTCAATTTCCCGAGATCTGCATAAGGGCTGATTTTCACCCAACACGACGAACAATCCCTGTCGTATAACTTTGTTTTTAATGGCGACATGCACACGCAAAGCTTAAGCAAACACGCTTTTATTTCCTTTGTGACAACCATTTTTAAGGCGTTTCACAACATCTTTTCGTGTGCATACGCGAACAGTGCGCTGAACATCGGCATCAGAAATAACGAATCAACCGGTTCTCCGAAAACATATTTCTACGTAACGGTTTGTTCAATTGCTCTAAACAAAATGCCGTTGACAGAAAACTAAACGACGCGGTAGAGAACGAAGGAAGCGAAAACATTTATAAAGCCCAGTGAATATTCTCGCGAAGAGCAGCGCACATTGCTTCAACTGGTGATATCAGCGGGAGCTGATAAAGAATGCGGCTTGTTATCAGTGCAGGGCTTGGAGGCAGTACACAGAAAGGGAATTCGCTTGTCAATGGGAGTTCCACACGTGGCTTCAAAGAAAAGGGTTACTAATGAAGCAGAGTCTCTTCCACTCCGCCTTTTGGCATCTCAGGCCTGGCTGATACAGCTTTGAAGGCGGCGCCAGTTCCGCTCAGGCACGGTGCTTCTCCGGCGGCTAAGAGCAAGAACTCGCTCCCATTTCCATGCGGCGCTGAACACCTTCCAATTTTTAGGATTGGAATGGCCTAAACGGAGTCATCTTGACCCGCCATGGTATTTTTCGGACGTTACCTGCAGCCTCAGTGCACCCCAGCTACCGGCGAAACGCACCATTTCAACTGCAAAAGCAAAGTTTGTTGTGCTGGACCACTTGAGCACAGCGTTTCGAAGCCACCTACAAGTGTACACAGACGGGTTGGTGTGCACACAAACAGCGGTGCAGCGGCATTCCGCATACCCTCCCTTGATGTGTCATGGTCTGGCCGCCTGTATCGCATAGTTTCCTCTACAACAGTAGAAAGCGCCGAAATTACCGCTGCTTTGCGGAAACTACGGGCCTTTTCTGCACGAGACGTGGTGCTGACGGACTCCAAGTAAGCTTTACAGAGTTTACATCGTGGCCTACCTCAAGAGAAATTTACAAGACAACCTATGGCACTGTTGAACGACCTAACGAGCAAAGGATTTAACGTAAAGCTTGAATGGATACCATTCAACGTTGGAAATTGATGGAAACGAAAAAGCTGACGCCCTTGCACGCCTCGCGCTGACATGTGTTCCAAAAGTGAAAGCTCCAAAAACTTTCCAGAACCCCAAGGATGCAATCCGCTTTCACTTAGGGCGATCCACAAGATGTAACTGCATTAGAACCGACTCCGCGTACACCCAAGCTTGGTTATTCAAGCCTGGAGTTGCGCTTCCCTGCTCTGTGCCTTCTGTGGGGACATTGGCGACGTCGAACATTTCATTTGGGTATGCCCGCAGTTTGACACAGAAATAAATGTGATGGTCGACAGCCTGCAAAGGAGCGATCTTGCACACAGGAACTTTGAAGACGTCGTTTTCCCCGGATGGTCCGCGGGAATCAGGAAGAGAGCGCAACGACTGCTAATAGCCTTCCTGCAAGACACGACGCTCATCAGTACCTGGGGACACACCCTTGATCTCAACTCAAAGGAGGATCAGAAGGAACAATTGCCGGCTATGTATGCCAGGCTAACCCCGCCTGCTTCAACATCACCACCACCACCACCACAACCACCATCTCAACTGGACGTGCCCTTGCATCAACTATACTTCTGTTAAGAACGTGTGGTTTCTATAGTTTGAAAACTGTGATCGCTATAAAGTTTGAACTGTTTTTGTTCTTTTAAACTGTTTTTTTTTGTTCAAATCACATAATGTAATGATCTGCATGTCCGGATGACAAATATGGCGAGCATGGCAAATTTGTTAGGTGACGCCTGTGCAGACAAGCAAGTAAAAGGTAATAGGATGAAAGAACAACGTTGAATAAGAAAATAAGGCTTTCAGTTTGCACAGCAGACAAAGCAAGACGGCTGAATAGCAAGCGCACACTTTCAATCAGTCACTATGAACTGATCCCATCTATTCTAAGCCAATCCAATCCAATCCAATTTATCTATGGATCCATCCATCCAATCTATCCATCCATTCATCCATCCATCCAATTCAATTCAACCATGCCAATTCAATCCAATCCATCCAATCTCCGTCGGTCCGTCCGTCCGCACACGCTCTCACACACGCTCTCTCTCTCACACACACACACACACACACACACACACACACACACACACACACACACACACACACACACACACACACACACACACACACACACACACACACACACACACACACACACGCGCGCGCGCGCGCACACACACACACACACACACACACACACACACACACACACACACACACACACACACACACACACACACACACACACACACACACACACACACACACACACACACACACACACACACACACACACACACACACACACACACGCACGCACGCACGCAAGCACGCACTAGAGCACTGCACGGGCCGATTTTTGCGGCCCGGGCCCGACCCGGGCCCGTTTTTACATTGGGTGGCCCGCCCGAGCCCGATCAAAACTTTTATGGCGAGACCCGAGCCCGGCTCGGGCCCGGAAATAATCTACGTTACCCGCCCGGCCCGGCCCGCCACCTTAAGCCCGAGCCCGGCCCTAGCCCGACTCGACACCGGCCCGAACCCGGCCCGAGACAGAAAAGTACATGTTTTTCAGAGTTGAGAAGCCCGAGAATAACTCGCAGAAAGCCCGAGCCCGCCCGGGCCCGCGTCAAAAAACCCGAGCCCGGCCCGGGCCCGGGTCAAAAAGCACACGGCATGCCCGAGCCCGGCCCGAGCCCGTGAAAAAACTCCTCTACCCGTGGGCCGGGCCGGGCCCGGGCTTTCGGGTAAGCCCGAGCCCGTGCAGTGCTCTAGCATGCACCACCCATATTTGTTGAAATCCCCTTTGTTTCAAAACAATCCCAACTTCTGACAGCATGAATAACTGCACCGGAATCAGTGTTAAAATCCAGTATAACGTAAATTCTTTCAAAGTCCTACATTCTCGCTTGGCCTCTCTACGCTACGATATGCGCCAGAAGTTGTAATTAAAGGCACTGCACTACACATCCCGGAAACTCAGCAGGTATTGGAATATAAACGGGGTCAGTTCGAGAACGAAGAAATGTTCCCCTGTTCGAATCTCTATTAATTCGTACTCTGTACTCAGCCAACGCAGCTGTTCGAATAACCTCCCTGAAGAACTCAGATTGTTGGCTTAAAATTTTGGACGCACCGGTATAGAGAACACTGCTGGTATGTGAAATTGATCAAGCCCGCCTCTTCGGCTCTCATCCCATTCCCCTATCGTACATTTGATCGGCCTGCAAAGTTATGCGCATAGAAGCCGAGTTCTTATGAAGCGAGTTGTTGGCGCGCTGCGAATAACGACAAGAATCAGTTCCAAGGCAAGTTGGTGCGCGAGATGGTGTAATCGGTCGGTGTTGAGTTATCGAAGATTAGTTAATATTTTCTTCTATAGTTTATCAAGGTACTGAAGATGCAGAATGAGACGTCATACACACGATACTCTATGATATGTTATGAATGTTTCGGTCAGTTTTGAAGCAAGTTAGCACTGATTCAGGGACATGTTCTCGAATTTGGCATGTGGGTGTTCAAATCAGCCTTGCACATGCTGAAATTAAAGAGAAGCCTTCGCCAGAGCTAAGGAAGCTCTTATTGTTGTTATTTGCCGTGTCCTTGCTTTATAAAGGGCGCTACATTGTAAGTAAGGCAGCAATAAGCTGTCCTTATGTTTTCTCAAGAACGCTACGCAAAATGTACGCTATGACCTCTTTTGTAAATAACCATGCATGGGTAGATGCACACTGTAACCAAAGTACAAATCGACTTCCCTACCGCCGCAGTCACTGCATTCTTCAGCCGCGCTATTGGTAAACTCTGAGACGAGCTAATTATCCAGCACGAGTGCGGTATCTTCCGCCACTGCACATGCTACCCGACTGCACCATGCTGCTTTTCGAATTCCTAATTGCTGTTTGTATTATTGCTCAACTAACTTAACACATGCGAACTCCATGTCATTTTGGGTAGCAATATGCACAATGTAAATATAATGATGTGACAGAAACTGAAGTTAAATAAGGAAGTGCGCTCTTGAGTAAGTAAATCAGTGTTGCCCCGGTAAGCAAACATATTCAAGTTTCCTCACAATGCGAGACGCTATATATAAGAAAAAAAAAGCGACAAGTTTTTGAAAGTCAGTTCGCTTTTAGGTTTGCGTATTCCCGGTGTGACAGCTAATGGTAACAAAGCTTTTAATTTAAAAAAAAGGAACAAAGAAATAAGGTGCAATACACAATTATATAACCTAAGCTGTTCGGTCTTCAGATGTCAGACGACCGAACAGCGTAGGTTATTTAATTGTATCTTGCACCGTGTCAGTGTAATCTGTTTTTTCGTTCAACAGCTTAGCTGGGACACCCTATGTGCGTATAAGCATAACAGTAAGGATAAACTTATTAACAACACTTGTGCGAACAGCAGTGCATAGATGGTGGGAATATATAGATAAAATCTGCAATTCCAGAAGTTTGGCTAGCCTCACGCACATCCCCGGAGTTTACAATGACAGCTTAAGGAGGCCAGAAATGTGCGTTCTTTGCAACATGGAAGTCATAGGAAATCTCAGGATAGCATTTTTCACTAAGAGATAAGAATAATAGATCAAGTAACAAAAACAGCACCTTCAATACAGCATGTTCAATAAATAGTTACCAGAAATAGTTACGGCGTAGGCCGGAACACATTGAGCGTTTTTGGCAAACAATATGCTAACATTTAAAATCCATAGTTTCTGCGAGGCCACGGAATATACCAGTGTTCAGAGTGTAGAGTAGAGCGAGAATAAATTAGCCACACTGCGCATATAACTGCCATTTATCATGATTTCAAGATCGAAAGGATAGCAGTAGTTGGTGAGATAGAAGGTTAAATTCTAATAATTTAAATTTTACGAACAATTGAGAGGTATGACAATTGTAAAGGCAACCTGCAATCTATCCAAAAGCTTTTTTCCCTTTTGTTTTGTTTCGCAAAACAAGTAAATCACTACCCCACGTTAGGCGACGACAGCGTAAGTGTGACGCAAAAAAGTATGAATTCTTTAAGAAAAAAAAACAACGCAATATAAACGAGAACAAAAAGGAAGACAGGTACAATTAACGGGCGGCCACTAACTTCCCAATAAATTTTTCATTTGAAAAAACAAGATTTATATACATGAAAAACGAATTGCACCACCATGACGTGATGAGCTCTCTATCGCATCAAAAAGGCAATCCCTTTGTCGGCGAGTGCCACTTACGGGCAACTAATGCACGCGCCCCCGGCCTTGTAAAAGGATTCCAGTATCTCCATTTCTAATCTGTCTCCGCAACGTGCCAGAAACTTACATAGCGTGGGCCGAGGGCATGTGCATTACCTGCCCGTCAGTGGCACTTGCCGACAAAGGGATGGCCTTTCTGATGCGATAGAGAGTTCATAACGCCATGGTGGTGCAATTCGTTTTTCATGTACGAGTTTATATATAAACCTTGTTTCTTAAAATGAAAAATTTTATCGAAAGTTAGCGCCCGTCCGTTGTACCTGTCTTCTATTTGTCATCGTTTATTTCGCGCTGTTCTTTCATTAAGTGTGTTACACCAACTCGCCCACATCAAGCTCCTGCTGCTTGATAAGGATAAATTCATATGCTTACGTGCGTTTTTATAGCATCTATTATGTATGCATGTAGTACATACAAGTATATGTACTAGAAGGGAGCACCTTGTTACATGGCGCTCTCTTCCGAAGCGATAGCTCGTCGAGCTTCACGGGAATCGGCTGCGTACTATTAAACCATATAGTGTCAAAGAACACGGGTCAATTTTTGAGCCCATGACTCTCGACGAGGCGACCTTCCGCCAAACTATCGGTACACTCCTGTCTGCGCGTGAGCTAATTTCTTATAGTCCTCGTGGTGCGAGGGGTGCCAAACAGAACACACAAGAGAAGTAGACGGACAACGTCATTACTCGCAACACGATCAAGCTGCAAACAACTAATCAAAATTCTGGTATTTCTACTTCAGTCCGCTCACTGCTTCACGTGGTGTCCCCGCTGTCTCCGACGTTCCGGTGCGCATGCTCGCTTGACTTCGTCGAAAGCACTGTGCCTGGTAGCAACTCTCCGGGCATGGTTTGCGCTCTTCAGGGGGGTCAGTATATTTCATCGCCTGCGATGCATCCTACATGAGTCCCATCTTGTCGCGGTCCTCTCGCTGGACCTTGATGCGGTGCGTGACTGGAGCGCTGTTTGTTGTTTGAGGTGGAAACGCCATTAAACCATCTGTCTTGTTTCAAGGTTTGAGCAAAACACCGCAGCGCCTTCGTCTTATCTTGCAAATTATATGTTAGACGATGTTTCTGTGCTAACGGTCGTGGACTATACTTTGCTTGATATGCACAGACAGCTGCGTATGCACGCGGACTTTAGCACTGGACAACGTTGAACTACCTTTTCTTATGGGTGATTCTTCATTGTGATACCCTCCTGGAAAAAAAAATCGTCGGCCCTTCCACTCCGTGAAGATGGTTAAGCAACGAAGCTGAAACGTGCGGCCCCGCTGTTTATCACTGGGTTAATTCCGAGGGTTCACTAAAGTATTTCTCAATTATGAGGTTACACACACGTTCGGCTGCGATGGAAAGAACGACGTCATTGACGGTGTGCCCGCAGTCCGCCGTTGTCGCTTGCGTTCGATGTCTCGAGTTTGCTCGGTGGCGTGGTTAGCAGCATTCGCTCGCCATTGCCGCTTGCGAGCCTTCGAAATTAAATTGCTTCAAAATAGAATCTGCCCGTTACGTAAGACAACGAATGGCTCATACCCCCTAAAGCAATGACTCATACCCCCGTAAACGCGGCCTCCTCATTACGACGACAGAAGAGAAGTGAAATTCTACGCTGGAATGATCAGCAGCAATGCAGCCAGCTGTGAAAGAAGACGACGAAGACGAACGCGGGAGCAGTTGCACCAACGCGTGACAAGCACGAACACGAGCGCAACCCGAGGGGCGCCAACGAGCCAATGGCGGAAGAACACGATGCTCGTGCCAATGCTTGTGATAGTTTTCTGTACACAGGCGGTTTCGCGTAGACATATAAAGCTTCGCTTTAAACAAGCACTTCTACATTTATCCAAAACAAAAGTTGACAACAGTTGCCGAAGTGACTGAAAGTACATGACTAGGTCTCTCTGTAATGAGAGACGAAACTGATACAAACAGATTTGTTCGCTTGCGCGACTCGACTAGCGACAATTTTACCGCTTTGCCCGAACAGAATGCAACAAGTTTGGAAGAATATTTTGACGAAAACCTGGAGGAAGAAAGCTTTGAAATGAGAGCGGTGGACAGCGATTACTGGACACCCTACTTTATTTGTTTGTATGGTGTTTGATGGAAAAAAATAAATTATGGGGTTTTACGTGCCAAAACCAGGATCTGATTATGAGGCACGCCGTAGTGGGGGACTCCGGAAATTTGGACCACCTGGGGTTCTTTAACGTGCACCTCAGTCTAAGTACACGGGTGTTTCCGCATTTCGCCCCCATCGAAATGCGGCCGCCGTGGCCGGGATTCGATCCCGCGACCTCGTGCTCAGCAGCCCAACACCATAGCCACGGAGCAACCACGGCGGGTGGTGTTTGATGAATCATTTCCCTCTAGTGTAATCACTTTACCACTGATTTAGTCGGGATAAGGCATTCATTCATGCCCCATTCAAATTACATCCACATCCCAGTATTTATGAAAAGGGAACGCGGCGAAGATAGCGAACACTAATGCAGCATCAATACTGATACGAAGTCATTTGAGGCGAAGTCACGCATCCGGCGAACAATTTCTACTCACAACTGTAACGCGGCAATGCTATAGATGTCTGACCCATAAAACTTGCGCACGAGATTACTTTGAACTAAGATATGAATGTCAGTGGGAAAAACAAATGACCATGGGTGAAAAATGACTTGGTATAGAGGGAAACTCCAAAACTTTACATGCTCTTCGGTGCCCCATCCGCAAGCGTGACCAACTGCAATATCCGAATGTTTTATTTCTTGGCGCAAAGTTCTTATGTGAAGCGACATTGCAGCAATCTATGCAAATGCATATATCTATGAGGGGTACGCAGCACGTACAGAGCTCGCCGCCAACAGAGATGCTACGCGGATGAGTTATGTGGAGAACGTACATATATAATCTTCAGGAGCACATGGCTGCAACCATTCAAGCATAAATAGGTCGCGGGTACAAGATGCAAGCATGGTCGCAAGTCGGCGAAAAGGCCAGATTTTACTCTCTATAATTCATGTATACGTGTTACTCCTTTCGGCTTTCCAGTGTGTAATTTTCCATGCTTGCGAGATACGCGTGTATTTTGCTTGTTCTGGGGAGAATATGCACATGTTTAAAAAAGAAAAAAAATGAAAAAAAAGAACCCTTGGCCGGAATGACTGCGTACGCCGTATGTTCAGGTGTAGATTTTTTATTTATTTTTCTTTTTTTTTTCCTGTGGCCGGATAGAATTAAAAAATAAATGTGGTTGATCCCTCTTATATAGGAATCGGTATAGAACACGAAAGTGAAACGTGTCTTCACAGAAGTAGTGTAATGTTTATTGCACATTGATATATAATGTCTATTGCTGTTTTGTGGCTAAAGCGCCCTTAGGCGTTGATGCACCCACGCTGACGCCTGGTGGCACGTCTCCTCCATCACGACTACCAACGTCGATGACCATGAGCAACCGTCGTGCATATGGAAGCTGCACTACGCTGCACACGCTAGCACAACGCGAAAGACGAAGCACGTAACTGACACACTAATACAACGCGCAAGACAAAGCACGTAACTGAATCGTCACCGAGTCAAATCAGCGCGTACAGCGCGTCGTAATTGCAGCCTCCGCGATCAACTTCAGAAACATTTTCAGAGCTAATTGCGGAGGCCACGCTCCGCTGTGCTGAGTACGGTGAACGCCACCTGGCGTTGGTAGTGCTTCTTGATGCCAGCGTCCCTTCGAATGCTGGCATCGAGGCGTCGTAGTGCTGAGACCACCGAAGCGTTCACTGTCGGTGCGCGTTAGTGTCATAATGCAGACTTCTCTTTTCTGCTCTAGGCGGCGGCACCGCCCCGAGCAAGAGCGCGGGCGGAGGAGTGTTAGTACGCCGTATGTTGGCGCAATGGGTTAAACGCTCGGCGGTCGCGGACCGAGAGGTCGTGGTTCGATTTTTTTATGTTTTACTTTTTCTTCTGGTTTTTTCTTTTTTTTTCGTGTACATTGTGTGACGTATTTCCGTGACGGACGTAGAAGTCTTGGTGGACCCCGGCATAAAACACTTTCGTGTTAAAAAAAGAGTACTGCACTCTTCTATTGCGACTTCACTTTTAAATAAATATTTCTTTGTCTTTATATTTCTCAGGATGGGGTATGCCAAGAAATACTTGTGCGTCTAACCCGTTTAAGCTCTTTATCCGGTAATGGATGCCTGCAACGCGTATATATACGTATATTTGTTTGACAAGACTGGCAGCAGGTGGAGACCGATTTACGACAGAACCAGTTGGTGACTCTGAGGAAGCGCTCAGTTAATTAGACATCACAACTTGCTCCTTCAGAAAAAAAATAAACAAGAAAAGCGTAAGCATGCATATGCACGCAAACACCAAATCAAAAAATGAGACTGAGCACGAGCAGCTAATTTTACTCTGACGCATAATAGGTGTGACTGTGGGTTGCCGCAATGCTAAATCATCTAAACCAGCATGTTTTATTAATTTGACTTTCACTGGGTACAAACTGACATTTTTTCTGAGAGGAAGCTGCACTCATTATAAGCCTTAACAAATACTAACATTGATAGATTTTATTTCTTAGTTTCATCAAAAATAACCGTTCTAATAATACGCATGGCGAAACCATTTACCTTTGAAGCATCTGACAGGTCGTAAATGAAGCCCGACCTGCCAGCGAGGCCTTATTTACCTGATAGCATTCCGGCAATCTGGTTAAAGAAAGCCAACTAGCCGCACAGCCCGTAACTGTGAGTACATGCCACCAATGAACTCATTGAAATTGACTTTTTGCATCGCTGCCTATGTCGAAAGAGCGTAGAAAGTGGTGCATTCACATGGTTGAAAAAAAAAAAAACGCGAGTAGATGACTTTCTTATGTTATCGCGAAAACAGAGTGGCACACCATCGTATGTTCCTTCCCCCAGTGACTGTCTACTAAGGTAAATTGTGAAGTGCTACGAGCCAAAACCACAATCTGATAATGAGGCAAGCCATTGTGGGGACTCGGGAGTAATTTCGGCCGCATGGGATTCATTAAGGTTCACCTAAATCTAGGTACAAGAGTGTTTTTGCACTTCACCCCCATTGAAATGTGGCCGCCTCAGCCGGGATCGAACCCGCGTCCTCGAGCTTAGCCATGCTACGTTGATGTCTACTGTGCTGGAGACAATAAGCGCACGCACTTCCCTGCTTCCTCTTGCAACTAAAAAAAATATCCTGACTATAGCTACCATTAAGCTTTGAAATTTGAGCTACAGATGACGTGTACGTATATGCAAATCGCGTGCTCTATCATCATCAGTACACTTGTTTAATCTGTCGTCGTCGTCCTTGAAAAAATGTCTCCCGGTCTGTGGCAAACTGCCACCGAAATTATTAAAGTTTTAGAAGAAGCCGATGGTACCGCTTCGTGGGTTGGGTGCAGCTTCTTATGTTACGGCCAACAATATAATTAGCAAGACATTCCTTACAACCCTACCTGATTAAACGCGAAATTATTGCATTCCCGAAGCTCTATACTTTGGTGTCGGGACGCCTGCGAACTTTTTATCTTCTTAT
This sequence comes from Dermacentor silvarum, assembly GCF_013339745.2. Taxonomy (NCBI): domain Eukaryota; kingdom Metazoa; phylum Arthropoda; class Arachnida; order Ixodida; family Ixodidae; genus Dermacentor; species Dermacentor silvarum. The sequence goes on along the minus strand of NC_051157.2, from coordinate 69,606,647 downwards.
ATGTGCTACGCGCCTTTGAAGAGGGCGCAGTTTAATGTAGGAAATGCTGGTGCTAACGAAGCCGCATGCAGTCTGGATCGAAGAATCTTATAATGTTCAGTTCCCAGCTGAAAACAAGTAGCGTAAAATATCATTATATTCGCTTTCATTTGTCTATTGCCTGATCACTGGTAACTAATCGTATTTCGCGAGACCGACGACACCTTATTGACCTTAAGAGTTGGGCAATACTCTGAGAACCTCGAGATAACTTCTCACTGACACACCATATAATCGACATGGTGACTGCACCAGCTAAGCACCAAATTGACTTGCTTATTCTACGAGAACACTGAAACGTCCGTAAGCCTTACGAAACCTGAGATCCTTAACTGTACCTTGCGAGTGAATCGCTAAAACGCTGCTATCGCTGCTTAGGGGGATTGAATGCGTAAAAAAAGTGGAGGACGCTTAAGCTTCGCCTTTAAGAGTAGAACGCGATAGCGTTATCGGGACCCGTTTGCATCGCAACGCGCGGCTGTTGGTCCGGTAGAAATGCTGGAAAAGGGGGTTTGTGTTTGAGTTTCCTCGTAGCAGAATTAGGTTTTCTCGTACATTCAAATTACAATCCGACTCCGATAGGTAAACAGTCCGCCGGCGAATTCGACGCCGAATGGTAAAGTCGTACTTTACCATTTTCCTGATGGATTTCACTGTGAGAAATTCAATTTTTGTTCACCAAAACCTTGCACCACGTGAAGTGCCTGCGCGGTCGGGGTGGGTGGGGATTTTCTCCGCCACCCGCATCGCACGCCGGTTGCCGACGCCGGATTTTCTGCGACACGGGGCCCTTAACGTTGTCGCGTTAAAATTATTAGGTAGATACCAGTATGCATAACAAGATTTTATACAACCTCGTGTAGTCCCAATAATCGCGACACATGTGGCATTGGTCCTGTGTGCAGGGATCTATAGCATGGTTCGAAGATTCCCAGTGTTTCAACTAGGTTGACAATGTGATGTTATAGAGGCTTGCGCTCTTAGTTCAATAGATTTGGCGCGAGTAAAGAGCTGTGTGTTGCACAAAAATATGCTGCTGGTCGTAAAGACAATTTCACTGAATCACTCACTGCAGTATACGCGAAAGCACCATTGTAGACATCAGTTCTGATTGTGAGTGACGTAGTAATTTACCCACTACTCTAAAAGCCCGTTTCTTTTAGCCCACTATAGAGGTGTTCGTCAGTTCATGCGAATCGAAGCTCACGCTTTATTATTTTTTTCTGCCCTTCTCTATATATGCCTGATAGGCCTCTCCCTGGATCCTTGTTTGAATATCCCTCCGACTTCGATCGCTGAGCTTACGTTTATTTGCAAAAGAACAAAGGCGACGAGGACGAGAAACTTAGCGCGGTTTCTATCCGGAAATAAGTCTCTTCGTTTCAAGCTTTCTCCCTTTGCAAAATGGAAGCGACCAGACAAAGCGAAATAACTGTGGATCCTCGGCCAAGCCAGCATGATTAAACGATTTCGTTTTGCTGAAGCTGCATCGAAGGAGCTTAATCAGACGAAGACCGCGGCTGTGAGGAACTCATGAATCTTAATGAGTTTCCCTTTATCCAGTTCGCATCTGGCGACATCATTTTCCTCTTTGTACTTATCTCTTTCCGTGTAAGCGAAGGCAAGATAAATGACGGCCAGGCTTTTTATCTTGCTGTGAATCAATTTCGGCATGCAAAGCAAAGAAGATTGCGATGTTTAATGATCTGCGGCCGAGCACAGGCGAATCTGCTTGCCTTGGCTTTATCTCCAAAAGCGCATGATTAATACGCTATAGCTGGTGATTTCAATGTGCTTTTTATCTCATATTTACGCTTCCGCCTGAACGGAAGTGGTCATGTGCCTACACTGCGCGCCAGATTGGTTCCAGTATATGCTGTTTATTCTTACCGCTTGTTTATAGAAATGACTCAAAGCAATTCGGTAAGTGACCTGGCAGGACCATTGGCAAGGCTGCTATTAGTTTAGGTTTTAGGCAATCGGTTTACTAGCTTTCGTTGTCTTCTTAAAATCTAGCAAAATGGCCAAGTTTCGTGTTTATTATCTCCTTTTTCAGTTTTTCTTCTTCGCTCACCGCCAATATCGGTAGGAGAATTATCATGGTGCTGGTGGCATCATCTTAAGACGTTTCGTTCAAGTAAAACTTTTTAGAAAGGTGCTTATCTTTCATTACGTTTTCTCGACAAAACAAACAGTGCATTAACGAAGATGGCGCATAATTTTGTAATAAGAAATGTGCCTGGTTTCTGTTGGACGCAGTCACAGCGTGATCCTGCATTCGGCCATTCTCCAGGCAGCGTCAATATATCAGAGTAACACTGGGCATGTAACAGATTTCAGGTATCGTTAGTTATCTCCCAACTACTGCTTGCCGGAAAGAAGAAAAGATGAAGAAGCCGAGACAGAACCTTTAATGCTAACTTGAGAGGCCAGTCTATAGCAGCAGCTTTGCTATGCTACTCAATGCAAGCGTAACGTCGTGGTGGCAAAGCGTCTAGACATACCAATCACGTGGTCCAAGTCTTCACAAACACTACAATTGTGCAGCAAGGGCGTGCTGTACAACGGAATTTTGAATAGATATCAGTTGGTCTAAGCAATATTCAAATGAACGCAATGTAGATACGTAGGATGGGCGCCTATCGATACGACGTGACATTCGGAAGTAGCAGTCGGGGTCAGAACGCCTATGGGACTCGTATTTTCGCTCCGCGTTCCACGGCGCCGATCACCAGGAAAAAGCTTACACAAGAGAAACTGCATCAGGATAAGTTCAAACGAATCACTGTTCGAACCGCATGGTCCTCTTTGAATTTGCCGATTATTTTACAGTGGGCGGACAAGTGTTGTAGCTCAGCACTGTGGCTTAACCTATCACAAGCCGTGGTATGTGAGTTATGAGCTATTTTTTCAGACGTGATGATTTAAAAAAATAGCAAAAGCCGTCCGTGCATCGTTAACGGTCATGTGATGGCGAGCTCGTTGTTGTAAAACGATAGTGAATGCTGCCCGCAGTGCAGGGAGCTCAGTGCAGCGGTGGCAGGTGTGTAGTGTCTGAGCTTCGTCGAGATTGTGGTCTTAATTGAAGAGATTCGGATTCTTATGGCCGATGATTCATCAGTGTAAACATGACAGTTATTATGGGTTGAGAGAGAGGTTGAGCTGCCAATACTTGCAAGGGAAAAGAAAGAGCTGGGGCAAACGCAAGCTTAGTACTTCGATTACGCGTCGGCGTTCCACTCTTCATTCCAAAATGCCGCACAGATTAAATTTCTTTCGTTTCTTCTTTTTGTCCTCAGCTTGGGCCACACAGTTGTTCTTGTTATTAAAATTAATGCTTCTTTTCTTGTTCTTTCCGACAACGCCTTTCAGCCCACAGATGCTCACAAGTGATTTTGGACACGGATGCCAGCACGAATACACCAGGAATAATATTATAAGGACACAAATGAAAGAATCCATATGTTATACCTCGCGTGTGAACAAATACACAATGCTGAATCCGCTCCTCACCATTGTATGCGAAGAGCGCAGTCTTCTTGCAGATACATCACACGACGAGTTGAGGAACGATAAGACTGCGTTTCCTTTGATTGCTTCTGCGATTCAGAAACAACCGTCAGCAGGATTTAACAGCGCCTAACCTAACCAAGTTATTGCAATGCGAGAAAGACACACGCTTTTCTTGTTGTTGCTAACAAGCGCAATCCTCCGGTGACTAGCGACCATGCCCGCTAAACTTTAGCGCACGAAAGCAAATACGGCAGTATACAGTAATCCGTAAAAAACACGATGCATACTCTGCCAGAAATCTAATGGTGTAATTAATTATTTGTGAATGAGTTTCTTGCAGGATGCTACAGAAACTGCACCTGCGGGCACGAGGTTAAGTTCATGTATTGGGAATGTAAAAAATACCTAAGAAGTAAAAAGAAAAGAAACACCAATAAATAAGCCTGAGCGCTGCACAACTTAGCGTTAGTCCTCAGATAGGTGGAAAAGAAAAAGCATGCTACGGGAAATTTCATGGTGTTGCAGTGAAACCTGGCGGTAACTGCGCGGAAGCCAATTATATGATGCGACCCTTAGCTGTGATAAAACATCGGCGCATTCTTAAGAAGAACAAGGTGTAGTCGCGACACAATGCAGCAGCTTCTGCAAGATGAATATAAAATATCGCTTCGTGGAAGGTGTCATTTGTTCATGCGGCAGTAAAATAGAACCAAAATGAGAAAGAAACGAATGTATATGCAGAGTTCTGTGATGAAGAAGTGCATTTTAAAAATAAGGTATTAAAGCTAAACGATGGTTCACCCTGGTATGACCTGAGTGAGACACGTATAATGGCGAAGAATTCGGACCGCGACATTCCGGCGTCCGGCCGCCCACGCATTGAAGAAATAATGTTAGCAATCCTTCCATATTCCATATAGGTCCTAGAGCGCATATATATATGTATGCGCTATAGGAGGAGTGAAATCTTACAAATGTTCAGAAACCGAAAGCAAAAACGATATTCTGACCAATCACGTGAGGGCAAGCGAATGGTTTACTTTACAAACCGCTATGACATCGCAGTGGCTGCTGGCTCACTTCTGGCACTGTTTCGCAATGCCACCTGCTTCTAGAGTCTTTTTGAAGGTGGTGCCACCACACACAAGAACGTGAACAGCTGATTCGGCACCGCAAAGGGGGGGGGGGGGTGCATTTCGAGACAACTCGGGGTCCGGAGAGGCCAAAGGGGGACAAAACGTCTTCCCTACATGTCAGCCGTGGGGCAGCGGGAGCACGACAGTAAAAAAATGGGGTCGTGTCCCGCTCAAATCGGGAGGTATGGTCACCTTACTTAAATGCATTCGTTTCGCCTGATATCGCCCTTATCATTATACTTTAAACGACGTACAGTTTGTGGAAAAGCTGGGGACAAAATAGTTTACTACCTGTCCAATTGGATCCAAGCAAACAAACAAACAAATAAATAAAAGCCTAACTATTTAATCAATGAATCACACGTTGGACTGATTGATTGATCAATCAGTTAAAAACCAATTTATCAACATAGTACTAACCGCAAATTAACCTGTATACAGAACACTCGCAGAATGTGTGCCGTGGATGACACGAAGATGGCAGATACCAACCACGCCCTCCGTCGTACACTCTGGAGGAAATTCTTCAATTTTTCCTCCGACATCAAATGCTAGAGTGTAATTAGGCCCGCGCTTAAACAATATCTCGTACGTCACCCTTCTCTGATGTGAGGTTCTAAAGAAAGCTTGAAGCAATAAACTTCAGTGCGGCAGCACAAGAAGGAAGCCAGAGGCTCGCTGAAGCGAACAGTTCCCTATGGAGTACGAAGTGAGTGCAATAACACAATAAAATGGTTTTAAACCGAAGTCACGGGGCTTGTAATTTATTCTGGTTTGCTTTGAATAACAATCACTCGACGGGCCGCATCACCAGCGTTGAGTATAATCTACCCTACTCGATGCATGTCTGCGGGGCTGTTCTGTGCCAAAGCTATCTTCAATGTCTGCTTCTCAAACCTGAATAAATTTAATGTCCTTTACGGTCCGCAGCCTCATTCGTATGCGCAGGCGCAGCACTTTGATTCTCAGAATGCGTACTTCTCTGAAAGCCATACGCAAAAAAAGGAAGAAAGAAATCTGTTTGTCCTTCAGAGAAATGAAGAAAAAATATTATCGCGTACGAAATGCTGGCACGCGACCAGCAATATTATTTAATCTGCTCTCGTGCTTGGTGAAATGTATTGTTCAAGCCAGAATCATGGCGAAGTCGATCGTTAGTTGAAAAAAGCGCTGTTACCATCCGCCATTTTAAGCAAATGTGTTAGCTGTATGTCAGTAACGATTACTGGGGGTGAATTGCAGTGAACTTGCGATACAAACAGTGATAATAATTAAGTGTAAAGCACTTCTCAACGTATAAACTACAGTAAAAAGCTAAGTGCACGTGGGAGTGGTATTGCTCGGAATCTTAAAATACCGAGAAAAGCCTATTAAAGCGGGCATAACGTGTGAGATTTTATTTATTTATTTCCATATATATTCCATATAAATTCTATGTAAATTCTATCGACTTTCATTTAGGTGTATGGGTTGTAGAGAAGGAACTGCCAAACGTAGCATTTAAATAGAACAATCAAATGCCGCACATGCCTCGTACAGCATGTGGTCAAACAATTTGATACCTTCATGAATGTGGGAATTGAACCTCTCAATCGGAAACTAAAAGATCAGTTACTTTCCAGTTTTTAGATGCCAAAACTAGGATCTGATTATAAGACACGCCGTTGTTGGGGGAAAAGTATCCGTGGCGTAATGGTTACAGTATCGGGCTTCTGCGGTAGAGGTTCTCCGTTCGAACCCGGCCGTCAGACAACCTTATTGATCGATTGATCTACGTGTAAATATATTTGTCAGCTATGTTTAAATATATAATTCAGCTAGCGGAAGACATGGAGTAATTGAAGATCGCAGGGAGATGCCTCCGTCCGTTAGTGGACATAAATATAGGCTGATGATGAAACATATTTGTGTAACATACATATATATCCATAACATTACGCTCCATTTCTCGACATTGGGAGGACGATCATCCGTTTGGGCATCACGTGATCACCTTCGATCCTGTGAGCGCGATCGCGAAGAGGACGAATTCGCGTCGTTTCGAGAAGTCACAATTTACCTCCAAACTAGGCTGATTGGGCTTCTTTTCCGGGCTTCGTCTCTTATTTGTTCCCCGACTTGTCCACGTCTTGCTTATGTTATCACCGGGCCGCACACAAAACGAATAGTGTGGTGTGGGGTAATGTGGCAGAAAGTAAAGGGCTTGTGCATACGCTCTGTTGGACAGCAGCATAGTGCCCGCAAATTGGTGGAGAAAAGCAAGGAAAGCTCAGCTTTATAAATAAGAAGCACCTTCCTAAAGAGAAAGAGCGAATGAAATGAAACAGCGTACAGTGCATGCCGAATGTAGATTGGCGGAGGAAGCTTTAGTGAATTTTAAGAAACTTAACGAGAAATTGGATATGTTACACAATATGTCCACGAAGCGGTCAGGAGAAAATAGTTACGCTTGCAGTTCCCTGATGCGTACGCCAGTAACGCCCGTCTTGAAAATGGTTGATAAATTGTCATTGCGTAGTTAACGGTGCTCCCACTGATAGCACGGAAATGGACGACCCGTTATCACGCAGTCCGTGGGAGCATCGTTTGACCGGAGCACCTTTTTCTTGCTACACTGGCCATCACTGGCGAAAAGGCATGACGTAGAACCGGGTGACGGGTGTAAAACATCACTTTTTACTGCTGCCGTGTTCAACGGAAAAGGAAATTGGATCGTAGAGAACTCGCTTCGCACACAACCTTCACCCACCCACCTCATTGCTTTCTTTATGTGTTGCTTTTTCTTTCTGGTGGTTCATTGCTTTCGTTTATAATCTATATTTGTTTGTCGTAGTATGTAAATGAATTACCTTAAAGATTCCATGCTACTTAATCTAAAAACTAAAATTGCTTATGGTTCTGGCAACAAACCAAATGTCTTTCTTGTGGCGCGGTACGCCGAGTCTCTTGCAAAATTTCCTGTGGCAATATTTCGCGCTTCTCTTTTGCCTGAAAAGTTGGCTGGTGACTAGAAGACAACCCGAGTGGTGCCAGTATTTAAGAAGGGCGAGCGAATCTTATCACAAAAGTTCAGGGCAATTTCTGCAACATCTAAATGTTGCTAAAAGACAGGAAGCCACAGTTAAATTATCAACGCAACACATGACGCTGTAAAGCAGTGCAAAATAATGTTCATGAAATGGTGAAAACTTCAGGGCAATTTTTTTTCTTCATTTAGCTTTCTCTCTAACACACAGGTCTATTACGCTGTTCTCTCACTCCCTTTGCTAAGCTGCTGCTGTCGGCTTTCTTGAATGATACCAAATTTGTAAGCTAGTCTGTAGGGCTCGGCTACCCTCGTTGGCAATAAAAGCCACCGGGACAGTAATTTTCCGGCCGAACTATATACAGATGTTATTTTATTTTTGTGGCTTCGCCGGCCGATAAAAATAGACCCATATACAGCAAGAGAACTACAGAAGAAACGTACTCCGCTTCTAATAAACAGCCTTATTGCCCACGAATAAGGAAAATGGGCCGCCGCAAATAGTGGGTCCTAATGGATTAGGGCGGCAGGACAAACCGCTAGACCAACTGCAGTACCTGCATTTGTGTTCCGTAGGTTATGACCGTCGTAATTCAGAGTACATACGAGAGAGTCTTGCCTTCGCTTAAGCAACTGACGCGAGTATACCTCAAGACGATGCGTGCCAAAGAGTCTTCGCAAACGAGGTGGCGCCAGCAAGCCTGCGCGCAATATCGCGCGCAGGACTTGAGCCAAAAGTAGGAAATATGTGCGCGGAAGCATTCTGCACCGACCGGGGGAAATGAGAGGGCTGCCGAGGTCCGTGGCGCATAGCATGACGCCCTGTTATTCTGCTCCTCATCTGAAGAATGTTGGGAGCGGGCGGCCAGTGGCAGTCATTCGCCGGATGTGGAGGCTACAAACGTAACATACGTCTTAGATTGGGGCATTGGGAAAAGGTGCCTGTGAGGGAGCGGGAGAGAGGTAAGGGATTCGGAGGTGGGGGGGGGGGGGGGGGGGGGCGGCTCGCGAGGCATACGGCATCGCCCCCGGGGCTATCACGGGTCATTTGCTTTGGCAATCGACGTCAGACGGCATCGGCGTGGCTCGTAAAGAAACGTATACACGGGCCTGGACACGCACGTCTGGCTAGAAGAGTCATGGCTGCGGGAGCCATCTCATACGCAATTGCACGTACAGACATGGGCTCACAACGTTTCGTTCGCTGCCATTTATTTGGTGGCAGTTACAGAAGACGTGCCTCGCTTTTATTTCATTCGGGGGCGATCTCTGCATGCACTCCTCGCAAGTTCACTGCTTCTGGAAAAGTTCAACTGGACGAGGCTGGACTGCCGCTATCGCTGATGTTGGTGAGACAACGTCTGCTATTGGTCACAGGAAAAAGGTGCCGTGGCTATAAGATCCGACTGCTGGTGTACCGAAGGCTGCTTTAAGACGTTTTGGGATTTGTATGTTCTATTTTAAGAGGCGTGTTGTACATGCTTAGTGGGAAAGAAATTCAATTCGCGTACAGTCACAATGGTTGCTGTCAATAGCATCAGAGCAGCGCGCTTTAGAGGGCGCTTGAGTTGTCTAATGGACTAATTAATTCCAAGGCATCCACATTTCAACAGGTGCTCCATCCCGTGCCCATCTCAATTCCACTGTCGTCTCACTATACAGCCGGGACCACTTGCGGGTTAGTCAACGACACACAGTGCCCAAGTGCACGAAAACATCAGCAGAACAGACGCGGAATAATTGATGCCAATGAAGAACGATTAGGAAAATTTCACTGACGATTACGATACTATCTAATGTAAAATTTGAGCGCAGCTGTTTAGGTGTTTTGAATTCGCGATATATTGCGGCAAAGAATTTGAATCTGAACGGCAGGGTCCATTCGGCGGTGGCGCTATAAACCTGTGCTCGGGCAGCTCGTTTAGCAGCACCGGCAGACGTAGCACTTCCACCGATTGGGTCGCTCATTGTTAAGAGGCAAAGCGTGAACACGGCAACGCGTGGCTTGTGCGGAGCGCATTCTCTATAGCCGTAGATGCTCCAGCGGTGGCGCCGGCGCAGGTAAAATAGCGCATGCGCAATGGGTGCGACGCCCATGCTAGCAATTTGTTTCCATATATGGTAACGGTGGACGCGCTTCGCCGCTTGCCTTAGTAATGACGTCATTGACACCGGGTGACGGCGCACGCGACTGTGGCCCATTTCGTAGCGGGTCGCCACCCTGGAGCACGTCTCGTGCGGCACTCCGCATTCCTCCTCACCCTTTCGCCATACTCTCCTCCTCCGCTTTCCTCCTCCCGTTCTCTTTGCTATCGCCGTCTTTCATCCTCCGCCAACGCTCAACGCAGGAAATGGGCGTATACGAGCTGCGCTAACGAACAAGCGCTCTAGTTACTGCTCAGGTCATGCATTTGTAGAATGCAGTTGTACTTTGCCACGATGTTCTGATTTCTTAGTTAATATTAACGGCTTTTTAACTTTATTCAGGACATAATTCGGTGGGACATTACATGGGCTTAGTAAGGCACCACTGGGCCCTTGAGTTATAATAAACAAAAAAATAGCAGGGATTGTGCTTAGGCTATATGTGAAAAGTGCATGAAGTGCATCAATGCACTGTATGTAAAGAACTATTCCTCGACATCTGCAAACTTGAAGACTGACGCACTATATTTTACATCAAACACCGTAAATAGAAGCGGTGCAAAGATCTCTCGCATTGGTTTCGGCGTGCCCTACAGAATATGAGAAAATGGTTCACACTTATCGGCGTAGTAGCATCAGGTGGCGAGCAGGTCTGTTTTGTCGCATTGAACGACGCTCAATCGCTCAAACTAATCTGCAAAACTCGGTGAAATTATTACGCAGAAATAAAATTCTGCCCGTCCATGCAGTTGCAATTATAATGGAATACTTTACAGCTTTTCTCTCTTGTGCTTACTGAAATTGTCATGCCCTTTTTTTGTATTGTGACAAGCATGTTACTTGGGTGACCGCGTCGATGTAGCTGGCGCTGCGCATGCATTACGAAATGAGCAGTGTTTCTCGTGATGCGGCATTTTTTGAAAATCAAGAGGCTGCGCAATTCTCTCTTCATTCCCTGCGAAACGCGTTGCGAAAACGTTCGGTGACATTCGCGGCAGTGCATGCGACGCCCGGCTATATACTCAACCTGTCAAGCACATCCACGTGGCAGCTTTTAAAAATGTTGTTTTTCGACAAGTTAGACAATCAACGACTATCGCTCAACTCGTTGAAGAAACGTGCCACTGGTGATTTTCGTCCTTTCTGACACCTTGGCGGCTGAGGCCGCAATAGACGACAAAAATTGCGAATGAGTGAACCGCAGAAAATATGGTACGAAGTTGCCGCATAACTCCTCAGTTCGGTTCAGCTATAAATATGCTGCTGTGGAAAGATTGCAATAGACATAACATCGGCTACTTCATGCGTCTCGTCTTCTGCTTCTCATGTTCTCCAATCCAGAGGCATACTTCGCTACCTTGTACCTTCATATGCAGGCTGTGCTCGTCACGTGAAAAAAAAAATATTGTGGACGCGGTTTTAAAATGTGAAACTCCATTTTGTTAGACTGAATGCGTACTCAAAGCAAAACATAACGGCAATACACAGACACTTTGTATCCTTTAAAACAAAACCGATCATGCTATAAAACAAAGTGAATAAGGTGTAGATGACCGTGTAATCGAACAAAATATCATTTAATATTTAAAATTGTGCAGGCGTGCCTAATGCTATTTAGAAGTTGGCGCGAAAATAAACTGGGTCAGGAAGCGATGGCATGCCGCTACTGAGAGAAGAGTTGGCAGCAATTTTATGTGTGTATTACTTCTGTTGGGGCTTAAATATACGCATAAAACAAAACACCATTTCCAGGACAAAAACTCTTGCGCTAGCAAACCGATATTTCCTTCCTAGGATACATGAGGCAGCGAAAGACGAAGGCAAATGAGTATTGCTTCGAATCCAGTGAAGTGGATAATTCCTGGTTAAAGAAATGCCGACCACTAACCTAAAGTAAACGATCTCGTTTAACACCGCAATAATTGAATAGCGCCAGAGTATGTGCAAGTGAGCGTTCCCAAGATCTCTATGCATTATTCATGCTATTCAGTTGGAATGCTCCTAAGCGCTCTCGCTCGGCTTCCTTCTTTTCTTCGTTTTCACTGTGAAAGCCGGGAGCAGGCAGAGCTTGTTTAAATCGCGTAGCCAAAGAAAGATGTCTTGCGCGTTGATTAAACACATACAGAAATGTTTTATGATGCGCCACTTGCGGTTTTTCTAGACTCTCGGAACACTTCTGCAAACAAGCGCCAACGGCAAAGTTTTTGCATAGGTAATAAATGGTAGCGGAAATGGTGTTCTGGCGGCTTCTGTGCACGGGTTTGGTATTTACCATTCGTACGCTCATACATATATAGAACCAGTCTTGAGTACATAATGGTCCCTTTCACCGTAAACTTCTGGGGATGTCTGCAACTAGGGTTTTGGTGAAGTTTCCTACGGATGAGATTTTTATGAGCAGTGCATTGAGCAATCTCTTTTCGAAAGCAGTGGGCATTAACATTAGTCGCTCCTTTGCGGCATTTTCACTAGCAATACCCTAAAAACATCGCAAGTTAAACAGCAATTCCGGGAACCTTTTCATCACCTAAACGAAGTGGTTGTTTCAGGTTTTTGTGCGCCTCCTGTCGGCGCACGAGATCGTTAAATTTGTATTAAAATGAAGAACCACTAACAATTAAGGAAGAACAGCGCATCGAGACAGACACTGGACTGTGCAGTCAGAGGAGATGCTTCTTGGGACGTTAGCGTGGGTGTTTGAGCAGCCATGTATTTGAATGAAAATTTTGTCCGTAGGCTATTGAACACCTCCTGTGCATTCGTCCTGTTATGACGACCAGGGTCACCCTCTCCGGACAACATTAAACTGGTCTGGCCAAAGAACGCTTTCGGAAGAGAAAATTTGTGGACTATAGCCATGCGCGTCCCTGGCACAGAAAGCAACGACGGCGTTGCTACAGTACCTTATGCAAACAGAGCACTACGAACGTTTACAGTCTTGGTGCGCACCTTCAGGTGTGCGTGCGACTGGTGCGTTCTCTCTTTCCCCTTCTTTCTATTTTTTTGTGTAACATCCCCTTCCTCTAGTGCAGGTTAGCAAACCGGGCGTGCGCCTGCTTAACCTTTCTGATTTTCCTTGCTTGCCTCCCTCGCCTTGTGTGTGTGCTTAAACTGCTTCTTTTTTTCCGCAACTAAGCTTTCGCCGTACCTAAACCATAAAATCATCTCACTCACTCACTCACTCACTCACTCACTCACTCACTCACTCACTCACTCACTCACTCACTCACTCACTCACTCACTCACTCACTCGCTCGCTCACTCGCTCACTCACTCACTCACTCACTCACTCACTCACTCACTCACTCACTCACTCACTCACTCACTCACTCACTCACTCACTCACTCACTCACTCACTCACTCACTCACTCACTCACTCACTCACTCACTCACTCACTCACTCACTCACTCACTCACTCACTCACTCACTCACTCACTCACTCACTCACTCACTCACTCACTCACTCACTCACTCACTCACTCACTCACTCACTCACTCACTCACTCCACTCACTTAGCCAATAATACTCCATCCCACAAATGGGAGGATTGCAGGAAGTTGCAGCTGTTACTACCTTTCTTGAGAAGTCATGGGCTATTCAGGAAAGTTGAATAGTGGACGTACGAAAGCAATGTACAACCACACCTTCAAAACGAAAAAGCAAATAACAATAAACAGCGTCATTGATGTTAGTAGATTTATGTATTCTATTCTTAGCCATATCTGTTTCTAAAGTTTTCTCAAGCATAGTTCATTCCCCATTGCTCTTTCAATTTGATGTTGTGGCAGCGCGTCCCTCTCATAGAGCTGTCAAGTACTATTAGCAGTGTCATTGTAAGTCTTCTCGCCTACCATTACCCTGTCCAGGGTCCCCAGCCGTCTACAAGGCTTTCATGTCATGCTGCACAGGGTCTCTAGGTTCATCAGCTACCATCGATAAATGGGTCGGGGCGCCCGAGTTGCGCAGGGAGTGTGTGTGTCGGCAACGCCGAAACGCACCTTTCTTCGCGCCGGCGTAACACATCGGTAATGAGAGTGCCAGGAGGGGCGGTATCCCTTCGGCTGCCGCTTTGTGGGCTCAGCCACGGGTGAGAGCCGGCAATTTACTCGTCAGCGCAGTTTCGCTCGAGCGTACACCTTGCTCAGGTGCGCACGCCATGTCCCAGGAGATGGCGTGTGTCGCCAGGGCGCTACTACTACAGCGAGCCTTTCGCTTCTAGCAAGCCTCCACCGTTCTGCACTCAGCTCTCGTTTACTCTGGATACTCAGCGCAAAAACAACCGGCCTGCCCCGAACTTCGGTGACCTACTAGTATATTCAGGCCTTGTCCTGCACCACACCATGGACGAGCAAGAACACCGGCTGAAATGCCGCACAGCAGGCCGTCGCACTTAATTAAAACTTGCTTGCGAGTGTCACTTTTCTGTATACGCTCGCGTCGGGCGGAAAAGGTGGAACACCCACTCATCTCGTTGTGGGTTGAAGTTTCGAAAGCTGCACGTCGCCTGTGCAAACTCTGTGTTGGCAGCCGAAACGCACCGTAGCTTTTCTTCGCCGCTTCTCTTCAACGTCCCGTGCTTCTTTTGGCCCGCACTGAGAGCCTGCGCATTTCTTCTATACGCGCTCTACTTTTGGTGCCCCCGATGCCAATTTCCTGTGGCCCGTCGCGCCCGCGGCTGCACCTGCGCCATCTAAACGGTGCGAGACGTGCTGCCGGAAGATACGCGGCAGACCCGCGACGCTGACGCCTCCTTTGTGTCTCCAGTCTAAGCGTGAAGTATATGCTGCGTGTGGTGGTCTTCGCCGTCTATGCTTTTTTTTTTTTTTACGTTAGCGTTCTCCGACGTGGCGAGTGCGAACGAAGCAAAACTGTCACCGTCGGGACCCAAGAGTTGTCGAATCTATAACGAGCTCTAGCGCTTATAGTACATTTGTTCGCGACGCAGCGTTACTTGTTTGGCTGCCGAATGTCCCGAGAAACCTGTCACACACTGTGGGGCGTGTCTCAACAAAAATTCGAAATCTTTATGTTTCTTTAGTCGAACGCTGAGCGAGGAAATAGGAACAAATAGAAGCAATGAAGACACTTAACGGCGAAAAAATACAGGCACAAAATGCAGTTCATAGTTTTTTCCTGTTTTAGTACTCCAATAACAGCGTTGAGTACAAGACTGAACACTTACTAAGCGATTAACGTGCTTAGCACGTCCGAGATACTTAGCTATTTAAGTCACAGACACTCACAAATTGCTTCCCAAGCATGAAGTTCCTTACATCTATTTACCTTGTTCAAGAACATGGTGGCTGCTGTAGGCGGCACTAACTACTCATCTTCTCTATTAGAAAGATTTTAACTGCGCTATAAACAGGGACAAAGGAGGACAAGAAAGACAACACGTGTGACAACCTCCTTCGTCCCCCTTTGTCCCTGTTTATAGCGCAGTTAAAATCTTTCTAATATGAACTTCAACCAACTAGCCCAACTTGGTGCACTCATCTTCTCTAACTTGAGGACGCATAAAATTGCTGCGAAACTACAAGCGAAGCCTACCAAAAAATCAAGCTATAAAAGTAAAAGAATATAGATGTCTTTTAGCAGACGGCAGTGACGTTTGTCACGAGAATTACATCACAAACGCCGCACTCGAGAACAAGGAAAAACGATACTTGTGTGTTTCACACCACAACTACATCGTTGTGTACATTAAAAAAGCCATGCAGTGAATACCTTCTGCATATGCATGCTCAGTGCGAAAAAGCAATTTACATTTCGCTTATAAAAGTCCTCAAACTTTTGTCGTTGCAAACATATGTGTATAAACACAGGGTGCGCAAGATTCCAGAAGAATATAGGATGTACATCTACAAATTCAGCGTGCTTTAGCGAAATGAAATATGCAATAACCACATCTTATAACCTTGTTTCGCATCGCACCTCGTTTCGCAAAGCATCGGAATAAGCAGCCGTCGTGCGCAAGCAGCCATGCTCCCTGCAATTAATGATGCCGACAACGTTCTGGCGTCTCGCTTTTGGTCTGGAAGTCACTGTATGCAGTACAAGAACAGTGCGTAAATTACAGATACGTTGTAATACCTACTTTCGTTAGCGCATTGCGCACAAGAGAAGGCATAATTGTTGCAACAGATACTTCACCTATTGTCGGGCTGCATTAGTGGCGCGTCGATCACTGTTTTTCTTTTACTCTTAGTTGCCCAACTTGTACAGTCAGGTATGAAAGAAATAATAGCGCTGTTATAACTGACACTAATAAGCGCTGCACAATGTCGCGGGCTCTCCCGCTCAGTTGTTACGCTCGATGAGCACGTTCGATTTTTTTTTCTTTTCACCCGACTCGTAACGCTAATGGCAGCGGCCAACGCGACAAGAATTGGATTAATGCAGACATAAAGGCGACACTTTCCGCTAACGAGCGCCTGCCGGTCAGTGATCACTGGCCCGAAACGCCCGGTGCAACGCGACGCCGTCGTGACGCGTGGGAACGCGACCTGGCGTCTCTAATCTGGATCGAGAGCTCGTTCATTAGGGCAAATGATGTCGTCGCTGCGGAATTTTCCGGAAGCCGCTTCGCAAGCACAGACCATAGGCTTCAGCCTTCTTTCCTAATCAGCACCCAAAGAACAACGGTTGCTTTCTCTAAGTGGAACGTAGGCTTAACGTCCCTACAAAAACACGATCACTCTCAAAATGTACTCGTATTCGGACGTACGAGTAGCCCCTGGCGCTTTTAAGAACGCTGAAGCAGTACCACCCGTGGTGGCTCTTTATGGTGGCTCAGTGACAATGACATTGCGCTGCTACGCAGGAGGTCGCGGTTCGATACCCGGTGGCGGCGGCCGCATTTTGATGAGAGCAAAGTACGAAAATCCATGTGTACTTAAATTTAGGTGCACGTTAACGAGTCCCAGACGACTCAAGTTGATCCGGAGTTACCAACTACAGCGTGTATTTAATTGAAATTTCTAAGCAACGTAGTAATGAAATACATAATGCTTACACGTCAGATGTCTTATTGTGTCGTTACTAATACATAATCACATTCTCACTCTTCTTATACGTTGTGACGAATGGTGCTCGGCAGCAGGATGTCCGCGTATAAGCGCACTTTTCTTGCAGTGTGTCAACGTTATAGTGACTGTGACCCATTGATGACGACTGTAACAAGTGCGGTTACTGTTGAGATAAAAATAAACGGCGCGAGTTAAAAAATCAAGCCTAATGAGAGCCAATATATCCAGATGCAGTCCGAAAGATGCATTGAAATATACATACGATGAAATTCAGTGGCTATTTAGCGGTAAATGCGAGAGAAATGCGTTAGAAATACATCTCATCTCTATGAGGTGCCGATCCATGATTTATACCGCGTTCACTGCTTTGCAAAGTGTTGTCCAGGATATCACCCGACACACGTCCTGTATACCTCTTCGTGGAATAAAGTGCTACTAGCGGTGGTCCAGATCAGACGACCGGCAGTTGCACTATACTCGTATATATAGGGTGTCCCAGCTAACGTTAGCCAAGCTGTTCAACAAAAGTAAGATTAAAAAAAGAAAGCACGGTACAAGATATGATTTTAAGACTTACAGTGTTTGATCGTCCGACCTCTGACGACTGAAGACCGTAGGTCTTATAATCGCATCTTCCACCGTGTTACCTGAATCTTCTTTTTCGCTGAGCAGATTGGCTAACGCTAGCTGGAACACACGGTGTATATTTACATCTACCACGTGACCGGCTCCCCTCAATCAACATACAATTTCTTCCACTTTGACACTCCTAAAGTTAACGCATTAAAAGGTGGCAACACGCCTTGCCACACAGTTTTACAGGGTCTTACTTTTGCCTGCAGAAGTGAGCCAAATATCGTTGGAACACCGTATCTGAAGGATCATTGAAACTATTTTACCGTGATGGGTAAATTCACTTAGCGCCCCATGAAAGACAACATGGAATGGTGAGCTGCATTGAGAATACGGCCATGTTTGCTACAGATGTGGCCATTGTGGTTGTTTGGAAGTAAACTTTGAAAGGGGATTGATACAAAAAAAAGGGCATGGACGTTAACAATGGTCGTTTCCGGTTGCTTACCTAGCAACAGGAAAGGAAGAAGTCAGTGTGCACACACCCGGAGAGAAATGTTCGTTCTTGTACTATCCCAAGCGCTTGTAAAGCCCAATTGCTTTCAAGAAGCGTATTAGCGCTTTGGTAGCCATGTAGCCAATATAGTTCTTGAAACATGGTCCGAGCATCTTTTCTTCCGAGAATGATCTGTCGTCCAAGCGGCTGAGAGCAGTACGTAGATCTTATCATTGATGGTCGAATCATAGAAAGTGACACCGAATGTTCACATCCGCCAGAATTGGCGGTGGTGACGGTGGCCATCGCGATGAGGAATGAAAATTTGCTGCAGAAATTCCGAGAATTGTCTACTAATGAGTAAGCAACCTTTGGCTCGGCTGTTACTTCACTTTTGCTTACTTGCTTTCGCTAGCTTGTGCATGTCTACCCATCGCTTTTCCGGTGCCAAAGAAATGAAATCCGTGTACTGAACGATGTGGAGATGAGTTGTCAGGAAGCTCCATGTCCCCTTCAAAGCGACCGTATCAAGTGAGCCGGAACGCCGTCACAAGTGGTTTCCACCCACCTGTTTTCCCCCTTTTCTTAAAGTTGATTTTCTCTTTATACTTTCTTGTTACAACGTTGACGCGGCGACAGTGACGTCGCCAGTTTTTTTCTAACGCCACCAATCATTTATTATGATTATTGTTAAACTATTATCCAATGTACCAATCAGTTATTTTTATTTGTTCCCATCTGCCGCACAGCAGGCTTCTCTGCACATACACCCGTAATGCGGAAAAGTAAGATTTCAAGGTGGTCTGACGAGAGTGGTTTTCTCTGTGATAAATTTCTTCTTTTGGTTACAATTGTTTCTTATCGCCTATAAAGCTGCCAATCATCTACATTTACACTATTAATGATGAAGTGTCTTAACTTTGCAAATTAGGCACTTTAGTGCAGATACACTTTTCCCGTGGCAGACATTGCTGGGGCACTCGCCAAAGAATTCTTACGCATCAAAAAGAGTTCGTGATTGCGACGTGCAACCACAGGCGCCCCACTAAAGTTGTTTCACGACGGGAGAGTCCGGGTGGGAGGCGAAGGCACAAGTCAGGTTTCAGTGAATACATTCGAGAGTTGAAGTCCCGCAAACTCCATTGTCGAAAGGTTAGTCAAGGACCAAGTGAATAAACTTGTCGTGCTGCAACTTTTGAGGAAAACGCTGTTTTAAGCATTGAAACACAAAGTTAACTGGAACGCCCATGCATTTCGTTGGACACTTTGAAAATTATCTCGAAACTGGTTCAGGTCTTGAGAATTTGTTCCAAGTTCCCAGGGCTTGCGAACTCAGCGGGTATAATTCGTAGATTGAAAGATGTGCCGTAAAATAATTAACTAAAAAGTTAATTAGCGTAATTATGTTATTCATTAAATTAGGCGTTTTGATTTCTCGTGGAAGTAATGGCCGCCTCAGCGAGTAGTTAGATCAAGCGTTATAATTGTGCTATCTGCCACAGACAATTTTAAAAAATTTGGTGCAGCTAAAATGAAACACCCTGTATAGTACAAGTAGTGTAGTGCAAAATATAGTATACAATAATCAGACTGATATGACCCGTGGGCGACATCTGCATGGGCCCAAAATAAAGATAGTTGCAGTTTTAGTGCACTAACACACCCATACGAAATATTGTTTTGTTTTAGTTACACTTTTCTCCTATAGATCTATCCCAAAACTTCTAAATAAATTCAACAGATTAGTCTCCAGTGTGCTAATAAGACAAATTTGAAACAAGTTATTGCACTTATTACGAGTTATGTGTTGGTGAAGTAGAAACTACTTTCCTGTGTATAAATGTAGGCCCAGAACTACTTTCATGCCTGCGTGTGGTCTATATGGTTCAAAATCAAACTCAAACTGCATGGTTGGATGTCCCAAAAGTGTACAGTGGGTTATGACTTTTGAGACGGGCGGAAAAAAAAGGCATTTCGGATTTATTTCGACCGCGTACAA